>NC_042972.1:29108977-29422727 GCF_901001165.1 Salmo trutta | reverse complement strand
AAAAGAGGCTTAAACATGCTCTCTCATCTGTAGGTATGTTTTGATGTGAGAGAGGATGCCAACCCCCAGTCCCGTCATCGCCACCTCACCCGCTCTTAAGATAACCGTCGGGCCGACTGGGAGCCCAAGGCTGTTAGGAGACACCACTAGACACTATTATGTAATTGTGATGAACTGAGAGAATATTAGGGTGGCACTGTGATTCATTAATCATATGCTGAATTCCCTGCTCCTATGTTCTTACTTCTTTCTGTCTTTCACACCTCTCGCCACCTCTTTCTTACTGTTTTCATAATGCACAGCAGATGTGCATTATAAAATACAGATTGAAGTACAGAAGTACAGGAAGTACAGATTGAACATGTATTTCTAATATTTATAATGCATGTATTTATAGCACTTGGATAATTAACTTCTTCCAATAAAGCGTTTCACATTCTCTACTGATTGAAATGAAGTCTCATTTGTTGAAATACTACACCTATCATGTGTTTCAATCAATGCAGATGAAGGAAATTAGATATTGAGATGAACTGGTTTGAGTATTTACATGTAGTGTACTGTTTTCTTTTTAAATTCTATTTCTGTATTTATGAATTACAAATCAGCCTTTAACCAGTTAAATCATATTTCTAGTCTATTGCATAGTTACAATGTGTAACCATGGATGTCCCAAGACCAAGATTGGTAAACACTGTTGACGTGTGTAATTGTAATACATACAGTGGGGGGGAGGAAAGTATTTGATCCCCTGCTGATTTTCTACGTTTGCCCACTTACAAAGAAATTAGCAGTCTATAAGTTTAATAGTAGGTTTATTTGAACAGTGAGAGACAGAATAACAACAACAAAAATCCGGAAAAACGCATGTCAAAAATGTTATAAAATGATTTGCATTTTAATGAGGGAAATAAGTATTTGATCCCTCTGCAAAACATGACTTAGTACTTGGTGGCAAAACCCTTGTTGGCAATCAGAGGTCAGACGTTTCTTGTAGTTGGCCACCAGGTTTGCACACATCTCAGGAGGGATATTGTCCCACTCCTCTTTGCAGATATTCTCCAAGTCATTAAGGTTTCGAGGCTGACGTTTGACAACTCGAACCTTCAGCTCCCTCCACAGATTTTCTATGGGATTAAGGTCTGGAGACTGGCTAGGCCACTCCAGGACCTTAATGTGCTTCTTCTTGAGCCACTCCTTTGTTGCCTTGGCCATGTGTTTTGGGTCATTGTCATGCTGGAATACCCATCCACGACCCATTTTCAATGCCCTGGCAAGGGAAGGAGGTTTTCACCCAAGATTTGACAGTACATGGCCCCGTCCATCGTCCCTTTGATGCGGTGAAGTTGTCCTGTCCCCTTAGCAGAAAAAAACCCCCAAAGCATAATGTTTCCACCTCCATGTTTGACCGTGGAGATGGTGTTCTTGGGGTCATAGGCAGCATTCCTCCTCCTCCAAAAACGGCGAGTTGAGTTGATGTCAAAGAGCTCCGTTTTGGTCTCATCTGACCACAACACTTTCACCAGTTGTCCTCTGAGTCATTCAGATGTTCATTGGCAAATTTCAGACGGGCATGTATATGTATTCTTGAGCAGGGGGACCTTGCGGGCGCTGCAGGATTTCAGTCCTTCACGGCGTAGTGTGTTACCAATTGTTTTCTTAGTGACTATGGTCCCAGCTGCCTTGATCATTGACGAGATCCTCTCGTGTAGTTCTGGGCTGATTCCTCACCATTCTCATGATCATTGCAACTCCACGAGGTGTGATCTTGCATGGAGCCCCAGGCCGAGGGAGATTGACAGTTCTTTTTGTGGTTCTTCCATTTGAGAATAATCGCACCAACTGTTGTGACCTTCTCACCAAGCTGCTTGGCGATGGTCTTGTAGCCCATTCCAGCCTTGTGTAGGTCTACAATCTTGTCCCTGACATCCTTAGAGCTCTTTGGTCTTGGCCATGGTGGAGAGTTTGGAATCTGATTGATTGCTTCTGTGGACAGGTGCCTTTATACAGGTAACAAGCTGCGGTTAGGAGCACTCCCTTTAAGAGTGTGCTCCTAATCTTAGCTCGTTACCTGTATAAAAGGCAACTGGGAGCCAGAAATCTTTCTGATTGAAAGGGGGTCAAATACTTATTTCCCTCATTAAAATGCAAATCAATTTATAAAATTTTCCACATGTGTTTTTCTGGATATGTTTGTTGTTATTCTGGCCTGAATGCCAAGCGTCACCTCTGGTGGAAACCTGGCACCATCCCTACAGTGAAGCATGGTGGTAGCAGCATCATGCTGTGGGGATGTTTTTCAGCGGCAGGGACTGGGAGACAAGTCAGAATCGAGGGAAAGATGAACGGAGCAAAGTACAGAGAGATCCTTGATGAAAACCTGCTCCAGAGCGCTCGGGACCTCAGACTGGGGTAAAGGTTCACCAGGTTCACCAAATAGGGCTCTCTTCTGTATACCACCCCTACCTTCTCACATCACAATAGGACAATGACCATAAGCACACAGCCAAGACAACGTAGGAGTGGCTTCGGGACAAGTCTCTGAATGTCCTTGAGCGGCCAAGCAAGAGCCCAGACTTGAACCCGATCGAACATCTCTGGAGAGACCTGAAAATAGCTGTGCAATGACACTCCCCATCCAACCTGACAGAGCTTGAGAGGATCTGCAGAGAAGAATGGGAGAAACTCCCCAGATACAGGTGTGCCAAGCTTGTAGAGTCATACCCAAGAAGACTCGAGGCTGTCATCGCTGCCAAAGGTGCTTCAACAAAGTACTGAATAAAGGGTATGAATACTTATGTAAATGTGATATTTCAGTTTCTTATTTTGTATAAATTCCAAACCTTACAAAAAAACTGTTTTTGCTTTGTCATTAAGGGGTATTGTGTGTAGATTGATGAGATTTTTTTACATTTAATACATTTTAGAAAAACGCTGTACCGTGACAAAATGTTGAAAAAGTCAAGGGGTCTAAATACTTTCCGAATGCACTGTATATGCACATGTCTAAAGTTGGGCTACGGCGCATTGAGGCGATGATGTGGTTTCTCATTCTATCATCTGATGGCGTTCCCATAGACCGCCATTTTATCGGTCTCCTTTGATATTGCTTTGAAGCCTGTACAGAGAGGTGACTGCCCCCGAGTTAAACCATTGAGCAGTGTTGACACCACTCTACAGCAGACAGCCAAGCCATTCTCCCTGCAGTAGTCCAGGTCATTTAGGCTATGTGGTGGAAGACTCAATATGGAGTATACAAGAGGAAATCAGTATGATATGATCCTAGTAACTGTTAAAGGTTCACACACACATACAGTACCAGTCAAAAGTTTGAACACACCTACTCATTCAAGGATTTTTCTTTATTTTCTATATTTTCTATATTTTAGAATAATAATGAATATATATTAAAAAAAATGAAAAAACACGTATGGAATTATGTAGTAACCAAAAACGTGTTAAACAAATCAAAATATATTTTCAATTCTTCAAAGTAGCCACCCTTAGCCTTGATGACAGCTTTGCACACTGTTGGCACTCTCTCAACCAGATTCACCTGGAATGCTTTTCCAACAGTCTTGAAGGAGTTCCCACATATGCTGAGCACTTGTTGGCTGCTTTTCCTTCACTCTGCGGTCCAACTCATCCCAAACCATCTAAATTGGGTTGAGGTCAGCTGATTGTGGAGGCCAGGTCATCTGATGCAGCACACCATCACTCTCCTTCTTGGTCAAATAGCCCTTACACAGCCTGGAGGTGTGTTGGGTCATTGTCCTGTTGAAAAACAAATGATAGTCCCACTAAGCGAAAACCAGATGGGATGGCGTATCGTTGCCATATGCTGTGGTAGCCATGCTGGTTAAACGTGCCTTGAATTGTAAATAAACAGTGTAACCAGCAAAGCACCATCACACCTCCTCCTCCATGTTTCACTGTGGGAACCACACATGCAGAGATCATCCGTTCAACCAACTCTGCATCTCACAAAGACATGGCGGTTGCAACCAAAAATAATTTTTTTTGACTCATCAGACAAAAGGACAGATTTCCACCAGTCTAATGTCCATTGCTCGTGTTTCTTGGCCCAAACAAGTCTCTTCTTCTTATTGGTGTCCTTTAGTAGTGCTTTCTTTGCAGCGATTTGACAATGAAGGCCTGACTCATGCAGTCTCCTCTGAACAGTTGAAGTTGAGATGTGTCTGTTACTTGAACTCTGTGAAGCATTTATTTGGGCTGCTATATCCTCTGCAGCAGAGGTAAAGAGGTAACTCTGGGTCTTCCTTTCCTGGTGCAGTTCTCATGAGTGCCAGTTCCATCATAGCATTGGTTTTTGCGACTGCACTTGAAGAAACTTTCAAAGTTCTTGAAATATTCCAGATTGACTGACCTTCATGTCTTAAAGTAAGGATGGGCTGTTGTTTCTCTTTGCTTATTTGAGCTGTTCTTGACGTAATATGGACATAATATGTACATCTCTACAATGTATTTTGTTGTCATTTAGCACTTCTTTTTATTTCTCCATTAAATAGTTCTGCAGGAAGATGTTGTGTAAGTCGCCTCAACTGCTGAGAGAGCGAGAGAGAGAGAAAGAGAGAGAGAGAAAAGGCCTGGTATGTGTAAACTGTTGGTGATCCGTAGACAACATTGGGGTGCATATTCAGTTGAAGTGGGGGCCTGGGAGAGGAGAGTGTGTCAGAGGTGGAGACTAAGCATAAACACTGCTCGCTTAGGAATGTAACACTTTCCCCTTTTGTACTAAAGTAGTGTTTGTGTGTAGAAGCATGCACGTTTGCGTGGTGCACACTCGGACTGACCACCAAGACATCAGTTCCTGCTGAGTTGTGCTCCAGTCTACCTGTGTCACATAGCAGCTGTTGTGACCTCCTTGTTGTCAGGTGGCTGCTGCCCCCTGGTGGTTGCCAGTCAGAGGGGCAGACTGGAGGCACCCTGAGGGTCTCGACTCCAGCATCACTAACAGGTAGGAGTTACATCTCTACATCACAGACAGGTAGGAGCTAGGATCGTCCTAATCAGAATGAATAGAATCCAATATCAAGTCAAGTCCTGTCTCTACATCACAGGTAGGAGTTATGTCTCTACACTGGATCATCCTAATGAGATCCAATGTCACCCTGTCACTACTCTATGTCACAGACAGGTAGAGGTCTGCTGATAAACAGGATCCTTATGGCTCAGTTGGTTTGAGTTGTATTGATTCCTGCTTGGGCCAAATGTTCTGAACAGAGCCTTCAGAAAGTATTCATACCCCTTGACGTATTCCCCATTTTGTTGTGCTACAGCCTGAAATGTGTTTTTATTAAATAGTCATTTCTCTCACCCATCTACACACATTACCCCATAATGACAAAAGGAAAATGGAACAAAAAAAACGGCCAAATGTATTACATTTAATACAGGAATATCTTTTTTAATTATTTTTTTAACATTTTTATTATTTATTATAAAAAACACAAGGAAGGGGAAACATTAAAGTATTAGAACATGAAGGACAAATAATACAGCATCAAGACACTATCAAACATGTATCAGTCTTTCCACAACAGAGCCATCCTTATGTGTGAGGGTGCGTGTGCATGATAGTGATATAAAATATATGTCATAGTTTCCTTTTTCATGATCACAATCTTGTGAAACCTAAACCCTCCAAGATCCCCCCACAGTTCCCCAATAGCTGTCCATCAACCATTCGAGACCCCTCCCACAGTCCCCCCCGGGGGAAAAAAATACAATTCATTCCATTCCCCACCCCCAAGAACCCCCCAATGCACCAACAACCAAGAAAATGAACTAAAGAGAAAAAAGGAAAAGACAGAAGAAAACAGCAAACAACAATGCAAAAGAAATAAAACAAAATAATACATTTAAAACAAAGGACATCAAGGACAACTGAAATCATAACAGCAATGCCTACTTTAGATGTTTGTGGGCATGTCTGGAACTATTACATGTATGTGTGTGTTCGTGTATGTGTTTATTTGAATAAGAGTGTACATGCATGTGTACAAACACCTGCACGGCATCAGCCTCAGGCAAACCGGCATTAGGTGTAAAAACACTGCCACTTAGTGTCATTCAAATGTACTTTTTATTATGTTTTATTTTGCTTTTTCTTCACCTTTATCTTTTGACCATCATTCTCTCTCTCACACAGAAATACAGAAATCTAACTTACATAAGTTTTCACACCCCTGAGTCAATACATGTTAGAATTACCTTTGGCAGCGATTTCAATTGTGAGTCTTT
This sequence comes from Salmo trutta, assembly GCF_901001165.1. NCBI lineage: Eukaryota > Metazoa > Chordata > Actinopteri > Salmoniformes > Salmonidae > Salmo > Salmo trutta. Next base: position 29,416,463 of record NC_042972.1, on the reverse strand, counting down.
CTGGGTAAGCCTCTAAGAGCTTTGCACACCTGGATTGTACAACATTTGCCGATATTTTCTATTTTTAAATGTGTCAAGTTGATTGTTGAACATTGCTAGACATCCATTTTCAAGACTTGCAATAGATTTTCAATATCGTCTTGGTAAGCAAATCCAATGTATATTTTGGATTTGTGCAAATTTGACAGACATACCCGACGACTGAGACCTGTAACTACTAAAGTAACTGTAACTACTAAAGTGCAAATTTGACAGATATACCCGACGACTGAGACCTGTAACTACTAAAGGCGCTTTTACAAAGCTCTCAGTAAATGAGATCTGTATTTCCTTTTCAATGTTGCTAAAACTTAAAATAACATGGTTTTTTGTGTTTTAGGTTATTGTCCTGCTGAAAGGTGAATTTGTCTCCCAGTGTCTGTTGGAAAGCAGACTGAACCAGGTTTCCTCTCGGATTTTGCCTGTGTCTAGCACCATTTATTTTTTATCCTAAATAAACTCCCTAGTCTTTGCTGATGACAAGCATACCCATAACATGAAAATATGAAGAGTGGTACTCAGTGATGTGTTTTGTTGGATTTGCCCCAAAAACACTTTGTATTCAGTACATAAAACTCATTTCTTGACACATTTTTTTGCAGTTTTACTTTAGTGCCTTATTCCAAACAGGATGCGTGTTTTGGAATATTTGTTATTCTGTACAGGCTTCCTTCTTTTCACTCTGTCATTTAGGTTGGTATTGTGGAGTAACTATAATGTTGTTGATCATTCTCAGTTTTCTCCTATCACAGCCTTAACGGTTTTAAAGTCACCATTGGCCTCATGGTGAAATTCAGGCTGTAACACAACAAAATGTGAAAAAACTCAAGGCGTGTGAATACTTTCTGAAGGCACTGTATATTGCTAAAGGACCATATGTTATTATTATTAACCATAAACCTGGTTGTCTGTACAGGCTGGACCATCCTGTGCTGCATGTGTCATGGGGGGATGGTCTGGCCTACTGCTCCTGGACCCACAAGAGACTGAGTGGGAGTATGCCTGCAGAGGTGGCCTACAGCACAGGTAGTGTAGTGGTGTGTGTGTATGTTTAAGGGAACCACTCATATTAATATGTAATTTAAGGGGAACTACTGCTTCAACAAAGACCTTATCTATTGTTAGGGAATATGCCACTATTATATTTTATATATTTAAAATATATATATATATATATATATATATATATATATATATATATATATATATATATATATATTTAACCTTTATTTAACTAGGCAAGTCAGTTAAGAACAAATTCTTATTTACAATGACGGCCTACCGGGGAACAGTGGGTTAACTGCCTTGTTCAGGGGCAGAACGACAGCTTTTTACCTTGTCAGCTATGGGATTCGGTTACTGGCCCAACGCTCTAACCACTAGGCTACCTGCCGCCCCATATATGTCTACAAGGCATTAGGATCATCTTCCTAATATTGAGTTGCAACCCCCTTTGCAATCAGAACATCCTCAATTCGTCGAGGCATGGACTCTACAAGGTGTCGACTCTACATGTTGACTCCAATGCTTCCCACAGTTGTGTCCTTTGGGTGGTGGACCATTCTTGATACACACAGGAAACTGTTGAGCGTGAAAAACCCAGCAGCTTTTCTTGACACACTCAAACCGGTGTGCCTGGCACCTACTACCATACCCCGTTCAAAGGCACTTATATATTTTGTCTTGCCCATTCACCCTCTGAACGGCACACATACCCAATCCATGTCTCAAGGCTTAAAAATCCTTCTATAACCTGTCTCGTCCTCTTCATCTACACTGATTTAAGTCGATTTAACAAGTGACATCAGTAAGGGATAATAGCTTTCACCTGGATTGACCTATGTCACGGAAAGAGCAGGTGTTCCTAATGTTTTGTATACTCCATAGATAGATAGATAGACACTACTTTATACTGGACACATTTCATCCTTGCATAGTTCTAGTAGTGCCTATCCTTTATCCACTACCCTGGTCCTATTTTCCTGTATTTCATGGGGAACAAACTCAACCCTAAAGGCCAGCACTACGCCAACCTCTGGCAAGGAGATTTCCTCACACACAACTCTGGAGAGGATGAGTACACCAACATTTCACCAGTAAGAGAGGGGGTGAATGAGACTGAAATACACAGTGAAAATGTGAATGAGACTGAAATACAGTATAGAACATTTTTCTAAATAAAGGGCTCATGGGAGTCTTTTCCCTCCCATGTTAGGGAGGCACAGTGGCTCTTACCCACAGTCCATTTTGTTGAAAAAGTTGATCTTGAATTCAGCCACTACTTACTAACAGGAACTGGCATGTCGTTGGAGATTAGACCCAATATCAAGAGTTCACAATAATGTCACACCATCAGATCACAGTTGCTATAGATATACATTTACATTGTAGTCATTTAGCAGACCTTTCGGTTACTGGCCCAACGCTCTTAACCGCTAGGCTACCTGCAGCCCTGAATAACATTTAGATAACATTAACAAACTGCATAGTAATAGTGAAATGATACTGTCAGACTTCAATGGCTGCTGAGATTGATGATGTCCATTCTTTTACAGGTCTTTTGGTGTCACACTTCCTATGACGTATATATTCTGAATATGCAATGTTTCCATACATGCACAAAAACATACTGTGACCATGTCTGGGGAAGAAGTTTGTTATTCTAAGATGTTCATATACACTGAGTGTACAAAACATTAGGTACACCTGCTCTTTCCATGACATAGACAGACCAGGGGAAAGCTATGATCCATTATTGATGTCACCTGTTAAACCACTTCAATCAGTGTAGATGAAGGGGAGGAGACAGGTTAAAGAAGGATTTTTAAGCCTTGAGACATGGATTGTGTATGTGTGCCATTCAGCGGGTAAATGGGCAAGACAAAATATTTAAGTGCCTTTGAACAGGGTATGGTAGTAGGTGTCAGGCGCACCGGTTTGAGTGTGTCAAGAACTGCAATGCTGCTGGGTTTTTCAAGCTCAACAGTTTCCTGTTGGTTGCAAGAATGGTCCACCACCCAAAGAACATCCAGCCAACTTGACACAACTGTGGGAAGCATTGGAGTCAACATGGGCCAGCATCCGTGTGAAACGCTTTCGACACCTTGTAGAGTCCATGCCCGACAAATTGAAGCTGTTCTGAGGACAACAGGGTGCAATACAATATTAGGAAGGTGCTCCTAATGTTTTGTACACTCAGTGTATGTGGTGTTTAATTATCTATAGATCTATTTAATGTGCTTCCCATACCCATGCAAAGGTTGCAATGCCATTCCAATAATGTGCGTCTGCAAAGGGACTCCTTTTTGGTGTTGTCTGTGCCTAACAATGTTTGTACTATGTTGTGCTACTGCCATGTTGTGTTGCTACCATGTTTGTGTTGTTGTTGTGTTGTCTTATGTCTCTCTTTATGGAGTGTTGTGGTGTCTCTCTTGTCGTGATGTGTGTTTTGTCCTACTTGTTTTTAAAATGTATTTTTATCCCAGCCCCCGCCCCCACAGGAGGTCTTTTGCCTCTTATTATGCCATCATTGTAAATAAGAATTTGTTCTTTATTGACTTGCCTAGTTAATTAAAGGTTAAATAAAAAAGTTGCTAGGCTATCTTCCACAGTATACTGGGCTGTTAGCCCCGCCTCCTCGAAGAAGCAACTGGTGACGCAACCAGTCTGCCCACGAGCTCTGGTTGCCTTGGTGATGTGATGGCCAGCATGCAAAACGAGTCCTGAGCACAGAGCTGGAATTGTTTCATCTGAAGGAGTCTTGTGAAGGAGGAAAGGACTTCATTTAAATAGCCTTTATGATTCTAAAACACACGGTGGCCTTGTTTGAATTCTTATTTACTTTTAATACTTATACTTGAGTAATAAAGCAATTATACGAGAGGGCGTGGTTTACGTTTATTTATTTTTTCCAGGGCTGTGCTGCAGTCGTAGGTACGAGGCATATCTGATCTATCCAGTTGTTGGATCAGTGACTAGTACTTCCAGGGAGCATGGAACTAAAGGTGCATTTAGAAAAACATTCAAAACAGGGCCTTAGATTCAATTGCTTTAATATACATGCAAAGCTCTGCTTTTCATTTTCTCTCTCTACCACTCCAGTCCTACTGTTACAGATACAGGTGTGCAGCACGTAGTCAGAACACCCCTGATAGCTCTGCCTCTAACGTAGGGTTCCGCTGTGTCTCCCGGGAGCCACCTAGCTAGAAATCGTAACACACGTTTGCAAATTCGTAACATATTGTATGTTTTTCAAATTTGTACCAGAATTCGGGGCTGTAGTGGAGCGGGCCGAGAGTTTCAAGTTTCTTGGTATCCACATCACCAACAAACTGTCATGGTCCAAACACACCAAGACAGTCGTGAAGAGGGCACGACAACACCTTTTCCCCCTCAGGAGACTGAAAAGATTTGGCATGGGTCCTCAGATCCTCAGAAAGTTCTACAGCTGCACCATCGAGAGCATCCTGACCGGTTTCATCCCCGCTTGTTATGGCAACTGCTCGGCATCCAACCGTAAGGTGCTACAGAGTGTAGTGCTTACGGCCCAGTACATCACTGGGGCCAAGCTTCCTGCCATCCAGGATCTATATAATAGGCTGTGTCAGAGGAAGGCCCTAAAAATTGTCAAAGACTACAGTTACCCAAGTCATAGACTGTTCTCTCTGCTACCGCACGGCAAGCGGTACCCCAAATCTAGGACCAAAAGGCTCCTTAACAGCTTCTACCCCCAAGCCATAAGACTGCTGAACAATTCATATTTACATTGCCCCCCCCCCCCCCCCATTTGTTTTGCACACTGCTGCTACGCGCTATTTGTTATCTATGCATAGTCACTTCACCCCTACCTACATGTACAAATTACCTCAACTAACCTGTACCCCCGCACATTGACTTGGTACGTACCCCCTGTATATAGCCTCGTTATTGTTATTTTATTGTGTTACTTTAGTTTATTTGGTAAATACTTTAACTATTTCTGAACTGCACTGTTGGTTAAGGGCTTGTAAGCCTTTCATGGTAAGGTCTACACTTGTTGTATTCGGCGCATTTGACAAATAAAGTTTGATTTGAACTAATGAATCATTGTGGAATCTGAAAATACATATCCCGAAAGCATAATTGTGTACTATGTGCAGATGCTAACAGAAATAAACGAAGTGGCTAGCTAGCTAAGTGTGTCATTGTAGCAATGTATTTATATATAAAAAATCTGATATCTTAAAAGTTTCGTTAATTTTCATTCTATTGTCGATGCAATAGGCCATCATTGATTTTGGCCCAATAGGCCTGACATTACCTCTTTCAAGGAGCTTTCCGTGTTGATAGGGTTATTTTGCCTAAAACCCTTCGGCCTACCTATGGAAAAACAAAAAACAACTCTGCATCCCTGCCAAACCTGGCAAGAGTGGCCCAAAGGATGCTTAGCATCCCCAGTGGCTCTCTGCAGGCACTGAGAGGGTATTCTCCGCTGCTGGCCAGGTCTTCAGGAACCATTGCTTGAGCCTGAAGCCACAGACTCTGGCCAAACTCGTGTTTCTAAAAGTTAATTCAAAGGCAATGTAGACTGAGCCTAATAAGGCAATTTGTTTCATTTTAATGTAATTCTTAGTCACAGCCTATACGCGCAATTTATAGACTATAATGATTTAATATAACAAAATGTTGTTCTTTGGGATAGGGGGCGATATTTTGACGTCCGGATGAAAAGCATGCCCAAAGTAAACTGCCTGCTACTCAGGCCCAGAAGCTAGGATATGCATATAATTGGTAGATTTGGATAGAAAACACTCTAAAGTTTCTAAAACTGTTAAAATTATGTCTGTGAGTATAACAGACCTTATTTGGCAGGTGAAACCCCGAGGACAAACCATCCAGGATTTTTGTTTTTTGAGTTCACTGTGTTTTCAATTGGTTTTCTATGGTAAACTAGATTTATGAGGGACCTGGTTGCAGTTCCTATGGCTTCCACTAGATGTCAACAGTCTTTAGAAATTGGTTGATGTTTTTCCTTTGAGAAATGAAGTACAGCTATTCAGAATGATCCGCCATTGAGCACAGTATATTCCGTCTTAAATTTGATCGATTATTTACGTTTTAGGATACCTAAGGATGGATTAGGAAAGTTGTTTGAAATGTTTGGACAAAGTTTACAGGTAACTTATTAGATAATTTGTAGTCATGTTGGGCGAGTTGGAACTGGTGTTTTTCTGAATCAAACGCGCCAAATAAATGGACATTTTGGGGATATAAAAAAGGAGTTTATCGAACAAAAGGACCATTTGTGATGTTTCTGGGACATATTGTTATTTCTTATTATTGTTATTTCTGACTTTTGTGTCGCCACCTGCCTGGTTGAAAATGATTGTTATGCATTTGTATGGTGGGGTGCTGTCCTCAGATAATTGCATGGTTTGCTTTCGCTGTAAAGCCTTTTTGAAATCTGACACCGTGGCTGGATTAACAAGAAGTTAAGCTTTATTTTGACATATTGCATGTGTATTTTCAAGAATGTTAAATATTTACAATTCTGTAGTTTGAATTTGACACCCTGCACTTTCACTGGATGTTGGTCAGGTGGGACGCTACCGTCCCACCTAGCCTAGAGAGGTTTTAACCCTTTAACCTAACTCCTAACCCGTAACCCTAACTCCTAGCCTAGCTAATATTAGCCACTTAGCCAACATTAGCCACAGCAAATTCGTAACTTATAAATTTGGCAAATTCATAACATATTGTAGCGACCCGCACAGACAGCTGTGTGTTATGTGTTATGCTGTTCGTTGGTTATGTTGTACTTACCAGTTTCCAGTGTTCGTTGGGTCCAACATGTCAGTCAACCTGCTATCTGCCAACCACAGGAATGCCTGGAATATTCTGGTGTCAGGCATCCTGGTGGTTGGTGAAGGGGTGTGTGGTGGGGGGGTTAGCTAGCTGACTACCGTGGCTAGCTAATGTTACGTGGAGAACGGGGTTGAAAATGCTTCAAGGGAATCCGAAAGTGAAGGTAGAGGTAGGGGACGATTATGGCCAAGGTGCGTGTGCATGGACGTCGGAGGATCTGGCCGAGGAGATCGCCAGGGCATTGGAGCACAGAGGCCGCTTGAGGGTGACCGCTAGAATGATGGCGGCTGAAATGGGCATGAGTGCTTCATCTACTGTGCTTCGCGCGGATTCTGGTGGGCGGACCGAAGGGGTGACGTCGACGCTGCATGACGAGGAGGCTGGGGCTCAGGATGTAAACAAACATGGCGGTGCCCAGTCCCCGATTGCGTCCGTATCTGTTAAGACCCCAAGCGCTCCGGTAAGGCGGATTTGGAAGCTTTTCATGCTCAGTATGAACTGTTAGCTCATTTTGGGGGGTGGTCGAATGAAGATAGGGCACTGCAGTTGACTTTGTGCCTCACGGGTGATGCTCTGTCCTGTTTGATATTGATTACCCGCTAGGACAGATGTGATTATGGAGCTTTAGCACGAGCATTGACGTGACGCTTTAGACAATGTGTACACCCTGGCTGCTGCACTCCGAACTGAGTAATAGACGGACGCAGGCAGCCTATAGAGCCTCTACGGGTGCTTGCTAATGACATTAAGAGCCTCTCTAGGCGGGCATATGCTCACATGCATCCCTCCGTGCAGAGCGAGCTAGCACAGGAGCTCTCTCCTATGAAGCTGCACATACAGACCCAGCTGGCTCACCCTGAGTCATTGAAATGACTGAACTAATTCGTGCTGTGTCGCTATAGGTTGCATGCAACACACACCCTGGTCCCATGGTCTGCTGGGGGTGTGGCAAGCTGACATTCTGTGCGGACTACAGGTGGCTGAATGAGGTAACCAGGAAGGACTCATACCCCATACCATGTATCGATGAGTCGCTGGACCTGGTTAGGGGTCCTCCTGGTTCTTCTCACTAGACCCCCGTAGTGGCTACTGGCAGGTGCCCCTCTTCCCAGAGGACAGAGCCAAAACTGTGTTCTACACTAACGGAGCACACTGACAGTTCAAGGTCAAGCAAACGCTCCAGCTACTTTTGAGCTTTTGATGGACAGGGTGCTGGATTGCATCCCCTGACAGGAGTGTCTGGTATACCTCAGCGACATTCTGGCCCATGGCAACTCCTTCCAGTCAGCCCTGGGGGCACGACGGTGTGTGCTGGAGAGGGTGGCTACTGCAGGCCTGAAACTCCACCCCGAGAAATGCCACTTCATGAGGAGAGAGGTGTCCTTCTTGTGGGGGCGGAGGGTATTAGCATTACAGACAGCTGTGTGTTATGTGTTATGCTGTCCGTTGGTTGGGTTACCACTGAGACTGATTGCACAATGTCCACCAAAGGCAAGCTGTTAGCTGGGCCAAATATATTTTCCCCTTATGTCTGTGCCTGGGCTTCTTTGCTGGACATTGCCGCAATCAGTCAGTGGTAACCAGGTAAGGCACGTCATGATTGGCAGGTGGTTGCGCCAGACAACACGGCCCATCTGAGCTGTCACCAACCAACCAGTGTAGTGTATGCTGTTCTATGAAAACATGATCCGATTGGTTAGAATAAACAGGTCCCACCTACCAGAGCTCCTACTACAAATCTGTTTTTTTTATGTTTACAACTCATTACAACTCATCAATTACATGTTTGAAAATGTTTACAACTCATTACAACTCATCAATTACATGTTTGAAAATGTTTACAACTCATTACAACTCATTAATTACATGTTTGAGAATGTTTACAACTCATTACAACTCATCAATTACATGTTTGAGAATGTTTACAACTCATTACAACTCATCAATTACATGTTTGAGAATGTTTACAACTCATTACAACTCATCAATTACATGTTTGAGAATGTTTACAACTCCTTACAACTCATCATTTACATGTTTGAAAATGTTTACAACTCATCATTTACATGTTTGAGAATGTTTACAACTACAGATGATTTTTTTCATGTTCACGGTTACGCACTTGCAAATTGTGTTTACAACTACAAATCTGTTCTACACGCTCAAATCCATTGGCGAAAATCTGATATCAACTTTGGAGGGGACAATTACATGAAATTTTCTCAAGAGCAATTCCTGAGGGGGACACCAAAAGTAGTGCTGTAACACATAGCCTACATTGTAATATGGTAAATGTATATTGAGGAACCAAAGAAATCAGGTGTTTGCCTTACTCCTAACTACCGGTACCCAAAACTACACATCTAATCACAACAGCAATACCATTGCCTTTAACAAATCTTAGTTCAGTCACCAGTTTAAGTTGAGAGTGGGGGTATCCATGGCATTTTCCAATTATGTTCCTATTTTACAAGTAAAAAAAATTGAGAACCTTTCATAATGTTGCCAAACAAAGACTCAACAAACTTACCTGAGACTCCCTGTCTCTGCCAGTCTGTCCCTGCATATCTGTCCCCAACTCTGCTGTCTGTGTGCCATCTGTTGCCTGCTCTGTCTAATGACATCATTGTGAAACATTTCCATTAGAATTTCATTTCTTTCTTATGAACATTTTATCTTTGCGATATTAGGCTACTAGGGTTCTTACTATGCGTTTTGGTGTATTGAAAAATACTCTGATGTTCTACCTGGCTGGCTGGCTGGCTACACACACAGTGTGTAGGTTATTTACAGTAGGAGATGGGCTTCTATCATCTTCAATCATTCTATTTGGGCTTCGATCTAAAAGGTAGCTAGCAAATGTCAAACGGATTAAAATGACAAGAGTTGACAGCTGTATGAGTTCACAATTTACACAACATATGCTGCAACCTTTTGTAATTTTAATAGTTTGTTTCATATTGGCTGGCTTCCAACAATAGCTGAATTTGCAAAGCTAGCGAGCACCAATTCAGTTTCAGTGGTGTTTGCTATAATCTTTGCTACCCGGGTTAAATAAAGGTGAAATAAAATAAATAAATAAAAGTTCACTTGCGACAATTTAGCTTTTGCAACGAGACCATTAAATATATTTAAGACAATGGTAGAAGAGAGTGTAGTTCTGTTCAGTTTGGATTTCAGTTTATCGCTAACCTTATCACAGGGACTTTTGAAGCACTAATTTACATCATCTGCATGCTGATTCCATTTTTGATGACGCCACATAAATGGAATAGGTACTAGCTAGCTTAATACATCTAGACGTTCCGCTAGCGGAACACCTGCTCCAATATCCAATGATAGGCGTGGCGCAAATGACAAATTCCTCATAAATCCAAAAACTTAAATTTTTCAAACATATGACTATTTTACACCATTTTAAAGACAAGACTCTCCTTTATCTAACCACACTGTCCGATTTCCAAAACATTAGATTATGTCAGCAGAGTACCCAGCCAGAAATAATCAGACACCCATTTTTCAAGCTAGCATATAATGTCACAAAAAACAAAACCACAGCTAAATGCAGCACTAACCTTTGATGATCTTCATCAGATGACACGCCTAGGACATTATGTTATACAATACATGCATGTTTTGTTCAATCAAGTTCATATTTATATCAAAAACCAGCTGTTTACATTAGCATGTGACGTTCAGAACTAGCATTCCCACCGAACACTTCCGGGGAATTTACTAAATTACTCACGATAAACATTCACAAAAAACATAACAATTATTTTAAGAATTATAGATACAGAACTCCTTTATGCACTCGCTATGTCCGATTTTAAAATAGCTTTTCGGTGAAAGCACATTTTGCAATATTCTGAGTAGATAGCACACCATCACAGGCTAGCTATTTTGACACCCACCAAGTTTGACCCTCACCAAACTACGATTCACTATTAGAAAAGTTTGATTACCTTTCCTGTTCTTCGCCAGAATGCACTCCCAGGACTTCTACTTCAATAACAAATGTTGGTTTGGTTCAAAATAATCCATAGTTATATCCAAATAGCGGCGTTTTGTTCGTGCGTTCAAGACACTATCCAAGGGTGACGAAGGGTTACGCGCCCGACGCGTATTGTGACAAAGAATTTCTAAATATTCCATTACCGTACTTCGAAGCATGTCAACCGCTGTTTAAAATCAATTTTTATGCTATTTTTCTCGTAAAAAAGCGATAATATTCCGACCGGGAGTCGTTGTTTACGTTCAAAGACGAAAGAATAAAAACATGGGGTCGCCTCGTGCACGCGCCTCAGTCTCATTGTACTCTGATCGACCACTATCAAAATGCGCTAATGTTTTTCAGCCAAGGCCTGCAAAGCCACCATTCAGCTTTTTGCCGCCTTCTGAGAGCCCATGGGAGCCGTAGGAAGTGTCACGTAACAGCAGAGATCCCCTGTTTTGGTTAGAGATGATCAAGAAGGCCAAGAAATTGTCAGACAGGGTACTTCCTGTTTGGAATCTTCTCAGGTTTTGGCCTGCCAAATGAGTTCTGTTATACTCACAGACACCATTCAAACAGTTTTAGAAACTTTGGAGTGTTTTCTATTCAAAGCTAATAATTATATGCATATTCTAGTTTCTGGGCAGGAGTAATAATCAGATTAAATCGGGTACGTTTTTTATCCGGCCGTGAAAATACTGCCCCCTATCCATAACAGGTTAATAGTTAATATTTGCGCGCTAGATCTGCATATTCAGCTAGTGTGTGTGCGCGATTAACTGGATTAACCTCACGTCAGTAATGTAGCAAGCTAAGGAACTGGCAGTGGATCAAACCATTGTGAGGCAAAGGGTGGGGGGGTTGCAATCTTTTGAAACTTAAAAACGCGCTATTAAGTGTCTATAATCAGCACAATTGCTTTCATTGCGTATTATTAATATTATTTAAATTACATAGTTATGTTTCAGTGATATATTGGGGGGGGACAAATCATATTTTTCCCAGGATGGGGGGGTCGTGTCCCCCCCGTCCCCCCCGGGATTTCCGCCCCTGCTCAAATCATTATGGGAATGATTTAACTTAATAACAAATCTAGTACAATGATGCCTTTGCAGCATGAATAGAGGATACTTTATGTATGAGCCGGTCCACGGGGGATACGAGTGTTTTACCGGTAATGCACATCGTTCCTAGAAGATAGTGCAGATCTAGAGGACACTATCAGCTGCCTGATCAATGGAAAATAACCACCACCACTTTAATTGTGTAATTTTATTTCACAATGAAATGGGGTTAATAACTATGTTTAATTCCTTTGATATGTATACGCAGAACTGTGCAGAACTGACGAACATAAGCGTTAACGTTGAGTTTCACCAAAGATGATCTAGCCTTATCTCTTCCACTCCCATGACGACAGTCAGTGACTGGTACTGAAATATTGGATGGACTGTTGTTGATTTGTTTACACTTATGTTAACTCTAGTCTCGGAATCCCAGATCGGTAACATTGTGGGAGGCAACCCGTATATCTAGGCTAGAGAGACGAATGTGAACCCATCGTCGGCGGGTTCTTGAGGAACGCAAATGACATATAACACTGGCTAATACAGTACCAGTTTCTCCGATTTATAATAAGAGGAGCCGTCGTCAATCCCAAGGTTGTCCGTGCGCCCATTTGATCTTCAAGTTAGTTCTCTATAACGTGAGTATTCTCATTCTGTGGAAAGCTACAAGTACAACAGAGTAATCAATAGAATGTTTACTCGTAATCATAAATACATGTGTTTGTTTAAACTACATTCCTGGAATGAGAGCAGAGTCCTTTCACTTTGGGTAACTTAAACTAGTGTAGGGTGTCCTGTTGCAACATGGTGGACTATAGAAATGTATCTCAAATTGTGAAACATCATTATTCGGTAACAACACCGCCCAAGAACGTGCTTGTATTTCCAATTAATTTATTTACTACTACTAAGTGCATTTAGCATATCTTGAGATTAATTACATCATACAGATAGTTGAATTGAAGTCAATTGAATTGAAATCCCTAATATTCAGTACAATTCATCCTCTCAGGGTAGGAGAATGAAGCGTATAAATGCCAGAGGGATAGAGGAGACCTATTTTTGGGGAACACAAAAGACTCTAAACACACTGAGAGACATGGAAGGCCTCCCTTGTTACAAGAATGTTCAGAAAGACATCCCACAGCTCACTGATATTGAGTTTCACATATCCAGTGTGGCCCATGTCACCACAAAGTCTGGTCTTGATGGAATCTTGGATTCAGGTGGATTTAAGGGCGGGGAGAAGAGTCTCCTGTGGTGGGGTCTAGCCATAGACCATGATGATATCAGAGCAGCAGAAGACCGTTACCTGGAGAAGCTCTTCCCTGACAGAACACCTGAGCAGAGGCAGATGCAGCAACCCTTCCTCAGCAAGTTCACCACCTCACCTGCCTTCAGGAAGGCATCACGTTATGGGAACTTCAGGTTCACTTTCAGTCTGTCTGATCTCCTGATGATGTACAGACAGCAGATCTGTGGTGGAGAAGAGCCTGTCCTGAGAGTCTATGGAACTACTGTCTACAAACAAGAGATTATGTACACAGTGCTTGTTCACAGTCCAGGTGTACAGGAATTGGAGAAGTACCCAGCTCTTAATAATGGTGGAGAAGATGTTTTTAAATACCAAGAGGGGACCATGGTCTGGCATGCACAAGCAGTGTCTGAAACCCATGACTTTCAGCCGGTAATTCATAGGCCACAGGTGGTTGAAGTGGAACCTTTTGATTGTTTGTATGAATATGACAAGTGGTTTGTTTGGGACCATGTGACCCTGGCGTTCCACCTGCCAGAAGGTCAGACCCTACAAGTTGATAGAGAAAAACTGATCGAAAACCTCACTGCTTGTGAGGCTGTTGATCCATTTCTTGGGGTAAGGTGTGTCTCCAACAGCTACAACTGTGCATGTAATTGTTGTTGTCTACACCGCTCAGAAGCTGAATACATTGTGGAGCAGAAAAGAAGAGACAAGCAATCAGACAGCAACAACAGTACCTCATAGCTTTTGGGGAAGCTACAGGAAATATTTATGCATATTTATAACTCAGTTATGAAACCAGAATAACCAAACCAGCTATAACACATTATTGTGTGGTTTCCTTTCTCATTTCGTGACAGAGAGCAGAATTCATTCAGAACATCATCATATGATGAGGATTAAATCCTGTCATGTGAGGTGTTTATAATTCATGCTATTAGGTATGTATTACCACTAGACTGTTTTTCAATGATCTTTTGTCTTTTTTCATATTTGATGTAGTTATGTATAGATATGTATAGTTATGTCAATATATGATATTTTCAATTAAATTCAAATATTTATGCCTATATGTCAAAGTAAACAATGCCTGTCAATGTGGTGGAGCTCTTTTTCCCCACTCTCATTATTTATACCCCACATAAATGTTTATTGGTTAACACATACAGTATTTTGTATTCTTGCTTTTACTAAGATAGGTTACATTTGAAAAGGAGTCATTCAAATCGGCTATTGCTCCATCGCCAGGCAGCATCTTATTACATCCACATTATCTGGTTTCACTGAACTTCTTCTGCAGGTCCACATGAGCATCTTGCCACCTTAATAAAAACATAAATGTAGCACTGTTTTTACCTGGGGATACTTTCTGGTACTTCAAAGAATTCATACCCAATTGGTAAACATCTGCTTATTTCAATAGATCCAATGGAAACAACGTCCATTTACCATTTTACTATGAAATGTCTCAGTAAGAACCTGATAATTACATATTGTAAAGTGCTATCTACAAAGAGACAGCTCACCATGACAAACAAGTTAGGACCTTCAAAAGACAGGCAAACAGCAACCACTAGTGGCTGTTCAGGCTACTTATTAATCTGATAGTCATTCAGTTCTCAAGAAATGAAACTAGATGTCCTATGCAGGGTGTGGCTAAAGGCTTCAGTTACACAAAGGCTTTGTTTACACAGACAGCCTAATTCTGATATATATTTTCACTTATTGGTCTTTTGACCAATCAGATCACCTCTGAAAAAGATCTGATGTGAAAAGGTCTGACGTTATTGGTCAAAAGACCAACTAGTGGAAAAAAGATCAGAAATGGGCTGCCAGTCTAAACACAGCCTTAAGGATCAGAGTCAGTATGTATAGATACAAACATATGATTGGGACATTTCATCAAGGAGCTGCCATACAGTGGGGAGATATCAACTGAAGGCCGCCAATCTGAAACTCTACAATCAAGCAGCAAGTCTCCAAAGAAACAATTACATTTCATGAGACAGCAATGTGATTTAATTACACATACTTACAGTACATAATTTCATGAAATAACCACATATAAAGCACTAAATAATCAGTGCTAAACACAGCTGCTAGAATCTTGACTAGAACCAAAAAAAATTATCATATTACTCCAGTGCTAGCCTCTACACTGGCTTCCTGTTAAGGCAAGGGCTGATTTCAAGGTTTTACTGCTAACCTACAAAGCATTACATGGGCTTGCTCCTACCTATCTTTCCGATTTGGTCCTGCCGTACATACCTACACGTACGCTACGGTCACAAGACGCAGGCCTCCTTACTGTCCCTAGAATTTCTAAGCAAACAGCTGGAGGCAGGGCTTTCTCCTATAGAGCTCAATTTTATGGAATGGTCTGCCTATCCATGTGAGAGATGCAGACTGGGTCTCAACCTTTAAGTATTTATTGAAGACTCATCTCTTCAGTAGGTCCTATGATTGAGTGTAGTCTGACCCAGGAGTGTGAAGGTGAATGGAAAGGCACGGGAGCAACGAACCGCCCTTGCTGTCTCTACCTGTCCGGTTCCCCTCTCTCCACTGGGATTCTCTGCCTCTAACCCTATTACAGGGGCTGAGTCCATGCTGAGTGGTGCTCTTCCATGCCGTCCCTAGGAGCGGTGAGCCACTTGAGTGGGTTGAGTTGCTGACGTGATCTTCCTGTCCGGGTTGGCGCCCCCCTTTGGGTTGTGCCGTGGGGGAGATCTTTGTGGGCTATACTCGGCCTTGTCTCAGGATGGTAAGTTGGTGGTTGAAAATATCCCTCTAGTGGTGTGGGGGCTGTGCTTTGGCAAAGTGGGTGGGGTTATATCCTGCCTGTTTGGCCCTGTCCGGGGGTATCGTCGGACGGGGCCACAGTGTCTCCCAACCCAACCCACACTGTCTCAGCCTCCAGTATTTATGCGGCAGTAGTTTATGTGTCGGGAGGGGCTAGGGTCAGTCTGTTATATCTGGAGTATTTCTCCTGTCTTATCCAGTGTCCTGTGTTAATTTAAGTATGCTCTCTCTAATTCCTACTCTTTTTCTCTCTTTCTTTCTTTCTCTCTCTCGGAGGACCTGAGCCCTAGGACCATGCCTCAGGAGATTATAACAGAACATGGCCAAGATGTTCAAATGTTCTTAGATGACCAGCAGGGACAGATAATAATAATCACAGTAGTTGTAGAGGGTGCAACAGGTCAGCACCTCAGGCGTAAATGTCAGTTGACTTTTCATAGCCGATCATTCAGAGTTAGAGACAGCAGGTTAGAGTTAGAAACAGAGAGAGTGTTCAAAACAGCAGGTCTGGGACCCTGGTAGCACGTCCAGTGAACAGGTCAGGGTTCCATAGCCGCAGGTAGAACAGTTGAAACTGGAGCAGCAGCATGACCAGGTGGACTGGGGACAGCAAGGAGTCATCAGGCCAGATCGTCCTGAGGCATGGTCTTAGGGCTCAGGTCCTCCTAGAGAAGAGAGAGAGAGAGAAAGAGAGAATTAGAGGGAGCATACTTAAATTCACACAGGACACCGGATACGACATGAGAAATACTCCAGATATAACAGACTGACCCTAGCCCCCAACACATAAACTATTGCTGCATAAATAGTGGAGGCTGAGACAGGAGGGGTCGGGAGACACTGTGGCCCCGTCCGACGATACCCCCGGACAGGGCCAAACAGGCAGGATTATAACCCCACCCACTTTGCCAAAGCACATCCCCCACACCACTAGAAGGATATCTTCAACCACCAATGTACTACCTTGAGACAAGGCCGAGTATAGCCCATGAAGATCTCCCCCATGGCATGAACCCGAGGGGACGCCAACCCAAACAGGAAGATCAAGTCAGTAACTCAACCAACTCAAGAGACATGGATTGTGTATGTGTGCAATTCAGAGGGTGAATGGGCAAGAAAAAATATTTAAGTGCCTTCAAAGGGGGTATGGTATTAGGTGCCATGGGCACCGGTTTGTGTCAAGAACTGCAACGCTGCTGGGTTTTTCACTCAACAGTTTCCCGTGTATCAAGAACGGTCACAAGAACAGTTACATACCAACGGGCTGTGTGCTCCTGATGATTGTCTGCGGTCAAGTGATTACCAGGTGCTGTAATTTAAGTCCTAGTGAAGCTGCGCATGCGCACATAACGTAACATATCTGAGCATCTAAGAAACTTAAAGAAATCACTCGTTCCCCATTTAATTGAACACATCAGACCCATTTGCTTCTCTTTTATCTATATATATATTTTTTTCTTTTTTTTTCTTTTCCTGAGTGAGCTAGAAGTCTCAACACCTCCCACTTGGCTGACTGATCGAAGATCCAAGGAGGGCACAGTCTCGAGTCTCTCAGTGAGAATTTCAAACTAAAGTCCAGTCTTTGTAGGCATCTACAAACAAACATGTATTAACTAAGGAGGTAGGCTCCACCACCTTTCCTCCTACTGAGTGTAGGTTTGCCCTCGAAGCACTCAGTTGCCTCCCAGGGTTACCCGCTAGCTAAGCAAAGAACACAGAGTCACAGTCTTTGGGTACCCATGGCGAGGGCTTATCTTACCTCCTCTTGGACTTCAGCAGGAATCAAGATCACCAACCTCCGCACATCCCTGCGAATGACGATTTTCGTGTGCATGGTAGAGTCCTTTCTCCGCGCCCTGGGAACCATGGGAGCAGGAAGACCCATGCAGGTTGTTATGTCCGCATCCCGGACAACCCCCTTCTCGTCTGGATATGTTGTAGCAACCCGGCCGAGCCGGAACTGCCCCCTCAGAGCGTGCTGGTCCGCAATCCAGACTACGTCTCCAACCTTGATACTTCTCTCTGCTCGGTGCCACTTGTGTCTTATGAACAAGTTTGGTCCTGCCAGTTCGCTCCATTTCTTCCAGAACCTGTCGACTCCAGCCTGGACAGCCCTCAGCCTGCGCCAAGAGCGGGTTTCCATGTCGATTCCGTGTATGTCACCTCCCTGTCCGGTGCGCCCCAGGATGAGGGAGTTGGGGGTCAAGTACTCCACTGAGTCCTCTTGTTCCTGTGCCCTGGCGTCGATGGGTCGCTCATTAGTCAAGTTGGCTGCAGAGTAGAGAAGGGTCTGGAACTCCCCCCAGGTGTAGCAGTCAGTTGTTCCGCCAAGACTGAGCTCTTTTAAGGAGCTTGACAGCTGCCTCTGCTGCTCCATTCCTGTGTGGCGAGTCTGCAGGATGAAAGTCCCATTGCCACTCTGTGCCCTTTCTGTCAGCCTTGTCTTCAACGGATGCCTTCTGCAAACAGGCCAGGTGCTTGTGTAGCTCTCTCAGAGCAGGCCTGGCTCCCAAGAAGTTTGTACCTCTGTCTGACCATAGCTTTTTGGGATGCCCCCTCAGAGCAGTGAACCGGGAGAAGGCCTGAAGAAAGCTCTCAGAAGACTGGTCGTCGATGAGATCAGCATGGAAGGCTCTGGAAGTCATGCAGCAATACACGACTCCCCAGACCTTTTTCTTGGTTATTTTCTTAACAGCGTCCCTCACTTCAAAGGGTCCAAAGAGGTCTAGTGTAGTATACTCGAATGGGTTCGCTCTACTGGTACGTTCCTGAGGAAGAGCGCTCATCACTTGCTGGCACAGCCGGGCTCTTTGCTTCTTGCAAGTGATGCACCTGTTAACCACCTTCTTCACTGTCCTCTGACCTTGCACAACCCAGGCCTTTCTTTTAGTGTGCAGCAGTGTGGCAGCCACCCCTTCATGATTCGCTTCGTGAGCTTCCCTCGCAAGCAAGACCCCCAGCCACGACCGGAACGGGATTAAAGGTACAGCGGTTCCGTCTTCATTCCAAGACTGGACTCTACCACCACAAAGTAAGAGTCCATTGTTGTCATCTTTCATCACAACAAGGCGGTTTAAGGTCGTATCCTGAAAGTTCACGCCGTCTTGGGCTGCAAGGGCTAGGTCTTGGAAAGCCGCTGTTCTCTCTCCCACAGACAGCCTGGGGCCCCTCACCTCCCAGTTTGCTGAGCTCGAGGCTTGGTAGCTTGTCCTCAGCCAGGATTCTGCCGCTCTTCGAACCCAGGTGATTGTTCCACACAATTTAGACAAGCTACTGAATCGTTCGGGCCCGACAAGGTGCACTAGAGCTACACCCCAGGGCTTCCTCCTTGGCCTCTCTACTGCTGGAGTTGGACCTTGGTCTTTCATCTGCGGTCGCGGTGCAGAGTCTTGCAAGTCTGCCCCAACATCAGTATTGCTGGGGCCTGAGAACTTTTCTGCCTGAGACCTGGTGATTACAGCTGAGAACGCTCTTCTCTGCAACCTTTTAACGTCATCAGCCACGCTGGTCACTATCTCACTGGTTGTCTTCACAGGCCACTCAGCCTCAGGCCAACTCAGGAACTCTGGGCCTTGTTGCCACTCTGACCCTTCATCGAGTTCCTCAGGAGTTGCTCCCCTTGTGACAATGTCTGCTATGTTCAGGTTGCCCTCAATCCACCTCCAGTCTTCCACTGGTCCAGCCTTCTGGATCTCGCCGATGCGGTTAGCGAAGAAAGTTTGGTAGCCATAGCTATCCTTGTGAATTGCTCCCAGGATTGTTTGGCTATCCACGAAGTGGACCCAGCTTGCGACCTTGATGCGGCAGTGCTTTACAAGGTATTTTCTCAGGCGGGTCGAAAAGACAGCACCACATACCTCTGCCTTAACTTCTTGGGGCTATGTGGGACGTTAGCGTGCCACCCGTGGCGCACCCTATCAACAGCAGGTGCATTTCAAGAGCGGCAAATTTGAAACCAAATAAATGTCAAAATTCAAATTTCTCAAACATACAACTAACTTACAGCCTTTGAAAGATAAACATCTTCTTAATCTAACCACGTTGTCCGATTTCAAAAAGGTTTTACGGGGAAAGCATAAAGTTAGGTTATGTTAGGAGAGTACATTGATAATAGCTGTGTGTAATGCATTGTCGATTCAAAGACAGGCGTCACCAAAACCATAAAATCAGCTAAAATTATGCACTAACCTTTTACAATCTCCATCAGATGACACTCCTAGGACATTATGTTAGACAATGCATGCATTTTTAGTTCTATCAAGTTCATATTTATATCTAAAAACAGCGTTTTACTATGGCGTTGATGTTCAGGAAATCGTTTCCCTCCAATACCGGCAGTCAAGTCATGACAACAAAATAATTAATATTAGAAAACATTGGTAAAATATTATATTGTCATTCAAAGAATTATAGATTTACATCTCTTGAACGCAATGGACTTGCCAGATTTAAAATTAACCTTACTGGGAAATCACACTTTGCAATAATCTGAGCACTGCGCCAGAAAAATACGCATTGCGATACAGACTAACCGCCATGTTGGAGAGATCTAAAATCGAAAATACTATGTAAATAATCCATTACCTTTGATTCTCTTCATCAGATGTCACTTCCAAAGAATCCCAGGTCCATAACGAATGTAGTTTTGTTCAAAAAAGCTCATCATTTATGTCCAAAAACCTCCGTGTTGTAGCACATGATCTAAGCCAGCCGGACTTCACTTCACTTCAAGAACGGAAAAAATATATTTACGTTCGTTCAAACATGTCAAACGTTGTATCGCATAAATCATTAGGGCCTTTTTTAAACAGAACATGAATAAAATTCAAGGCGGACCATTGGGTTCTCTTTTAAAACGTTTCGGAATGAGAGTACCCACCATCAACTCGCGCGCAAGGTGTCTAATGGGCCATCGCCGTTCCAAGGCTCTTCTTCAGTCAGATCTCAGAGTAGAAGACTCAAAACACTTTGTAAAGGCTGGGGACATCTTGTGGAAGCAATAGGAAGTGCCAAAACATTCCTCACCCCCTTTGTTTTTCAATGGTATAGGCTTAAAGTCAATTCAACACATCAGGTATCCACTTCCTGTCAGAATCTGTCTCAGGGTTTTGCCTGCCAAATGAGTTCTGTTATACTCACAGACACCATTCAAACAGTTTTAGAAACTTTAGGGTGTTTTCTATCCATATATAATAAGTATATGCATATTGTAGTTACTGGGTAGGATTAGTAACCAGATTAAATCGGGTACATTTATTTATCCAGCCGTGAAAATACTGCCCCCTATACCCTAACAGGTTAATCACGTCTCCTTTCTGGTTGAGAGGGGTAAGCTTTCCTTTTGACTCAACCAGCCTCACTACGACCCCATTCTGCATCTCCCAACGGAGATAGAGCACCACGCCGTAGGAAGCCTCACTTCCATCTGAAAACGTGACTCCCATTGGATGGCCTATGGCTCCAGTTGGTGTGAGGCTTCTTTCGAACTTGATCTGGGCAAGTCTCACATATTCTTCGAGGAGTCTTATGGAAGCCTCCCGTAGTTTTGGTGAGAATGGGTCATCCCAAGTGTCCTTAACTGGACTGCTTATACTCGCTTCTTGGTAAGCTTCTCTCACAAGCATAACCCCTTTCTGCTTTGTGGGTGTGGCAAGACCAATGGGGTCGTAGAATCCAGCGATCTGGCTTAGCAGCATCCGACGGGTCAATGGGTTTGGAGTTTTACCTCTGACTTCCTCTTCACGCAAATCGACTCCTGTTCTCATCTTTCCTCTCTTCTTTGAGAAATTTACAGAGGTCATCACATGAAGTTTGTCGGTCTCTGGTTCATAGCCGACTCCAAGTGCTTTGCTCTCTTCGTCCCGCATCTGGTTCGGTAACACCAGCGTTTTGGGCACACTCACAGTTGTCTTACTGATACTGGCATCAGTTGTGGTTGCGGACTTCCCACTTTGGCCTGATAAGACCCATGGCTTAAGGGAGAAGCCTCCAGCCTTTAAGATCTTTTCCACTCTTTTGGTGATTTTCTCCAGTATCTGCAAGTCATTGTGGGACGTCAAGATGTCATCCACATAACTATCTTCTACCACAACTCTGCGCTCCTCAACCATGACTGCAAACTGGGGCAGGTTGGCTGTTTCTCTCATTGCCACCTGGGCGATACAACCAGCAGGTTTATCGCCAATGTTGACCCTGACGACATTAAAGACTTCGATCACCTCAGGATTGTCTCTCCAGAGGAATCGATGGAGGTGTACTTCTTTGTCTTCTAGCCAGACAGAGTTGTACATTTTTTTCACATCGCCCAGGGCGGCGTACAACCCAGTCCTGAATCTCAGAAGCACGCCCCTTATCTGATTTAGGACATGAGGACCCTTGTACAGTAGGTCATTTAAACTTATTCCCATGAATTCTTGGCTACTTTTCCAGACAATTCTTACAGGGGTAGTGGTTGAGTGAGGATTAGGAGCAACTAAATGACTGATATACCACTTAGGTCCCTTCCAGCTATCCATTTCCTCCTGGGTGACTTTAACGGCAGCCCCTCGAGACCATATCGTGGATTTGCTCTCTGTACGCAGCCTTCCATTCCGGCTCCCTCTCCAGTCGTTTCTCAGTGTTTAAAAAGGTCGCTTCCACTGCACGTCGATTGCCAGGCAGCGTTGTGGGGTCTCCTTTCCACAGGTAAGCTGCGTCCCAGTGAGAGGATCCGCTGTGCTTGTCAGCTTGCACGTAGGTGAGACATTCCTTTATTTTCTCCAAGTCTCTTTCCTCTCCTAGGGTAATTTCCTTGCCTCCAGGGGGGCACCTACCGTATCTGCAGCCACCACACTGAGGATCACAGGCGGCACCAATACTGTCCCACTTGAACCATTCAAAAACGTATTTGCGGGTAGTTGCAGTGTTTCGGAGGATTGCGTCTTCTTCCACCGAAACTCCACTGGGTCCTCCCGTCTTCACGAGAATCTCTTTGTACGCCCTTGAAGCTGTTCTCATTGACCTAGCGAAATGTGTTTCAGACCTGTGCACTGCTAGGTCTATCACTTCAAAGAGGTCAGGATGCGTTCCACCAACAGTCTTCCCAAGGGGACCATCCCAGAAGACGAGGTCTCCAACTACTCTGACTGGCTGTGGGACCAGGCGACCCTCTCTGTGGCTAATCAACAGGTCGATCTTTTCGGGCCGGACCAAGTCCTTGAGTTGACCATTTGGAAAGAACTTCTGCAGTTGCTGTGGTGTGACAGCTTGGTTCACCTTCGCAACATCTTCCAAGCCGTAACAGAGGAGTTTGTGCTCTGCTATTGTATTGTACCTCTGGGAGTTTTTACTCTCATCCTCAGGGTATATTTCATGGTAGTAATGGTTTTCTCCATCCCTCCAACACCTTGGACAATCAACTTAATGTTCTCACCATTTAGCTTCAGACGCTCTGCTGCTTTATTAGAGATATAATTAGTATCTGAAGCGAGATCAATCAACGTACCGACTAGCTGGCCAGAGTTTGTCATTACATCCAACAGCATCATTATGACAGGGCACTCTTTTGGCTCACAACCTAGCATACACTTTTGTCGTGATCTTATTTGAAAAGGCTTCTTTGAACTCTGCTCGCAGTTCTGGAGAAAGTTTGGCAAGGAGCTGCTCCTGTTTTGTTGGTTAGTCCAAGCCCCCTTTTCCCCAATTTTGCATCGCTCTGCTCTCCCCTCTTTTCCTCTTGATCTGTGACTTTGGACAGAGCAAGTAATTGTGGTCTGAAGAGCCCTCTTTCTGACAGTCATCCTTTGAGCATAGATACTTTTGTGTGCAGCCGCCATCGTCACCATGAAGGCGCAAGCACTTAAAGCATGCTCCTGCTCTCCTAAGCTGAGCCTTCTTGCCTGTCAGATTGAGCTTCTTGAAGACCTTGCAGGCGAACAGCCTACCTCCGTGCTCGTTGTCTCCACATGTGATGCATGAGCTTGGTTGAGCGCCCTTTAGGGTGTTTCCTGATGTGGCTCTGGTGAATGCCCTCCTTTCCTTTTCGCTCGACCCTTCAGTATTGTCCGCCGGGCTAGGCTGTAGCTGGTCTAGCTCCTCGAGAATGTCCTCCTGCTTCTTCAAGTATTGCAGGAGACAGTCAAAGTGGTTGTGTGGTGAAAACCCGCTTCCAGGGTCATTTTTGTGTGTTAACCACTTCTTTCAGGGAGTCAGGAAGCTTACTTTCAATCGACTGCACAACCACTCGGTTCTTTACAGCATCTTCCTCCCCTAAGACTTGTAGGTCACGAAGAGCTCTCTCCACGGCTTGAATCAGTTCGATTGTCTTCCTCAGATGGTTTCCTTTGATGGGGCAAAGTCCTTGCACTTCTTGTGCAATCAGCAGCACTATTTTTGGCTTATTTCCGTACTTGTTGTCCAGGAGCCTGAACACGTTGTTGGCGGCTCCACAGCTGGACAATACGAGGTCCCTCTTGACTTTTTCATCTAGGCTTCCCAAGAGATGGAATTTTCTCACATTTTCCAATCCATGAGGGTTTCCCAGACGTTGCAAGTCCTCCCATTCAGCTTTCCAGTGGTAGTAATCCCTCATATTACCAGCAAACATGGGCAAGCGTGCACGTTCTAGGCTGATCTGGGGCCTGTAGTTGTAAGTCCCAACTGGCTCCTCCTGCTCCATAATTTTCACTTTTCCTAGTTTCTCTTCGTCGTCGGATTGAGAACCGCCTTTCCATGCCCACTCATCCCACAGTTTTTCACGCCTTTTCTTCAACTTCCGGATCTGGTCCTTTGACTCTGTTGCCTTGGACCGAGGGATCAAATCTTTCCACTCATCCAATCCTTGTTCAAAGTTGTAGACCTCCCGTTCCAGGTTCCTATGAATCAATTCACATGTCCTCCTGGTCATATGGTGGTGATCGGTGTCCTCGGCCTGGTCCATGGCTGATCCAGCCTCTTCAGTGAGGGTGGTAATTTCCGCCTCAGCGAACCTTGTCCAGAAGCTGATCAGGATGATTTGTTCAGTTTCATCAAACTTAGTCACATTCTGCTGTTTTTCCGTCAATGTTTTCCGCCTTCTTTTTGGCTTCATTATCGTCCACTTCTCTCAGGGCCGTGGCATACTCAAACCCTGCATCTCTGACTCTGGAGTGATCCACTTTAAAGTTCCTCCACTCACTTCTCATTTCACTTTCCCCCAGTGCACTAGTTCTGGAGGTGAGGTAATTGGCTCTTCTAGTGAACGCAGTCTGGGCTGCTGACCGCTTCTGTTTTAACCTCTCCAGCTCCTCCTCTGATGCTGCCATCTTGCCAACTTTTCTAGCGTTTAACTCAAGCTCAAGTGTTTTCTGCCAACTGGGTTTTAAGTAGTCCTTTAACTGTAGACTCTATCCTCTTCTTGGCTTTCACTCATTAATGATTTGCCTAGTAAGTCAACAGATGAGCAGACAGCTTTATGGGTGGACTGTTTGCTTATCAGAAGTTAGTCTCGTGACAAATGTTCTAGCCCTTGCATTATCCATGTAAAGGAGAACCGTGGTTTATGACTGTTCGGATTTTTCATTATTTAGCCCTCCGAAAAGGCTCACCAGGAAGCACACAATGTCATGACTCGTGTTTTGTCCTTAATTTTATTTTAAATCAAATGACCACAGGTCATAAACCTGAAATACAACAAACAAATAATGACAATATATTATTAAGATATAATATATTATTCAAGTAATATAATAATAATAATAATAATGTAACTAATGAAAATCAAATAAGCCTGCAACACCATCAAAGATGTGGCAAATCTGGCTTAAAACAGCACCGACTACATCACCCAGAATGCCCAGCGCCAGAGGAGCATGCGCACAGTGACTCTGCAGTCACAGGTTGTTATGGACGCTGTCACAGGACACAGAACCCATGCCACCACATGCCTCGTCCAAAGGATTTACACACGCACAAACGCAACATAATGCGGCACTCCACCATGGATCACCGAACCAAACCACCGCTATCACCACCGCCACCAGAAACCAGCAGAGTGCTCCGAACAATCAGCACAATGCAAATGGCTGATAATAATAGCCTAATGCTATATAGCATCTGGGTCGCTGAGCTACAAGTTACTCCCGGCCAACTAACACCGATACAGTGAGGTAAACGTTCAGTGCACAAACATATAAGTGACTTAAACATTAATGCTAGACTGAGTAGTTCGCAGCTACATACCAACGGGCTGTGTGCTCCTGATGATTGTCTGCGGTCAAGTGATTACCAGGTGCTGTAATTTAAGTCCTAGTGAAGCTGCGCATGCGCACATAACGTAACATATCTGAGCATCTAAGAAACTTAAAGAAATCACTCGTTCCCCCATTTAATTGAACACATCAGACCCATTTGCTTCTCTTTTATCTATTTATATATATATTATATGTTTTTCTTTTCCTGAGTGAGCTAGAAGTCTCAACACACACACATGTTAAATGTCCCTTTCTATCATTTGGCGTTTAACTCAATAAATGAATGCCTTTGTACAAGTCTTCTCTAACTGGTCGTTGCTTATCATATTCTTCAACATGTTTTCTAATCTACCACAGGCCTAACGCCTCTTTCCCTCCCTAGGTGAGGAGGCCCCCTTCCTGTTCCCAGTTTCACAAATGTCACAATACATTGAGTGTTTTTTTTAAACTTTTAGCCCTTAACTTATATCATTTCTATATCACATATATTTCCTCATATTTAGGTACAGTATTTTTCATACAAAGTACATTACTTCTCATATTCAGTGCTTTGTGCCTTTATTGTAATACCCACTAGATGGCAGCACAGACTCACAAATCCATTTGATACATGGATGAAAAATATTACCAAAATGAGCTGCACTAGTCTTTTTCATTTTGATCTTTTACAGTGCAGTATTGACTATTATTCTCACACAGTAAAGTCATAACCCCTTGGTTAACACAGTCCCCTAATCTACTGCCTGTAAGCAGTTCACAGAGCAATAAGACACCTTTCTAAACAGACAGAAGGGATTGATGGCACTCCGCTAATGCTTAAGACACAAGCACACAACAGCAACCCCCCACATCCACAACCTCCTACTACCCTCCATCTGGTCATATCCATCTTCAGACCTGTCCCCTCCCCTCACACCCTCCCCTCACACCCTCTCCACAGGTATATTACTATTCTCTCTGAGAGATCCTGTTCCTCTGCACCGCTCTCCCCTGGCAGATTCATAGCACTTTCTCTCAGCATGTTTGGAATGTGAGCGTTGTGAGAGGAATGATTTGGTCGGATCAGGAGGGAACAGTATGTACACCATCTGTTGTCTCATGCTAACCATATTTCCCCGTGTCATGTGGCGTGAAGGTGGCATGTTGTACAATATTACCCCAGTTCCTTCACTGATTCCTGAAGCACTGATTGGTGAGCTGGTAATATGGTGGAATAAAGTTATTATTCTCTCCCACTCTGATATAGCGTGCACACATGCACACACTCACACACACACACAAACACAGAGACACATGTAGAACAGAGCAGACAATGGGGGGTTAAGCCGACGGGATCTGTGCTCTCTGTATGGCTGATTAGACTCAGGGGAGTGGGCTCTGCCGCACAGTGTGAGTCTGAGCCGTGAAGCTCCATGCTGAGATACTGCTTATGTGCTGCTGCAGCACATTGGAGGTGAAGTGGAACCAGGTCCGAATGGAAAAATAACCAGAGCCAAGAGATCAGAGGTCAAACAGAGGTCAAAGGTCATGGTGCCTCATTACAATATGATTTATATCGATTGAAGGACTATAATTAAGCAAACTGGTGAAATAAATGTACAACAACTGATTGAGAGACATTATTTATATAAAAAGATCAAAATGTTATTTATTTCAACTTCTTCCTCATATACAACATTTTGTGTGATGAAATCACAACAAAAGTAAGTGGTCAGCGACAGACTAGCAGATAACAAAGAAATAATTCAGAGTAAATAAAGCTACTACTGTACCTAGTAACTGTATGTTATCAAACATTGACATTTCTAGTGCTTTACAGAACGTTTATCAGCAAACTAATTTCTACTTTTTTCCCAATTAAAATTGAAAAAGAGTTTCAAATGATAGTTGATACAACATTACCGTACAATCGCTAACGTTATTCAGTAGACAGTATAACAAGTCTAATCCCCATAGTCAGCTTTTAAATGAAGTCCATACAAGCTCCTTTACATTTCAGTGCACAAACAGATTATCTGTTTCACAAAAAGAGAGAGAAAAAACTATGTGATCTCAACCAACACTGCCAGAGGAACCTTTAACTAGACTAGCAGTCCCTGTTGCTGTGTTATCGACACTAAGAAAGTGAGTCCATGGCAACAAGCCAAAAGGCTGTGCTATCAAAAACGCACCACAGAAATAAAGCAGATCAACTGAGACAACCTGGAAGCTAGACACAGCTGCCATCTTGGAATAGTCCAAATGATAAAAGAGAAATACAGTCAAACAAAGGCGATACGCTATACTAATACAAATCCTGTCCTTATCACTCTGCTACTTATTAGCAAAGCTACAAATAAAAACATTTGCAACTATCTGATTTTTGCCCCCAAAATTGCAAAAGTGTGTGCAGGGGGAGGGGCGGCCCCCTCACCACATATAGTAGCTGCGTGTGGTGTCCACGGGGGAGGGCTTGCTCTCTGCCCCGCCGTCCTTGTCCTTCTCACTGTCCACCTCCCACAGGTTGATGAGGGGCGGGTAGAGCTCATTGAGGGGGATGGAGGAGGTCTTTTGCATGTACTTCTTCAGGGAGTGGTGATAGTTCTTCCTCTTCCAGCGGCGGGCCACGTACACCCCCACGGTGGCCAGGCTGAGGAAGGCCAGCATGGTGGCCATGACGACTAGCAGGGCGGCGCTAGGGCTCTGGTCCGACATGTCCAGGGCGAAGGTGTTGCTGCGCGTGGTCACGTTGACGCACGACTTGTGGGTCTGCAGGTGGATGTTGGAGACGGTGAGGCACACCTCATACTCGGTGCCCGGCTGCAGGTGAGTCAGGTTGTACTCGTGCACGTCGACGGGCACGCGTGCAGTGTAGGTGATGTGGGGATTGTCAATCTTCATGGTGGCCGATGCCCACTTAAGGTTGGAGGTCATGACGTTGGAGTTGATCTTCCAGGAGACCAGAATGGAGTGGGACTCGGTCTGCTTGACATAGATCTTCATCACCTCAACGCTGTCCAGCAGGGTGCCGTTGACCCGGATGGTGGTGACGCGTGTGTCGGCACCCTCTGTGTTCTGAGCCACGCAGGTGTAGCGGCCTGAGTCCTCCACCTGGACGTGGGACAGCCGCAGGGTGCCCTCACTGCTCAGGTGGTACCGCTCCGACACCGTGTCCACTGTGATCTTGCTCCCCATAGGAGACACCCAGTAGATTTCTGGCTCGGGCTCGGCCATGGCCCGGCAGTCCAAGCTGACACTCATGCCCAGCTCTAGGCTCAGGTGGCTGGGGAAGGTGTTGTGGGAGATGAGGGGCAGGCACTGCTCTGGGGAGTCCTGTAGCCTCACCTCTCTGACCCGCTGGCCCCGTAGCTCGGGCGGTGAGCTACACAGCATGGCCCGGGGCTCCATGAATCGCACGCTGGTCCTGTTTGAGCTCATCCACTGAATGACGCAGTCACAGCGCAGCGGGTTGCTGTGCAGGCTGATCTCGCGCAGGTTGGGCAGCGCCTCCACGGTGCATTGGTAGATGGCATTGAGGGCGTTGTTGTTGAGCATCAGGCTCTCCAAGGAGGACACATCCCTGAAGGCCATCCGGTGGACAAAGGACAGCTTGGGGTTGTTGGTGCCCTCCAGCTTGGTCAGCTCAGGCAGGTTGTCCAGGGCGTAGCGGTCGATGGACACTAGCTCAGCCATGTTGTTGATGCCAAGCTCCTTCAGATGCAGCATGTTCCTGAAGTCCCCCTCCTGGATCTTGTGCACCGGGTTCTTGTTCAGGTCCAGGAACTTCAGGTTCTGCACTTTCTGCAGGGCCAACTGGGGAACTCGGACCAGCTTGTTGTCGTAGAAGGACAGGCTTTCCAGGTTATCCAGACCCACCAGAGCACTCCCGGGAACGTCGGTGAGATCCATGCCGGCCAGAACCAGGCTCCTCAGGCTCCCCAGGGGCTTGAAGTTCATGTCCAGGATACCAATGACGGGGTTATCGCCGATCATCAGGATCTCCAGGTTGGGCGTGGCCTCGAACCAGCGGCTGTCGATGACCCGGAGCCTGTTGGAGTTGAGGTGGAGGCGCAGCAGGCTGCGCAGGCCAGAGAAGGCCCCTGGGGCAATGGTGCTGATCTGGTTGTGGTTGATGTAGAGCTCTTGCAGGTTGCTCAGGTCCTGCAGGCAGTGGTCGGGCAGCTGGCTGATCTGGTTCTCCTCCAGGTGCAGGGTGGTGAGCTGGTTCATGGTGGCCAGGCCCACGGCTTCCACACTGCTGAAGTTATTCTGGGATAGGTCCAGCTCCGTCAGGTTGAACAGGGCTTCTAGCTCCCCGCTGGTGTGGGCGATGGAGTTGCTCTGGAGCAGCAGCACCTGGGTGTCAGAGGATAGGTTGGAGGGGATGCGTGTCAGCCGCAGGTCGTTGCAGTCCACTGTGGCCGCCTCCCTGTAGGTAGACTGGGGGGTGAACCAGGGACGCACCTCACACACGCACAGCCGCGGGCACTCCCCGCCCCGCACCTTGGGCAGCAGGGGCAACAGCAGCCCTACACACAGCCATGCCAGTGGGGGCCAAGGGAGGGGGCTTAGAGCCATGCTGTCTGCTCTCTCTGTCTGGTCACACTGCTCTTAGAAGAGAGGCCGGGTTCCTGAGGAGGGCCTGGAGGGTAGGTGTGGGGTGTGACATCAACAACCAATGGTCATCAGTGTCCTCCCTGTACAGACTGGTAGTGGCTGGTAGAGCTGCGCTCCACAGTGCGGCTGAATGTGTGTGTCTGTGTTTCAGAATGGGGCCAGGAGATGGTCAGGGTTATCCTCTTCCTCCACTCACGTGTTTTTCTCTCTCTTAACTTCAGAATTCAGCAGAATAAGCCTGAAATACACAGAAACCAGGTCAGGTATTAGAGCTCTGCATTACATCGTTCCATTATCATCCCACAAATAGATGGTGATTTAAATAACAGAAACAGGGAGAAGGAGAGAGAGAAAGAGGTGTGTGAGAGAGGGATTGAGAGTTCCCCGTGAGAGATAAAAGCCATAAAACCTGTCAGACAGTGAATTGCATTTCATAAAAAATAGCTGATATTGACAAGACTTTTAACCTAAATATGGGCATGAATTACAAGTCCATATCTGCTACATACTGACAAGACAACATTTGTGTGAAACAGAGTAATACATTTACAGTAGTTATCTGCTGACCTGCTTTCAAATACAATTTGAAATCATTTAGAATACTTAAGCTGTTTGTTTGACCTTGCCTGTTATAATGGAACCAATAAAAAGTCCCAAAAGCTCAAACTCTGCCCCTCTGGCACTCCAGTCTGGCTAAAGGTCTGGTTCTGTGGTTGGACCGAGAGATCTGACATCCTTTATAGTTTCACAGCGGAGGGTCAGAGTGGAGACAGCACCCAGCCTACACAGCACCAGTCTGCAGACTTATTGGGGACTCATTTGACATGCCTAACAGGGCAGAATAAATCTGTGAAATTCTTTTTGTTGCTGTGCTATTGTGCAGAGGTTAATTTCTGTCTTTAATGAGCTGTTACTCAGCCAGAGACTATTCAAAAACAGGTGAAAAAAGCAAACGCTGAGCATTCAAGTTTAATTGAATCAGTCAGAGTGTCTTGGTAGTACAGGCAAAACCCCTCACCCCCAATGCCAGCAGTCTGACTGCTCTGGCCTGTTAGTAGCAGGTCGCCTCTGATGAACAAAAGCTAGGAAAAATAAAAGTGAGTCAGAGGTTTCAGTGAAGTAATTTATCATATTGGTGTCCTAATTCTCCTCCTTTTGAAATAAAATATGGATCATAGTAAATGTTGACATACATTAACTGTGACAGATAGTCCTGCTGATTTAACAGCTGGGTGAGGGAAGGGTAAACACACGAGTAGGTTGTAAACCATAATGTACCCCCAATGTATTGCATCCAACAACAAGCCTATTACATCTGAGTACACATTGTTTGCATATGGTTCACTATAATTGTGTATGCAGAAGGGCTGTCCTTTGTTCAGATAATATATAAGATTATGGTCCAGAATTTTAAGGTATGGGCAATTCCACAGTAACACTGAGACTCTGATTTTTCACTTTCAAATGTATATCACAAAAACCAATGATTGTAAAGTGAAACCATACAACTATATATGCACAAGGACTACTTTTAACAATTTCCACTGGAAATGTACTTGAAGATCAGTGCAGATGCCAAGTTTGGTAACAGAATGACGGTTTGTTCTGTTGGTGCCGTCATTCTGTTACCAAACTTGGCATCTGCACTGATCTTCAAGTACATTTCCAGTGGAAATTGTTAAAAGTAGTCCTTGTGTATATATAGTTGTATGGTTTGTTTAAAAATCTGAGTCTCAGTGTCACTCTGTTACCTTGGAATGCCCGTATATGACAATGTATATGTATATTAGTAGAGATTGGTAGGCTAAATGTTTGATGCATATTTGATACGTATATTTGTCCCTATCTGAGGTCTATTGTGGATATGAACTCAGCTACTCTGATGTATTCTGTGTCTTCTCTTCAGAGATTACCCATGTTTCTCTCTCCCAGGGGATTATCTGCGTATGCTACCGGCACAGTGACAGAGAGATACTTTTGGTGTGGTAGCAGCCAGCCAGAGTTCTCTGCTCTGACTATGAGCACATTACACAACACACCTAATCTACCAGGGCGGGCAGAGAAAGAAAAGTGCTCAGCTCGACTCGGTGCATTATCGTTAATGGTAGCTCTTGATTATGAGACAAGTCTCTGGAAAGCGGTGGCAACACAGGCGAGTAGAAATTAGTCTTTTAATGAGCCTGAAGAAATCAATTAGAGGCCTGGAGCCTCTGTGCTGGGACGGTGTCAGCTCCGGGCCAGGCCCAGGGTGGTGGGGTGGATGTGGGGGAATGGGCAGGGCAGGGCTGGGGCCAGGGTGGTGGGGTGGATGTGGGGGAATGGGCAGGGCAGGGCTGGGGCCAGGGTGGTGGGGTGGATGTGGGGGAATGGGCAGGGCAGGGCTGGGGCCAGGGTGGAGGGTGGATGTGTGGGAATGTGCAGGGCTGGGCTGGGGCCAGGGTGGGGCGTGGATGTGGGGGAATGGGCAGGGCTGGGCTGGGGCCAGGGTGGGGGGTGGATGTGGGGGAATGGGCAGGGCTGGAGCCAGGGTGGGGGGTGGATGTGGGGGAATGGGCAGGGCTGGGGCCAGGGTGGGGGGTGGATGTGGGGGAATGGGCAGGGCTGGGGCCAGGGTGGGGGGTGGATGTGGGGGAATGGGCAGGGCTGGGGCCAGGGTGGGGGGTGTATGTGGGGGAATGGGCAGGGCTGGGGCCAGGGTGGGGGGGTGGATGTGGGGGAATGGGCAGGGCTGGGGCCAGGGTGGGGGGTGGATGTGGATGTGGGGGAATGGGCAGGGCTGGGCTGGGGCCAGGGTGGGGGGTGGATGTGGGGGAATGGGCAGGGCTGGGCTGGGGCCAGGGTGGGGCGTGGATTTGGGGGAATGGGCAGGGCTGGGCTGGGGCCAGGGTGGGGGTGGATGTGGGGGAATGGGCAGGGCTGGGGCCAGGGTGGGGGGTGGGTGTGGGGGAATGGCAGGGCTGGGGCCAGGGTGGGGGGTGGATGTGGGGGAATGGGCAGGGCTGGGGCCAGGGTGGGGGGTGGATGTGGGGGAATGGGCTGGGCAGGGGCCAGGGTGGGGGGTGGATGTGGGGGAATGGGCAGGGCTGGGCTGGGGCCAGGGTGGGGGGTGGATGTGGGGGAATGGGCAGGGCAGGGGCCAGGGTGGGGGGTGGATGTAGGGGAATGGGCAGGGCTGGGCTGGGGCCAGGGTGGGGGGTTGATGTGGGGGAATGGGCAGGGCTGGGGCCAGGGTGGGGGGTGGTTGTGGGGGAATTGGCAGGGCAGGGCTGGGGCCAGGGTGGGGGGTGGATGTGGGGGAATGGGCAGGGCAGGGGCCAGGGTGGGGGGTGGATGTAGGGGAATGGGCAGGGCTGGGCTGGGGCCAGGGTGGGGGGTTGATGTGGGGGAATGGGCAGGGCTGGGGCCAGGGTGGGGGGTGGATGTGGGGGAATGGGCAGGGCTGGGGCCAGGGTGGGGTTGGATGTGGGGGAATGGGCAGGTCTGGGGCCAGGGTGGGGGGTGGATGTGGGGGAATGGGCAGGGCAGGGGCCAGGGTGGGGGGTGGATGTGGGGGAATGGGCAGGGCTGGGGCCAGGGTGGGGGGTGGATGTGGGGGAATGGGCAGGGCTGGGGCCAGGGTGGGGGGTGGATGTGGGGGAATGGGCAGGGCTGGGGCCAGGGTGGGGGGTGGATGTGGGGGAATGGGCAGGGCTGGGCTGGGGCCAGGGTGGGGGGTGGATGTGGGGGAATGGGCAGGGCTGGGCTGGGGCCAGGGTGGTGGGGTGGATGTGGGGGAATGGGCAGGGCTGGGCTGGGCCCAGGGTGGTGGGGTGGATGTGGGGGAATGGGCAGGGCTGGGCTGGGGCCAGGGTGGGGGGTGGATGTGGGGGAATGGGCAGGGCTGGGGCCAGGGTGGGGGGTGGATGTGGGGGAATGGGCAGGGCTGGTGGGTCTAGCTCCAGAGGACAGGTAACATTCAGGAGCCTCTACCGCCGCTGGGATACCTCCTCACATCGATTTCTGATGGGTCCCTGGCACCGCAGCATCCTCCCCTTTCCCCAACACATTTATGAGGCCCAATTATGGAAATCCAACACATCTATAAGGCCTGTCAGGGGAAAATATGTTTTTCCTATATCAGTTTGGTGCTGTCAGTGATAAGGGTATTTCCACTGTAGCGGTGATCTCCTCTGTACCAGGAGTGTAGTGTTCTCTAAACAGGTGACAGGTTCATGTATGATGGTGTAGTGTTCTCTAAACAGGTGACAGGTTCATGTATGATGGTGTAGTGTTCTCTAAACAGGTGACAGGTTCATGTATGATGGTGTAGTGTTCTCTAAACAGGTGACAGGTTCATGTATGATGGTGTAGTGTTCTCTAAACAGGTGACAGGTTCATGTATGATGGTGTAGTGTTCTCTAAACAGGTGACAGGTTCATGTATGATGGTGTAGTGTTCTCTAAACAGGTGACAGGTTCATGTATGATGGTGTAGTGTTCTCTAAACAGGTGACAGGTTCATGTATGATGGTGTAGTGTTCTCTAAACAGGTGACAGGTTCATGTATGATGGTGATGAACTACCATGTATGATTTGCACATAATCAATGGCCACGCCTTTCCTCTGCCCTGCCTTCCCTTCCTGGGGATATTCAAATCAGTGACAAGAGAAAATAACATTGCATTATCAAAAACAGATAGGACAGTGATGAGCACAGGGCCAGTGACTCCAATCCGTTTCAGCAAATCAAAAATGTTCTCACAAAAAAAACGAATCCATCTCCATCCAGGCCAATTACTTTTTAATACTAGAAAAAAGGATGATTAAATCCCAGCCTTTTAGGCGAGGTGAAACACTTTGTATCTGTTCAGGCAGGATTCCAGTGGGTGGGTGTGTGTGTATATATACACACACACACATTATATATATATATATATACACTACAGCTGAGGACGGCAATTTATCTCTTCAACCTGGAGGAATGAAATCAGCCCTCCATAACTGTCCCAGTGAGTGTGTACGGCAGACCCTGCCGCTCTCACACTGACAATAAACACCAGCGTTCTGCACCTCCAGTCAGATCCTAACAACACAGCACATTTATCCCCATAAAGACACTCAGTGCAGCCTGAAGACAGAGACGTGTGCGTGGGGCTGTGTTTTGTTTCACATCAAAACCTGACAACCATGTCTCTGGATTTCTACTTTAGAGACAATAGTAACATAGAACAGGTTTATTTTGATGTTTCTCCTTTTCTTCATGTGTGATTTCTACATTCAGTGCAAGCCTGGCAGAAACACAGAGCACGGGGATGTGTGACTGACACAAACTCGGCTTTGATTCAAATTGCAGGTGTGGTATTTATAGTGTCTCTAAAAATACTTAGTTATGCAGAAAATAAAACAGCATGTCAGTCACTGTGTTTCACGTCTGCATATTTTAATCATGAACCAAAGCATTAAAATCCTATCTGCCATTACAACTTCTCAATGAGTTAACTTAGTTAGTGTGGTTGGTATGGCTGTTACTGTAAGAACATCCCCTACCTCTAAGATACTGTTCTAATAGCCATGATGATATATATCAGTATCCAAGACTAATGGCATCCTCTCTGCAATGCCCTGGCCAATCAGAGCGCCATCTCACTGATTTCTACACTGTGACTGTACTGTAACATCAAGGCTTTATATTTCCTCCTATTCCTCTTCTCAGGGCTCAGGGCCTGGGCCTGGGAATGGACAATACGATATCTGACTGTCATCTCTCCCCCTCTATCCATCAACCTGTCTATCTATCAATCTGTTGCTCTGTATGGCTATACACTTTATCTTTATATCCAACCATCTATCAGGTCATATATTATGCCTCTCTCTCTCTCTCTCCCCCTCTCTCTCTCTTCCTCTTTCCTTCTCTTCTCTAAAATCGGAGGAGACAGGCGAGGTAATCGCTGTTTTCACACTGAGGCTATAAAACTCACACCTGCCACCAGGCTCCTGGAGTGCTGACAGCTCTGTGGGGGCTCCTATCCGGTTTGACCGACCGCTACCTCAGTGTGTGTGTATGTGTGTGTGTGCGCGCGTGTCCATGGGCGCACGTGTGTGTGTGCGATGGGGGAAAAACGATTATGACATGGGACACCTCCAATGGAAACTGTGAGCAAACAAGGCCAGAGGTGCCCTCCCTCATCATGAAAGCCCAGAGAGACTACCAGGCTGTCCACCGTGGCCTGAAGGCCTGAAAACAGAACACTCTGTGACTGTCAGTGATGAGTGTAATGAAAGTTGTCACACTACGCAAAATGACATTTCCCCCAGCCCACAGAGTGGTCTGAATGAAGGGAAACAGATGTTGCTATTTCACCCTCTCACTGACACAGCAGCACCAGGCACTGTTGACTTACACAGGACCCCTTCCTATTAGCACTGCTGTTGATAGATACGGTGGCTAAAAGCTGTTTAATCCTGGATGGAAAAAACATTATCGCTGCAAATCCTACAAACTATCCATATTCTGATGGCAATCCTTCAGTCATTCCAAAAGCGTTGTCTGTCGTAGCCTTACCCACTATAAAGTGAATGGGGAAACTCCCCCTGGTTTGAGTGAAACTCAAGTAACCAATAGACTGATGTTTCTGTTCCTATGAAAGTGACCAAACTGCTTAAAGAGTAGAAGTTATGGGGGGATTCAGGCTATAGTCTGCAATAACATCCTATACCATATACACTATATCCTGTTTATACACATCATCTACAGGATGTACATAACAATGCCTCAGGAGCAGACATAACAAGCATTGTTTTGGGCTTCCTGGCCAGTGACCCCTAGTCAGGCGCAACACTTGTCTGAAGAGGCCAAACTGCTTAACTCAGATACACAGAGATTCAGGGTTCACACATTGTTTGCACTTAACCCAGAACTACAACAAAGAGAACACCAGGTAGAGAAGAGGGCTAAAGGAGAGAGTGTCGAGATATTGTCTGCTTTTACACTCACCTATCATATCTCACCACACAGACGAATGCCTGTGTTACAGAAGGAGACCCAAAGCCCTGCATGAAGCCTAGTTTTATAGTGAGTGTGTTTGGTGGGCCCTGGCCCTTTGTGTGATAGCATGAGAGGTTTTGGTGGATCTGAGTTTCATTCCCTCCCTGACAAAGGCAATTTACATTTTTGTCATTATCCAAAGTGACTTACAGGAGCAATTAGGGTTAAGTGATTTGCTCAAGGCCACATCAACAGATGTCTTCACCTAGTCGGCTCAGGGATTGGAATCAGCCAACTTTCCGTTCCTGGCCCAACCCTCTGAAACGCTGGGCTACCTGCCTCTTCATTCTGTCACATCCTTTATGTGCTTGAGTTTCTTAAAACACACAAGCACGCATGCACACGCACCGTATACAAAAACATACACACACTCAGGCACCCAGACACTCGTGCGCAATGTACAACAAAAACATACACACACAGAGTGGCGAATGTTCACCCAGCTTAGTACCTGCCCTTTGATAAAAACAGCCCTGGGGTTCAAAGGATAACACATGCAAGTAGAGCAAGATGTAATTTAGAGATATCATCAGCCCTGTCTTTTAATGCCAAGGCCTCATAAATACATACATTACTCTATGTTCCCAAACAGCACAGGGACTAATGAAGCAGTAGGGCTCTCTGTCTGTGGCCACATAGAGCGCACTGATTTTGGAGAGGAGACTGAGACACCCTGTTTGGAGGTCTGAACGGAGGTCTGGAAGTCTTAGACCTTTCATGAATGCTCTGTTTCCTGTCCTGCTGAGCTTTTCCTAACAGCATTAGGTTTCCTTGGGCTGAGTCCACTCTGCCAACGTAAGCACTCACTGTTCCACAAAGACTTCAATAGCTAAAACCTTCTCAATTTTCAAATCGGGACACCAAAGTATGCAAAGGCAACCATATGAATAAAAAACAAATGGCCAATTAGCTTTTTTCCGTTGGAGTATGAATGAGTGTCTGTCTTCAGTATCCATTTTGCTCAGTGACTTAACCCTCGCTTTCCAGATGCTCTAACCAAGTGCCACTGGATGCTTCTGCCAAGAGGAAACTGGGTCTAATGACAACATGATAGCACCTTTTACAGGGAAGAATAATGTGTTTCTCCTCATTCATTTGTCCCTTTTCATTGGGCATAAAATGTGAGCAGTGTTTCTCAAACAGCAGCCGCACTACCACTACAGGCTCCCTCACAATCTTGCCGTCACCATGGTGACCGGCTATGCCACCGGCATGTCTGTTTCATACCCAAATGAGGAGACAGCTGTGTATGCCATTAGGCCACCGTAGAGCGAAGAGCGACAAAAACCACAGCTAGCACGAGACCACAACCCTAAACATCCTTATGACCAGATTAAACAACAGACACGTCAAATTAAATGGCTGATAATTGCTATACCAGCAGACAATGGCTCCACTATAGCGCAGCTGTGATCAGTCTACAGCTGCCAAAACAAGCAAAAAGAGACTGCTGTTGCCTAGTAGAGTCTACTGACTAGAGCTGCCAATGCACAACAGCATGTATCCTTCCCAAACAACATCTATTACCGCTGCATCACAGTATATCACAATACAGCAACCACAGCCAAACCTAACATTCCATCACTATTATTAGTCTAGACGCAATGCTTCTAATTTACAGTTCCATACTGGAGCCCCCAGCCCTGCCATGTGCTGCTGACCGCCGGCCTGCCAGTCATGTGTGTACCTGATGGGCACGCCATGTCCTTGCTGCACTGGCCTGCCTGAGAGGTAGTCTGTTCCTGCTGCTTTGACCTGCTTGAGGCACCCTGTTTTGGCTGCTTTGACCTGCTTGAGGCACCCTGTTTTGGCTGCTTTGACCTGCTTGAGGCATCCTGTTTTGGCTGTTTTGGCCTGTTTGAGAGGCACTCTGTTCCTGCTGCATTGGCCTGCCTGAGAGGCACCTGGTTTTGGCTGCTTTCGTCTGTCTGCCTGAGAGGTACCCTGTTTAGGCTGCTTTAGCCTGCTTAAGAGGCAACCTGTTTGGGCTCCATTAGTATGCAGGCGTCTCGCTCCACATCACACAGGGCTTTGGTGCTAGAGGCAGAGGCAGAGCAGAGGTGTGGAGCTGAGCAGAGGAGG
Organism: Salmo trutta; assembly: GCF_901001165.1. Taxonomy (NCBI): domain Eukaryota; kingdom Metazoa; phylum Chordata; class Actinopteri; order Salmoniformes; family Salmonidae; genus Salmo; species Salmo trutta. The sequence continues at coordinate 29,376,554 of NC_042972.1, read as the reverse complement.
AGGAAATGTTTCTGTTCAGCCAGAGAGAAGAAGAAGCAGGAGAGGACAATCTTGTATGTTTCAGTAGCTGAAACCAATTCCTTACGCAACAGAGATGGTGCTGACATGAACGCTTTCTCTCTCACACACACATGCACACACACAATTTGGCAAAGTCCTTTAACACTGCAGCAATATAGAGACTCAAGTCCAATAACTCAAAGGATGCCCCATGTGGGACAAAGCATAAAAATCTCTCAGAATAATGCCCATTCATTCATTCCCTACCCAGACATTAGATGGGTAGAGTTAGACAAACAGCTGCCTCAATCAGAAACCTCTTTACAAAAACCTCACAATGGGGGATGTGTTTCCCTCACCCCTCAGCTCTCAGTCACAATGGGAGAGGGTCGAGCTGGAGCACCCAAGTCGCCCACAGCCGTCCCCCCTCAAACACCCTACTGACCTCCAAAACTAGAGCGCACAGTGCAGTCAGTCCCAGGCTCTCTCAATGGGTCTTGGCAACTTGTGAACACACACACACACACACACACACACACACACACACACACACACACACACACACACACAACACACACACACACACACATACTGTGTTAAACACATCTTTGTGTTGGCTGGTTCTCACGACTCCTGAACTGCTGGCGGAGGACACTGCTTTGTGTGTGGGGGTTGGGGTGGGGGAACTTCCTAAAGCAGGATATACCTCACTTCTTCCCCCCTCCTCCCTCACTACTCTGGCTAGAGTACATTCATATATGTCTGCGTTTGCAGAGTTTTCCCAAGACAAGGCTCCAGTTTAGTTGGCAAGCCCAACGAGCACAATAGTGAATAACAGGATTATTTAAATCAACTGTGTCTCGGCCAGTGAACTTTGCACATTTCCATATCAGGCAAAATGTTATCAAATTACAGAAACTGCAATTCCTTGAAAACAAAAACCTTAACAGCTGAAACACAAAACCTTGCTTAACTTTTATGTTGATTGCCTCTGTAGGACTATTCATTGTGAAAACACTACACAAACATTATGACTCTCAAGTTCAAACCAAGTATGATCCACTGCTCAAACAAATCCTCCACATTACCAAGACTTGACTTGTGTAGGTTTGATTGAATGAGACACTCAAAGCATCTGGGATCTGTGGCTTCAGCTTCTGAGAGCGCAGTAACAGGTGCCACTGCCGTGCAACAGCTGCAACAACAAAGCCGACAAGGATGAGGAACCAACTTTTACAAAGGTGACCCAAAACAATGTAGAGTCACCGCCCCTACCAGCTCTCACCCCCAACTTATCTTGAACAACCCATTGTCTTTTTGTTTTCCTCCGAAGAATTCTTGTGGAATTCATCCACAGAGCAGTCGCGACATCTGCCAACATCATTCCCTTACCAAGACAAATGATTATGATCGGGCACTAGAGACCTCCGCTGCCAGTCAGCTGTTTAGCTGCTCTCCTTGTGCACATGTCATGTGTGATGTTGCAGTTTGGGATTGTTACATTGTAGACTCTCATCCTCAAGCACATGAGAATGAGAGAACGGGGAATAAAAACCCGTCTGGGATACACAATGGAATTCAGTGCTCCTTTCACTTCAGAATGGTGAGATAAGTCGTTTCAGTACAGGTGCAGCTTACTTTGAATCATTTAGAAATAAAACACACTCATTCTAGAATGACACTCTTTGGTCCAAAGTACATTGTGTCAGGAATATGGGTGATATCATGGCAAATGTTTTACATTTTTTTGCATGTTTTCCGCTGTTGTTTATAAAGCGGTTTCATTGTGTGTGTGTGTGTGTGTGTGTGTGTGTGTGTGTGTGTGTGTGTGTGTGTGTGTGTGTGTGTGTGTGTGTGTGTGTGTGTGTGTGTGTGTGTGTGTGTGTGTGTGTGCACGTTTGTCAGTGTGTCATCCCTCTCAGACAAAATCCATATGAATTCGCATTTTCAATCGATGGAAATTAATTATAGGCACACATACTGTATATCAGACTACAGCCTCGTATTATTGGCCACATGTGGGCTACTGAATGCGGATCACAGTGCCCTTGCAAATCCAATGGTTGCACTGATGCTGTAGCTACCCTACCTTTTGAGCAACGAAATGAAATTCAGCCAGCTTCAAAAATAGAAATATGTACGGCAACGGTTCTGTTGAGCTAAATAAACAAACAGCTTAGACTACATATTTTATTTAAAAGATATACCAATTGTGCTGCCACCCCCCCCCCCCCAAATTGTCTATCTCTGCCAATTAAGTTTATATCTGTTTATATTCAAAAGCTAGGAACGCAATTGTTAATATTTGAGTTGTATCTGAATATTTAAATTGGAGCATATTATAATTGAAAATGAGTTAACGTTATTGGTCTCACCTTAGCGTTTTAGCATCCAGCGGAATGCCTCTCCTCACACACAGACTCCGATGCTCCGGGAAAAATAGGACATTTGAGCGCTATGTCTTCAAAGATAATATTAAGCCTACTATATCTATGGAGAATAAATCATATAACATTTAACTTACAAAGCGACGTCTATATTTAGAGAGGACACGTTTTATTCTCTTCAGGAGCCGTTCTTTCTGTCCTCTGTGCTTCTGCCGCGGCTGACTGAAGAACACTAAAAACCTCGACACTGGTAACTCGCACAAAGCGCCTGCCTTGAGCTCGCGATTCTCTTGCCCTCCTCCAACCCAACATGCAGGGATCACCTGGCGCTGACCAGCGCAGCAAGGCTAGTCAGCTGACTTCAAACGCGCGACCTTGTCACTGGTGCTCAACTAGTCCACCTCACCATCTGCTCGAGTTCTGCTGTGATGCGAACAAAAGCCGCGTCGGCCAGAAGCGTGGATGAGGTTGGCAGGCCAAGGAATAAAAGGGTTTCCTGAGTGTCCAATGGAAATGTTCAACGCTCCCCCTTGTGTCATTGTTTGGACATTCCAGAGTGTTCTTTGTCTGAACGTTTCCAATGTTAAGTGACGTGGGTCCATGGCCATGACCCCTCAAGTCAACTAATCGAATCCAAAAACACCCTACACACTCTGCATTTACATAATGACCGTGTGAAAGGTTTGGTGGCATAGTACTGGGTTTCTGGATTTGACAGAGGTGAAAGTCTAGGATGTGGCAGTATTTTTATTTCACACACACACGAAAAAACAAATCAAAGGAATTCAAATTTTAGTGGTCGCTTACATATATTTTGCAGATGTTATCATAGGTGCAACGAAATGCTTATGTTTCTAACTCAAACAATGCAGTAATACCTAACAATGCAGAATAATATAAACAAATCCCCAAAATATAAATAAATTAAGAACTATCAGAAAGCAATGTCAGAGTCTGGAATATAAATATGTACAGTACCAGGGTTTTTATTTATTTTTACTTTTTTCTATATTGTAGAATAATTGTTAAGACATCACAACTATGTAATAACACATATGGAATGATATAGTAACCAGAAAAGTGTTAAACAAATGAAATTATATTTTATATTTCAGATTCTTTAAAGTAGCCACCCTTTGCCTTGATGACAGCTTTGCACACTCTTGGCATTCTCTCAACCAGCTTCATGAGGTAGTCACCTGGAATGCATTTCAATTAACAGGTGTGCCTTGTTAAAAATGTATTTCCTTCTTAATGCGTTTGGGACAATCAGTTGTGTTGTGACAAGGTAGGGGTGGTATACAGAAGATAGCCCTATTTTCAAATAAGCAAAGAGAAACGACAGTCCATCATTACTTTAAGACATGAAGGTCAGTCAATCCGGAAAATTTCAACAACTTTTAAAGTTTCTTCAAGTGCAGTCACAAAAACCATCAAGCGCTATGATGAAACTGGCTCTCATGAGGACCACCACAGGGAAGGAAGACCTAGAGTTACCTCTGCTGTAGAGGATAAGTTCATTATCCAAACTAGACCTCAGATTGCAGCCCAAAATGCTTCACATAGTTCAAGTAACAGACACATCTCAACATCAGCTGTTCAGAGGAGACTGTGTGAATCAGGCCTTCATGGTCGAATTGCTGCAAAGAAACCACTACTAAATGACACCAATAACAAGAAGAAACTTCCTTGGACCAAGAAATACGAGCAGTGGACATTAGACTGGTGGAAATCTGTCCTTTGGTCTGATGAGTCCAAATTTTAGATTTTTGGTTCCAACCGCCGTCTCTTTGTAAGAAGCAGAGTAGGTGAACGGATGATCTCTGCATGTGTAGTTCCCACCGTGAAGCATGGTGGTGGTGCGATGGTGTGGGATGCTTTGCTAGTGACACTGTCAGTGATTTAGAATTCAAGGCACACTTAAACAACATGGCTCACAGCATTCTGCAGCAATATGCCATCCCATCTGGTTTGCGCTTAGTGGGACTATCATTTGTTTTTCAACAGGACAATGACCCAACACACCTCCAGGCTGTGTAATGGCTATCTGACCAAGAAGTAGAGTGATGGAGTGCTGCATCAGATGACCTGGCCTCCACAATCACAATGGTTTGGGATGAGTTGGACCGCAGAGTGAAGGAAAAGCAGCCAACAAGTGCTCAGCATGTGGGAACTCCTTCAAGACTGTTATAAAAGCATTCCAGGTGAAGCTGTGCAAAGGGAGGCTACTTTGAAGAATCTAAAATAAATTTTGATTTGTTTAACACTTTTTTGGTTACTAAATGATTCCATGTGTCATTTCATAGTTTTGATGTCTTCACTATTATTCTACAATGCAGTAAATAGTAAAAATAAAGAAAAACCCTTGAATGTGTAGGTGCCCAAACTTTTGACTGGTACTGTATATGGTAGTATGTTTAGACAGTATGAACAGTAGGCTACATTAATAGAAAATGTGTGTACAGCAGCTGCTATGTAGGTTTAGCCTTGACTAGAATGGAGTATATACACACACACATATGAAGTGGGTAAAACCATATGTAAACATTATTAAAGTGACCAGTGTTCATTGACTACATAAGAGCACAAGGTGAGACCCAAAATGCAGACACAGGAGGCAGATGGATGAGCTCCGATATTTATTATAACAAAGGGAGTAGGCAAAGGCAGGTCGAGGACAGGCGAGAGTTCATAAACCAGGTCAGAGCCCAAACAGTACCAGGCAATAGGCAGTCTCGGGGTCAGGCCAGGCAGGGGTCAGAAACTAGATCTGAGTCCAAAACAGTACAAAGGGATAGGCAGGCTGGTTCGAAGTCAGGGCAGGCAAGGGTCGAAATCAGGAGGACTAGAAACAAACAGAGACTGGGAAAAATAGGAGCAAGGAAACCGCTGATTGACTTGGCAAACAAGACAAGACGAACAGAAAACATGAATGAATACACTGGGGATAATAAGCGACACTTGGAGGAGGTGGAGACAATCACAAAGACAGGTGAACCAGATCAGGGTGTGACAGACTCTGTACATAGGGCAGCAGCCTCTAAGGTGCTGGGTTGAGTACCAGGGGGCCAGGGTTGGGCATTTCCTTTCTAAATGTAATCTGTTAGTTAGTAATTACCTGTCCAAAATTGTAATCAGTAATGCATCTTTTGGATTACCCAAACTTTGTAACATAATCTGATTACTTTTAGATTACTTTCCCCTTAAGAGGCGCTGGCAGTCATAAAATCAGATTTTAACCCTAACCACACTGCTAACCCTAATGCCTAACCTGAACCTTAAATTAAGACCAAAAAGCACTTTTGTTTGACTTTGCAGCTGGCACATCTAGCATAATTTTTTTTGATGCATGCCAGCAAAGCCAGTACACAATACAACATTAAACAATACATTAATTTCACTATAACGGTGACAAACATTGCCCACAAACTGTTAGGGCCCACAAAAGCTGTCTCAACAGCAGAGATTGTTTTCAGCACCATGGCATGAATCCTTACCACTGCTACACCTGGCTATCAGCGGATCCTTGTCTGGCAGAGAAACAGTTCATTCAGCCTCATTTACTGCCTTTTTAAAAAACATAGCTGATATGGCTGACTTGGTTAAACAAATGTGGTTTCTACTGACAATTGAGATGTACAAACTATGGCATAAGGGGACGACAAGCAGATAAGAGGCAATCCATAATCTCTATTAAGATATTCATGAGCGAGCTAGGACGGATGTAGTCAATATAACTATTTGTTCAGCAATTTTGAAATGTACAGCGACAGCATTCTCCCTGTACACCAAGTCAGAACCGTAGGATAAATAAAGTGGGCATATAAGCAGACAATGAAAGCTCTTACAGTATTCAATGATTACATTTCTCTAAAACAGGCTATAGGCTAAATGTGCACATGGCCTACTAACAGCATACTACACACCACACACTTAGTATTACTTTCTTAGCTACAGTATACATTTCTCCCTGGCAAATTACATAATTTATGCAGCAGCATACAATCCATTTTTGGACTCACCTTGTGCTGTGCTCACTTGAACAGAAAGGTGGCGCGGCGGTCATTGATCCAAAATCCTTGAGCCCTTTTACTATCTTTTATTCACATTGAACGTCATCTTTGGATCAATTTATGAGTGACAAACAGATCCATATGAAACCTTAGAGAGGAAGAGCAACAGCACTGGTTTTCACATCCCAATTTAAACCTGTCACCTGATACCCACTGGAGTCCAATGTGTAAATTATTTACAATACAGTGGCAAGAAAAAGTATGTGAACCCTTTGGAAATATCTGGATTTCTGCAAAAATTGGTCATAAAATATGAGCTGATCTTCATCTAGGTCCCAACAATAGACAAACAGTCTGCTTAGACTAATAACACAAACAATTATATGTTTTCATGTCTTTATTGAACACACCGTGTAAACATTCACAGTGCAGGGTGGGAAAAGTATGTGAACCCTTGGATTTAATAACTTGTTGATCCTCCTTTCGCAGAAATAACCTCAACCAAGCGTTTTTTGTAGTTGCGGATCAGACCTGCACAATGGTCAGGAGGAATTTTGGACCATCCCTCTTTACAAAACTGTTTAAGTTCAGGAATTATGGTCATGCCACAGCATCTCAAATCGGGTTGAAGTCAAGACTCTTACTGGGCCACTCCAGAAGGCGTATTTTCTTCTGTTGATTTACTTCTGTGTTTTGGGTTGTTGTCCTATTGCATCACCCAACTTCTGTTGAGCTTCAATTGGCCGACAGATAGCCTAACATTCTCCTGCAAAATGTGTTGATAAACTTGGGAATTCATTTTTCCATTGATGATAGCAAGCTGTACAGGCCCTGAGGCAGCAAAGCATCACCAAACCATGATGCTCTCTCCACCATACTTTACAGTTGGGATGAGGTTTTGATGTTGGTGTGCTGTGTCTTTTTTTCTCCATACAGTCTTGTGTGTTCATTCCAAACAACTCAACTGTAGTTTCATCTGTCCACAAAATATTTTGCCAGTAGCGCTGTGGAACATCCAGGTGCACTTTTACAAACTTCAGCAGTGGCTTCTTCCGTGGTGTCCTCCCACGAACACCCTTCTTGTTTAGTGTGTTACGTATTCTAGACTCGTCAGAGATGTTAGCATGTTCCAGAGATTTCTGTAAGTCTTTAGCTGACACTAGGATTCTTATTGAGCATTCTGTGCATTGAGAATTCTGCGCTGTGCTCTTGCAGTCATATTTGCAGGATGGTCACTCCAAGTGAGAGTAGCAACAGTGCTGAACTTCCTCCATTTATAGACAATTTGTCTTACCGTGGACTGATGAACATCAGGGCTTTTAGAGATACTTTTGCAAATCTTTCCAGCTTTATGCAAGTCAACAATTCTTAATCTTAGGTCTTCTGAGACCTCTTTTGTTCGAGGCATGGTTCACATCAGGCAACGCTTCTTGTGAAAAGCAAACTCAAATTTTGTGTTTTTTATAGGGCAAGGCAGCTCTAACCAACATCTCCAATCTCGTCTCATTGATTGGACTCCAGGTTAGCTGACTCCTGACTCCAATTATCTTTTGGAGAAGTCGTTAGCCTAGGGGTTCACATACTTTTTCCAACCAACTCTGTGAATGTTTAAATTATGTATTCAATATAGACAAGAAAAATACAATAATTTGTGTATTATTAGTTTAAGCACACTATGTTTGTCTATTGTTGTGACTTAGATGAAGATCAGATCAAATTTGATGACCAATTTATGCAGAAATCCAGGTAATTCCAAAGGGTTCACATACTTTTTCTTGCCACTGTACATTTTGTGGGTACAATTTCTAAGATGCAAAGTGTTAAATCGTTTTTTACTAACCAATTCAAATAACTCTGATGTCTTTCCTTGAATTTATTATAGCAATGTTGTTGTTATGATGGAGTCAGTAGAATTGACCACATATTGTGCTGGCCCTAGTTAACTAATGCACGCCCGATGAAGGACATATTGACTGAAATCTAAACATACCATTCACTCCCAGTCTTTCCATTTGGCAGATGAAACATCGAGAGTGTTCTGAGTGGATTCAATGGTCATTTTGTGATTGCTGACCTCTCCACCCATTAACCTGTGCTGTGTGTGTGTGTGTGTGTGTGTGTGTGTGTGTGTGTGTGTGTGTGTGTGTGCGTGCGTGCGTGCGTGTGTGTACGTGCGTGCGTGTGTGTGTGTGTGTTATGGTAGCCATGGCAACAGCACTCTCCCAGAGAAAGGCTTTGTGGCGTTTCCTGTGGTTATTAGATCTCAGATCACAGAGCTGCAGGCTCCACATGTCCCTCTGGGAACACCATGCACTGATAAACATGTCCCTCTAGGAACACCATGCACTGATAAACATGTCCCTCTAGGAACACCATGCACTGATAAACATGTCCCTCTAGGAACACCATGCACTGATAAACATGTCCCTCTAGGAACACCATGCACTGATAAACATGTCCCTCTAGGAACACCATGCACTGATAAACATGTCCCTCTAGGAACACCATGCACAGATAAACATGTCCCTCTAGGAACACCAGGCACTGATAAACATGTCCCTCTAGGAACACCATGCACTGATAAACATGTCCCTCTAGGAACACCATGCACTGATAAACATGTCCCTCTAGGAACACCATGCACTGATAAACATGTCCCTCTAGGAACACCATGCACTGATAAACATGTCCCTCTAGGAACACCATGCACTGATAAACATGTCCCTCTAGGAACACCATGCACTGATAAACATGTCCCTCTAGGAACACCATGCACTGATAAACATGTCCCTCTAGGAACACCATGCACTGATAAACATGTCCCTCTAGGAACACCATGCACTGATAAACATGTCCCTCTAGGAACACCATGCACTGATAAACATGTCCCTCTAGGAACACCATGCACTGATAAACATGTCCCTCTAGGAACACCATGCACAGATAAACATGTCCCTCTAGGAACACCATGCACAGATAAACATGTCCCTCTGGGAACACCATGCACTGATAAACATGTCCCTCTAGGAACACCATGCACAGATAAACATGTCCCTCTAGGAACACCATGCACAGATAAACATGTCCCTCTAGGAACACCATGCACAGATAAACATGTCCCTCTGGGAACACCATACACAGATAAACATGTCCCTCTGGGAACACCATACACAGATAAAAATGTCCCTCTGGGAACACCATACACAGATAAACATGTCTCTCTAGGAACACCATGCACAGATAAACATGTCCCTCTAGGAACACCATGCACTGATAAACATGTCCCTCTGGGAACACCATACACAGATAAACATGTCCCTCTGGGAACACCATTCACTGATAAACATGTCCCTCTGGGAACACCATACACAGATAAACATGTCCCTCTGGGAACACCATGCACAGATAAACATGTCCCTCTGGGAACACCATGCACAGATAAACATGTGCCCCTCATTCTCCTCTTTTCCCTCTTTAACCATTTCTCCATCCCTCCATCCCTCGCTCCATCTCAATTAATTCTGTTGAAGGGAGAGACAGCATGTAATTAGCAGAGAGTCAGTGGCGCCTGTTTTCAGTGGAGGATGAACAAAAGATGAAAAAGGGATAATTAGATTACTGTTTAAATGAATGAAGAAGGTCCAGAAAGACGCCAGGAAGCAGACTGTCAAATCAAATCAAGCTTTATTTATACAGCACATTCAGTGGCAGAGTCCGACCTGTTTTGAGCCCCACATGTTTCGATTTTTTTTTGTGTAAATGCATTCGATTTTTGCAATAAACATGTCACATATCAGTTTGCAAACAATGTAAAAATATAAATAAATCACTGAGTTAATAAAGCTGCATACAAACATGGTCTCTTTTTGTTGTCTTAAGTAAGGTAGCTCCAAAATCTAGGTGTTTCAGCCTAGCTCAGTGCTTTCTGTGGTGGTGGGACAAGCCAGCAGAAAATATGGAGTGTTGCACCATGATTGGCTCAGTGTTCTGTCACTCATGCGGACACTACGTCACTGCCAAGTCTAAGGGTAGAGCTAGAAAAATCAAGACCCTTGGGTGCTGCCATAGAGTTACATTAGAAATGCCAATTCAAGAAGGCCCAAGGTCATTGGCCACTGATAAAATGTTGTCAAATCACATTATATCTACAGTATCTTTGATTGGACTGATCATGTCAACGTCACACTTTCAAAATCTTAGCTGGCAGTCATCATCATGAATCAAGTCGACAATCTACTGGTAAATCCTTTTTAATCTTTTCACACGTACCAACACACGGGTGTGATCATTCTACAGTGGTCCCTGTAGCTACGATCAAACCGGTGTGATTAGAACGCTTATTTCGAACGCTTATTTCGAACGCTTATTTAGAACGGACAGTTTCGAATGACGCATCAATCAGCATTTGAGCTGGCCACACTGTTTTTTTCAGAAAGGTTTTGCACAAACACAGTCCTTACAAAGTTTTGTTCAGAATGTGAGTAGTTTATTTTTGGATGCAATGTTCAGACATACACAGAAGTATCTACAGCATAATGCAATCATCCAAACCCCAAAAGATGTAGGTGTCACGACTTCCGCCTGGGGACGCAGGGGGGTCACAAGGAGAGAATTAGTCTCTTCCTTATTGACTCTCCTGCATTTCCCGTGGTGCTGGGCCTACCCTGGTTAGCTTGTCATAACCCCACTGTTTCTTGGCCACAGAGAGCTCTCACCGGGTGGTCGCGAGAGTGCTCAGGGAGGTGTTTAGGGGTTTCCGTTGGTGCTACTACGGTGGAGAGTCCAGACCAGGTCTCCACCGTGTGCATTCCCCCTGAATATGCCGATTTGGATCTCACCTTCTCCAAAAAGAAGGCAACTCAATTACCACCCCATCGACGGGGCGATTGTGCAATAAATCTCCTGGTAGACGCTGCACTGTGAGGTATAGTTACCCGCTACCGCTCATAGCCACAGCGATTGAGTCAATGCACGGGGCACGCTTCTTCCCCAAACCAGATCTCAGGAGCACTTACAACCTGGTGCGTATCCGGGAAGGAGACGAGTGGAAGACGGCTTTCAGTACCACCTCAGGGCACTATGAGTACCTTGTCATGCCGAACGGGTTGATGAATGCGCCATCAGTCTTCCAAGCCTTTATAGACGAGATTTTCCGGGACCTGCACGGGCAGGGTGTAGTGGTGTATATTAATGACATTTTGACACACACAGATGACACATAGCTGTACATTTCAATGAAACATGGTGAAGCCCCAAAATTGCTCTCGCTAGAAGCCTGTGTTTCAGACATAAGGAAATGGATGGCTGCAAACTTTCTACTTTTAAACTCGGACAAAACAGAGATGCTTGTCCTAGGTCCCTGCCGGATGCTGGGTCCGTGGTTTGTGTTACCATTTAAAGTCCTGAGGAGAGTGAACGAGGTTTGTTATAGATTACAACTTCCACCCGATTACCGTATTAACCCCTCGTTCCATGTGTCTCTCCTCAGGCCGGTGGTGGCTGGTCCACTCCATTAGTCTGAGGTGCGGGAGGTTCCTCCGCCCCCTCTGGACATCGGGGGGGCCTCGGCGTACTCCGTTCGCTCCATCCTGGATTCGAGGCGCTGGGCGAGGAGCCTTCAGTATCTCGTTGAGTGGGAGGGGTATGGTCCGGAGGAGAGTTGCTGGGTTCCGGTCGAGGACGTGTTGGACCCTTCAATGCTGCAGGAGTTCCACTGTCTTTGTGCGGATCGCCCTGACCCTCGTCCTCCGGGTCGTCCCCGAGGCCGGTGTCGGCGCGCGGCTGGAGCCGGCCTTCTAGCCATCGCCGATCCACCTTTCATTTTCCATTGGTTTTGTCTTGTCTTCCCTCACACCTGGTTTTAATTCCATCCATTACATGTTGTGTATTTAACCCTCTGTTCCCCGCCCCCCATGTCCTTGTCCGGAAATGTTTCTTGTAGTGCTTGTGTACATTATGCTGGTGGATACCGGGTTTTGTTTGACCCATTCATTGATTGTTCTGTTTACGGTGTTTTTTATGTTTATTAAACGACACCGTTGTAAATCAGTTTTCGCTCTCCTGCGCCTGACTTCTCTGCCGCCAGTATGCACCCCGTTACAGTAGGCTACATTTGTCCTAAAGCTAACTGAGGAAAGATTGACGTAACGCAAGCGCTCATGTTTTTATAACTCTCGGCTGACATAAACTACAAAATGAATTAGCTAATAGCAATTACTATTATAATTAATCACATCACGAGTGAACTCACCATTGATTGAAATAATTGAGTAAAACACTTTCTAGAAATCGAAAGTAATGCGACGATGGGTAGTTTCTGCAAGCTGCCATGCTTTTGTTTCTCACAGAAACCCAAGATAAAAAGAGAAGACAAGATGAGTTTGGTCTGTTTATAGTATGCATGTTGAAGGGGGTGTGTCGTCTACCATCGTTCACATCCCACCATTCACTTCCGGAAGTTCTCAAAAAATGAGTGAACCCTTACTCACGTAATTTTTTATAACATCTTTGGTCCGACAGACGATTACGTGACACCCTGAATGCATTGTATGTCAACAAACATGGCTCCACACATAGCTGGAATTAGCTTAGCTCATCATAATCAGTACAACCTTCAAAACAGTATTTTACACACATAATATGTGCCCATCACAATCTATGCAAGAATAAGATAAGATAAGCTGTAGCATTAGCAATGTCTTTCAAAAGGAGACAACTCACAAATGTGGAAATTCTGGAGATTGGCGACACAGTGCGCATCCCCGCTTAACATGGTGCTTGCGTCGTCACTCGCTCCCCACGGTAAGCACGGGGAGTTGGCTCAGGTCTCCACCCTGACTCTGCCAAACTCCCCGTGTGCCCCCCCAAAAAATGTTTTGGGGGCTGCCTCTCGCACTTGCCTCGTTGTTGATATAGTGCCTCATAATAACGCCGCTCTGCTTTTGCTGTCTCAATCTCCTCCATCGGGCGGCGATACTCCCCAGCCTGACTCCAGGGTCCTTTCCCATCCAGAATCTCCTCCCATGTCTAGTTGTCCTGTCCACGCTGCTTGGTCCTTTTGTGGTGGGATCTTCTGTAACGCTCATCAAAAAGAGTTGACCAAGGTGCAGCGTGTCGAGTGCTCATGATGAATACTTTATTTTAACTCAGAACACTATACAAACCAAACAACGGAAAAGCGAACGTCACGTTCTGCAGGCTACTAAGCTATGCAAAAACAAGATCCCTGTAACAGCTGTCTTCGTCGTCAGATGAAACAGAGAAGAAACAGAATAAAGAACAAAAAAACACTCTCTATGGCCAGGACGTTACAGTACCCCCCCCCCCCAAGGTGCGGACTCTGGCCGCAAAACCTGACACTGAAGGGGAGGGTCCGGGTGGGCCTTCTTACGGCGGCGGCTCAGGTGCGGGACGTGGCCTCTGCTCCACCCTCGGCGTCGCCCTCTCAGGTGGCGCATCTGGCCGCGCCGAAGGTCTGGTGGGCGACCCTGACTGCGCCCGGCTGGCGGGCGGCCCTGGCTGCTCCTGACAGGCGGGCGGCTCTGGCGGCTCCCGACAGGCGGGCGGCTCTGGCGGCTCCCGACTGGCGGGCGGCTCTGGCGGCTCCTGACTGGCGGGCGGCTCTGGCGGCTCCTGACTGGCGGGCGGCTCTGGCGGCTCCTGACTGGCGGGCGGCTCTGGCGGCTCCGGACTGGCGGGCGGCTCTGGCGGCTCCTGACAGGCGGGCGGCTCCGGCGGCTCCGGACTGGCGGGCGGCTCTGGCGGTTCCGGACTGGCGAGACCCACTGGAGGCCTAGTCCTAGGAGGCGGCACAATACGGACCAGGATGGGGAGTCCCACTGGAGGCCTGGTCCGTGGAGACGGCACAGGAGAGACCAGGATGGGGAGACCCACTGGAGGCCTGGTCTGTGGAGGCAGCACAGGAGAGACCAGGATGGGGAGACCCACTGGAGGCCTGGTCCGAGGAGGAGGCACAGGCTTAACCAGGATGGGGAGTCCCACTGGAGGCCTGGTCCGTGGAGACGGCACAGGAGAGACCAGGATGGGGAGACCCACTGGAGGCCTGGTCTGTGGAGGCAGCACAGGAGAGACCAGGATGGGGAGACCCACTGGAGGCCTGGTCCGAGGAGGAGGCACAGGCTTAACCAGGATGGGGAGACCCACTGGAGGCCTGGTCCGAGGAGGAGGCACAGGCTTAACCAGGATGGGGAGACCCACTGGAGGCCTAGTCCTGGGAGGTGGCACAGGACGGACCAGGATAGGGAGACCCACTGGAGGCCTGGTCCGTGGAGACAGCACAGGAGAGACCAGGATGGGGAGACCCACTGGAGGCCTGGTCTGTGGAGGCGGCACAGGAGAGACCAGGATGGGGAGACCCACTGGAGGCCTGGTCCGTGGAGGAGGCACAGGCTTAACCAGGATGGGGAGACCCACTGGAGGCCTGGTCCGGGGAGGCGACACAGGAGAGACCAGGATGGGGAGACCCACTGGAGGCCTGGTCCGAGGAGGAGGCACAGGCTTAACCAGGATGGGGAGACCCACTGGAGGCCTGGTCCGTGGAAGCGGCACAGGATAGACCGGGTCCTGAAGACGCACTGGAGGTCTAGAGCGCACGGCCTGCACAACCCGTCCTGGCTCGATGCCCAATCTCCCCCGGCAGATGTTAGGAGCTGGGCTCTCCACGCGTACTGGGGACACTGTGCGCTTTACTGCATAACACAGTGCCTGACCAGTACTACGTTGCCTCCTGTAAGCATGGGGAGCTGGCTCAGGTCTCCAACCTGACTCTGCCACACTCCCCGTGTGCCCCCCCAAAAAATGTTTTGGGGCTGCCTCTCGGGCTCTACCTGCCTCCCAGGCAGGTTGTCACAGTGGTCCCGCAATTGCTCCCATGTCCAGTCAATCCTTGACTCCAACACCTCCAGCAACCAGGATGCCATCTCCTCCCGAGCGCGCTGCTTCCAATAGTCCTCCTTGACTTCCATCTGCCCTCTTCTCCGCTGGGTCTTTTTGTGGTGGGTAATTCTGTAAGGGCTGTCGTGAGAGAGAGTAGACCAAGGTGCAGCGGAGTTAGTGTTCATCATTGAATATTTAATAAAGAAAGAACACTATACAAACAAAACAAGAAAACCGACAGCCAAACAGTCCTGTCAGGTGCAAAACACTAACAGAAACAATTACCCACCAAAACCCAAAGGAAAAACATGCTCCTTATGTGTGACTCCCAATCAGCAACAACACTCTACAGCTGTGCCTGATTGGAAGCCACACAGCCAAAATCAATGAAACAAACCAACATAGAAATATGCACATAGAACGCCCACCCAATGTAACACCCTGGCCTAACCAAAATAAAGAACAAAAAACCCCTCTCTATGGCCAGGGCGTTACAATCCCACAAACCCAGGTGGAAAAACCCCCTACTTAAGTATGATCTCCAATTAGAGACAACGAGGACCAGCTGCCTCTATTTGGAGATCATCCCAAAAAACAACAACATAGAAATAGAAAACTAGAACCTAAACATAGAAATACAAAACATAGAAAAACACCCCCTGTCACACCCTGACCACTCTACCATAGAAAATAACAGCTTACCATGGTCAGGACGTGACACGCTGGGGCGACCATTAGAGATATTTGGAACTCACGTATGAAAATGTTAAGAGAAATAATGAAGAGAAATTATTGATAAAACGTATCGGTGCTCTTCGGCCATTAGACATAAACATTACACAACAAGTTGGAAATCGCAAATTCAACAATTAGTGGCTAACTGCAAGCATTGCAAAGCAATCATTAGCATGCTTTTCAGTGGAGTGGCTGTGTGGTCCCAAGTCTAAGATTAAAGGTCTCTTTTCCTAGTTTAAAATGATAAATTATACATTCAGAACACATGTTCTGAATTTTGTCGCTGTACATTTCAAAAGTGCTGAACAAATAGTCATATTGACTACGTCTGTCCTAGCTCACTCATTAACCTCTTAATCGAAATTATGGATTGCCTCGTCGTCCCCTTATGCCATAGTTTGTACATCTCAATTGTCAGTAGAAACCACATTTGTTTAAGCAAGTCAGAATTATCAGCAATGTTTTTTTTAAGCCAGTAAATGAGGCTGAATTAACTGTTTCACTGCCAGACAAGGCTCCGCTGATAGCAAGGTGTAGCAGTGATAAGAAGTTGTTGTTGGGACAGCTCTACGTAGGCCCTAACAGTTTGTGGCCACCGTTTGTCATTGTTTAGTGTTGTGTAGTGGATCCCACTTTTTTTTTTACCCACCAAGATACATGTTACATGCTAAAATCGCCACTGATCACATTTCAGACATGAAATGCAACGCAATGTGCTTTACAGGAAAAAATTTAACAAATACAAAACAATCAATCAATCACATTTATTATAATTACATCAGCTGATGTCACAAAGTGCTGTACAGAAACCCAGCCTAAAACCCCAAGCAGCAAGCAATGCAGGTTTAGAAGCACGGCGGCTAGGAAAAACTCCCTAGAAAGGCCGGAACCTAGGAAGAAACCTAGAGAGAAACCAGGCTCTGAGGGGTGGCCAGTCCTCTTCTGGTTGTGCCTGGTGGAGATTATAACAGAACATGGCCAAGATGTTCAAACGTTCATAGATGACCAGCAGGGTCAAATAATAATAATCACAGTGGTTGTAGAGGGTGCAACAGGTCAGCACCTCAGGAGTAAATGTCAGCAGGTCCGGGACAGCGGGGAGATTCGTTAAAGAAATGGCAACAGGAGTTACAGAAACAGCAGCAGTGACCAGCAAAGGCAGTCTACAACGTGATAGTACCATGGGTGGTGTCTATTCCTCCTGATCAATGTCTCCCGTTTGTCAGGGACATGACAACTTACTTTCACAGGACCATCGATCAGTACTGTGTGTCTGCTCTCTAGTGAGACTGAGCCCTCCGTCTTATCTGAAAAACTGGTGTTGTGTACCTTTATCTTATTCACACGTTAGGGTGGTGGGTAATTTACAGGTGGAGGGTTTAGCTTTTTAAAAATATTGACTTGTTTAGCTAGCAGATACCCATAGACCTCCAGTCATTGTGTTAACGCTAGTTAGCATTGACTTGCGAAACTACCTCTAACTTCCTTCATACATGACAAAGACATAAAAATGGTATTGACTAGATCATCTGACTCTGGGGAAGTAGATAAAGAGCCTCTTTGCCTAAATCCGTTTAAAGTGGTGGGTAATTTACTAGTGTTCATTTGATGTTTTTTTTTAATCTTATTTCCCCTTTCATCATACTTTTCACCTCTGTATTACATTGTGTTTTACATTGCACAATTTTCCTTGTGATTTTTCCTTTTATGATCATAAATAAATATCTAACAGGTCTGCAAATGTCTGTGCCTGGTTATTTGTACTTGTGGCAGAAAATATTACTGTTCTGAATCAGTCACTCAGTAAACTTGTACAGTACATGAGATATGTAGATGAGGTTCATGTCTTTATTGTCTACAGCTGGACAGCCATTCTCACCCATGTACCATAGCAGGAAGGTCTCCATTGAAAGGCCAACATTGTGTTATGTTGATTAGGTAAAAGGCTCGAGGGTCTAGCCTTATTGTCTACAGCTGGACAGATATTCATTGAAAGGCCACAAGGTTCGGTAAATGTCTTGAGAGTCTGGCCTCCAAAAAATATATGACAAACTAAAATAACACAAGGATTAAGTGACTGTCATTATGGTAGTCTTTATTGTGATTTGTAAAGTGTGAATAATAAAAACAGCAAAATCCAAACAGCAAAACAAGTGTGTAGCTCACATATGACATTTAAACAGTCATCAACCAGAGAAAGTATGTGCTCATGTTTTCCAAACCACACTCCAACATTTTAACATTTACTTTAGATAGGGTGGCACGTTTGATAGCAGCATCCTGGAAAGACACTGTGACACTGTGAGGAAGTAGTCCTTGAAGTTGTTGCACAAGTCTATAGCAACTCTGGTTGCCCTGTCTGCCGACATGTTTCTTAGGTCCAGGAAGCTGGTGTCTCCTTGTACCACCTTTCTCCACTCTCCTGGATGCAGGTCTGCAGCAGGTGTAGAGTGGTCAACAAACGTGGGTGGATGTACTGTGTTGATGGCTCTGTGTTGTCAGTGTCTGAAATGTCCGTGGTGCAAAGGTAATTGTGGAGGGTCATGCAGGCCTTCACAATGGTCTCCGCTTTCTCTGGGGAAACCTCAAGGGCTCATCCCAGGATCCTCCATCTTGCAGCAAGGATCCCAAAGCAGTTCTCTGAAATTCTTCTGGCTCTTGAGTGGTGGTAGTTGTAGATCTTCTTGGCGTCATCAAGGCCAGAAGAACCTTCGCATAAAACAAGTGTTTCCGTTAGTATTTGTATTTATTATGGATCCCCATTAGCTACTGCCAAGGCAGCAGCAACTCTTCCTGGGGTCCAGAAAATTAAGGCAGTTATACAATTTTAAAAACATTATAACACATTCACAAAAGATTTCACAAAACACACCAAGTGTGTGCCCTCAGGTCCCTACTCCACTACCACATATCTACAAAACAAAATCTGTGTGTGTGTGTGTGTGTGTGTGTGTAGTGCGTATGCTATGGTGTGTGTGTAAGCATGTGTATGTGCCTGTGTTTGTGTTGCTTCACAGTCCCAGGAACATGAAGGCTATCAAATGTGTACTGTAACAACTGTGTAGACATAGGCCGCCATCCTCTTAGGCCCCCATCCTCTTACTGGGACGACAGATCACTTTTACGTGAGGCATAAAATTACAATGTCTATATTGGTATCATTTCCACATCATATGTATAGTTACATGTATGTAGCGTTTCTTACATGGATATGGTCACATCAGGTTAACCCTCAGAGGGAATGCTTTGTCTCTCACAAAGACATAAGAGCTCGTTGTTTGGGTCCCCAGCAAGCACTCTGGCCTTGGTAGCGGCATCTGGCCTGCAATGAGTTGGAAGCCGAACTTGCTTCGTGAGAAGATTCCTGCATCTCCCTCCCCGACCATATGAGCCCACGTCGATCATAGTAAACGGTACTTTGCATCGCAGTCTGCCATCAGGACCATTGAGAAAAAGGACTTGTAGTTGTAATACTTGCTGCCAAAGTTTGTCGGAGCTCAGATCCTGAATATGTTTTACACAAGACGTATGTGGCAGGGGACGTATGTGGCAGACAATCACGGACTACAAAGGAAAAACCAGCCACGGACACCGACACCGATGTCAGGACACCGACGTCTTGCTCCCGGGCAAGCTAAACACCTTCCCCCGCTTTGAGGATAACACAGTGTCACCGACGTGGCCCGGTCCCAAGGACTGTGGGCTCTCGTTCTCCGTGGCTGACTTGAGTAAGACATTTAAGCATGTTAACCCTCGCAAAGCTGCCGGTCCAGACGGCATCTCTAGCCGCGTTCTAAGAGCTTGAGCAGACCAGCTGGCTGGAGTGTTTACGGACATATTCAATCTCTCCCTATCCCAGTCTGCTGTCCCCACTTGCTTCAAGATGTCCACCATTGTTCCTGTACCCAAGAAAGCAAAGGTAAGTGACTATCGCCCTGTAGCACTCACTTCTGTCATCATGAAGTGCTTTGAGAGTCATGGGTGAACAGTACTCCCTGTTCACCCATGACTGTGTGGCCACGCACGCCTCCAGTAGTAGGCCTGATTACCAACAATGACGAGACAGCCTACAGGGAGGCGGAGTGGTGGAGTGGCCATGGCGGAGTGGTGCCAGGAAAATAACCTCCCCCCAACGTCAACAAAACGAAGGAGCTGATCGTGGACTTCAGGAGACAGCAGAGGCAGCACGCCCCCAATCACATTGAAGGGACCATTGTGGAGAAGGTGAAAAGGTTCAAGTCCCTCGGCATACATATCACTGACAATCTGAAATGGTCCACCCACACAGACAGTGTGGTGAAGAAGGC
The DNA here is from genome assembly GCF_901001165.1 of Salmo trutta. NCBI lineage: Eukaryota > Metazoa > Chordata > Actinopteri > Salmoniformes > Salmonidae > Salmo > Salmo trutta. The sequence continues at coordinate 29,356,217 of NC_042972.1, read as the reverse complement.
GCAACAGCGCCTCTTCAACCTCAGGCGGCTGAAGAAATTCAGCTTGGCCCCTAGGACCCTCACAAACGTTTACAGATACACCATTAAAAACATCCTGTCGAGCTGTATCACCGGCTGGTACGGCAACTGCACCGCCTGCAACTGCAGGGCTCTCCATGGGGTGGCCAAAGCATCACCGGGGGCACACTGCCTGCCATCCAGGACACCTACAGCACCCAATGTCACAGGAAAGCCAAAAGGATCATCAAGGACAACAATCACCAGAGCCACTGCCTGTTCACCCCGCTATCATCCAGAAGGCAAGGTCAGTACAGGTGCATCAAAGCTGAGACCGAGAGACTGAAAAACAGCTTCAGACTGGCCATCAGACTGTTAAATAGCCATCACTAGCCGGCCTCCACCCAGTACCCTGCCCTGAACTTAGTCACTGTCACTAGCCGGCTACCATCCGGTTGCTCAACCCTGCACCTTAGAGGCTGCTGCTCTGTGTACATACAGTAGATATGGAATCACTGGTCACTTTAATAATGGAACACTGGTCACTTTAATAATGTATACATACTGTTTTACTAATTTCATATGTATATACTGTATTCTACTGTATTCTAGTCAATGCCACTCTGACATTGCTCGTTCTAATATTTATATATTTCTTAATTCCATTCTTTTACTTTGAGATTTGTGTGTATTGTTGTGAATTGTTAGATACTACTGCACTGTTGGAGCTAGGAACACAAGCATTTCGCTACACACGCAATAACATCTGCTAAATATGTGTATGTGACCAATAAAATGTGATTTCATTTGATTTCCGTCGACAGCTCCTGCACAAAACTTATAATTCCTACGTCCTCCAAACTCTCTGGCGATTTCTTCCCATTTTGCCACAAAGGGATGCAACTAAATCCTCCTTCAGGACATGCCAGATAGCCTGGCACATTTCTGTGGCGATATCACAAACTGTCGAGATTCCTAGCTTTTAACTCGCAGTGATACTTTGCTGTGTGCGGTCACTCGCCAAAAACCGAAGGGTCACAGATAGCCTTTCTGGAGCAATTACAGGCAACCTGTGAGTTCTCGTGCGAGATGTGAGGGGCAGGCAGCTGAAGCAAGTCGTCAAATCTTGCAACCGACATCCGAAAGTATAGAACATTTCTTTCCTCGTCAATGCTTCACATAGGTTGGACAAGAGACATGTAATTCTCCATCGTCCCCTCTTGTAGTGTTCAGTAAATGAACTTGTAATTTTCTTAGTTGTTTTTCCCCCTTCTTCTCCTGAGTAGTAAGATCAGTTCAAGCTCTTGCTGTTCAAGCTGTAGCAATTGCAATTCATAGAGAGACATGTTTGCTTCTGTTTCTGTGGCTAAAAGGTAGCGTTGTAAAGCATTCAGCGCCAGACCAGCCAGAGATGTAGCTACTTAGCATTTGTAAACAAAAAGGCCTATAACACTGTTTTACTTGGTTAGCTACTCTGGCTCCCCAAGATCTAGTGGTATACATTACACAAGGCGGACTTCTTCTCTGTGTGGAACGCAACGACGATGTGGACAGAAATGTGCACTGCCCAAATAAAACATACTTCGCCCTTGCACATGCACGCACGTCGATCGACGAAGTGGAGCTTATAGCTGCCTTAAGTCGCTTTTCTATAAAAGCATGTGCTCAATGGCATATGTTATATACTGCTCAAAAAAATTAAGGGAACACTTAAACAACACATCCTAGATCTGAATGAAAGAAATAATCTTATTAAATACTTTTTTCTTTACATAGTTGAATGTGCTGACAACAAAATCACACAAAAATAATCAATGGAAATCCAATTTATCAACCCATGGAGGTCTGGATTTGGAGTCACACTCAAAATTAAAGTGGAAAACCACACAACAGGCTGATCCAACTTTGATGTAATGTCCTTAAAACAAGTCCAAATGAGGCTCAGTAGTGTGTGTGGCCTCCACGTGCCTGTATGAACTCCCTACAATGCCTGGGCATGCTCCTGATGAGGTGGCGGATGGTCTCCTGAGGGATTTCCTCCCAGACCTGGATTAAAGCATCCGCCAACTTCTGGACAGTCTGTGGTGCAACGTGGCGTTGGTGGATGGAGCGAGACATGATGTCCCAGATGTGCTCAATTGGATTCAGGTCTGGGAAACGGGCGGGCCAGTCCATAGCATCAATGCCTTCCTCTTGCAGGAACTGCTGACACACTCCAGCCACATGAGGTCTAGCATTGTCTTGCATTAGGAGGAACCCAGGGCCAACCGCACCAGAATATGGTCTCACAAGGGGTCTGAGGATCTCATCTCGGTACCTAATGGCAGTCAGGCTACCTCTGGCGAGCACATGGAGGGCTGTGCGGCCCCCCAAAGAAATGCCACCCCACACCATGACTGACCCACCGCCAAACTGGTCATGCTGGAGGATGTTGCAGGCAGCAGAACGTTCTCCACGACGTCTCCAGACTCTGTCACGTCTGTCACATGTGCTCAGTGTGAACCTGCTTTCAACTGTGAAGAGCACAGGGCGCCAGTGGCGAATTTGCCAATCTTGGTGTTCTCTGGCAAATGCCAAACGTCCTGCACGGTGTTGGGCTGTAAGCACAACCCCCACCTGTGGACGTCGGGCCCTCATACCACCCTCATGGAGTCTGTTTCTGACCGTTTGAGCAGACACATGCACATTTGTGGCCTACTGGAGGTCATTTTGCAGGGCTCTGGCAGTGCTTCTCCTGCTCCTCCTTGCACAAAGGCGGAGGTAGCGGTCCTGCTGCTTGGTTGTTGCCCTCCTACGGCCTCCTCCACGTCTCCTGATGTACTGGCCTGTCTCCTGGTAGCGCCTCCATGCTCTGGACACTACGCTGACAGACACAGCAAACCTTCTTGCCACAGCTCGCATTGATGTGCCATCCTAGATGAGCTGCACTACCTGAGCCACTTGTGTGGGTTGTAGACTCCGTCTCATGCTACCACTAGAGTGAAAGCACCGGCAGCATTCAAAAGTGACCAAAACATCAGCCAGGAAGCATAGGAACTGAGAAGTGGTCTGTGGTCCCCACCTGCAGAACCACTCCTTTATTGGGGGTGTCTTGCTAATTGCCTATAATTTCCACCTGTTGTCTATTCCATTTGCACAACAGCATGTGAAATGTATTGTCAATCAGTGTTGCTTCCTAAGTGGACAGTTTGATTTCACAGAAGTGTGATTGACTTGGAGTTACATTGTGTTGTTTAAGTGTACCCTTTATTTTTTTGAGCAGTGTATTATATTATATTAAGGATGTATATTAAGGATATTATAAGTGGATGATTCAATAAGAGCCTGTATGCAGCCGATATGGAGCGGGTGCTATAGGGACACTGCGGGCAGAGGGTACTTAGATGGCCCTGGATAAGATCATTAATTTAATCAGTCTTATTGGGTCATGCCATCAAGTCAGATAAGGCTACAGACCAGTGGAGGCTGCTGAGGGGAGGATGGCTCACAATAATGGATGGAACAGAGAAAATGGAATGGCATCAAATACATGGAAACCATGTGTTTGATGTATTTGATACCATTCCACTGATTATGCTCCAGCCATTACAACGAGACCCCAATTATGGTGGCACCAAACTCCTGTGCTACAGACACAAACACGTGTTTGAACACTACACTAGGGTATGCCCAACCTATCAAGCACAGTTTGCTTGTAAAGTTCAGTGTGGTTAGGTTTATCATTAGTTTTATCTTCAGGTACAATAATTTGGAATTGTAAGATCTGAAAATGTTTTCATTTCTCATCATAAAATGCAACAGCATTACTCCACCTCTAATGGAGATAGGAATCTGAAAATGGAAATGTGATTCTGAGAAACATCTGCATACACACAATTTGCATACACACAATGCGGGATTTTTGGCTTTAAAGCTAGAATCCATAATTGCTATATCCATTTTTGGATTTATAGCTTAATGATATATACCCATTGATTCTTGAGGAATATAACTTATAAATGCCTCATGAGCTAAGTTCAACTGTCGTACCCCATCAGAACCCAAAATACAAGCTTGTTTTACTCCAATGTTTGTAAACAATGTAAGTGTAAACAAACACTGTATAGCCTCAAAACATGTTTAAAAACTACAGTTTTGATATCATGGCTGATCAGTCCTTGCATCCATAGCTCTGTCTGAACATTTGAGAGTGGTTACATTTCTCCAGGCCCATCCATCAGCTTTTTACCAAAACAGAGGTGGAGTGACCGCTTTGTTATTGTTTCAATTAATTCAATTTAAATTGTTTAACTTAAGTTTTTCGATTGTGCTCCTTATGTTATCTGATCTAATTAGCTTCTAATGTGAGACAGCTTGGTGGTGTTGTCAGTGGCAACTGTTGCAGATGCCTCCTCCCACCCATATGTTTAGCACATTGCCACATTGTTGTGACACAGTCACACACCCACGCCACACAGTCACACACCCATGCCACATTGTTGTGACACAGTCACACACCCACGCCACACGGTCACACACCCATGCCACATTGTCACATACCCACGCCACACTGTCACACACCCACACCACACTGTCACACACCCACGCCACACAGTCACACACCCACGCCCCACAGTCACACACCCACACCACACTGTCACATACCCACGCCACACAGTCACACACCCACGCCCCACAGTCACACACCCACGCCACACTGTCACATACCCACGCCACACTGTCGCACACCCACACCACACTGTCACACACCCACGCCACATTGTCACATACCCACGCCACACTGTCACACACCCACACCACACTGTCACACACCCACGCCACACAGTCACACACCCACGCCACACTGTCAATCATCCACGCCATACTGTCACACACCCACACCATACTATCACACACCCACGCCACACTGTCACATACCCACGCCACACTGTCACACACCCACGCCACACAGTCACACACCCACGCCACACTGTCACACACCCACGCACACTGTCACATACCCACGCCACACAGTCACATACCCACGCCACACTGTCACACACCCACGCCACACTGTCACATACCCACGCCGCACAGTCACATACCCACGCCAAACTGTCACACAACCACGCCACACTTTCACACACCCACGCCACACTGTCACATACCCACGCCACACTGTCACACACCCACGCCACACTGTCACATACCCACGTCACACTATCACACACCCACGCCACACTGTCACATACCCACGCCACACTGTCACACAACGACGCCACACTGTCACATACCCACGCCACACTGTCACACACCCACGCCACACTATCACACACCCTCGCCACACTGTCACATACCCATGCCACACTTTCACACACCCACGCCACACTGTCACACACCCACGCACACTGTCACACACCCACGCCACACTGTCACACAACCACGCCACACTGTCACATACCCACGCCACACTGTCACACACCCACGCCACACTGTCACACACCCACGCCACACTGTCACATACCCACACACACTGTCACACAACCACGCCACACTGTCACACACCCACGCCACACTGTCACATACCCACGCCACACTGTCACATACCCACGCCACACTGTCACACACCCACGCCACACTGTCACACACCCACGCCACACTGTCACACACCCACGCCACACTGTCACACAACCACGCCACACTGTCACACACCCACGCACACTGTCACATACCCACGCCACACTGTCACACAACCACGCCACACTGTCACACACCCACGCCACACTGTCACATACCCACGCCACATTGTCACACAACCACGCCACACTGTCACACACCCACGCCACACTGTCACACACCCACGCCTCACTGTCACACACCCACGCCACACTGTCACACACCCACACCACACTGTCACATACCCACGCCACACTGTCACACAACCACGCCACACTGTCACATACCCACGCCACACTGTCACATACCCACGCCACACTGTCACACAACCACGCCACACTGTCACACACCCACGCCACACTGTCACACACCCACGCCACACTGTCACATACCCACGCCACACTGTCACACACCCACGCCACACTATCTCACACCCACGCACACTGTCACATACCCACACACACTGTCACACAACCACGCCACACTGTCACACACCCACGCCACACTGTCACATACCCACGCCACACTGTCACATACCCACGCCACACTGTCACATACCCACGCCACACTGTCACACACCCACGCCACACTGTCACACACCCACGCCACACTGTCACACACCCACGCCACACTGTCACACAACCACGCCACACTGTCACACACCCACGCACACTGTCACATACCCACGCCACACTGTCACACAACCACGCCACACTGTCACACACCCACGCCACACTGTCACATACCCACGCCACATTGTCACACAACCACGCCACACTGTCACACACCCACGCCACACTGTCACACACCCACGCCTCACTGTCACACACCCACGCCACACTGTCACACACCCACACCACACTGTCACATACCCACGCCACACTGTCACACAACAACGCCACACTGTCACATACCCACGCCACACTATCACACACCCACGCCACACTGTCACATACCCACGCCACACTGTCATACAACGACGCCACACTGTCACATACCCACGCCACACTATCACACACCCACGCACACTGTCACATACCCACGCCACACTGTCACACAACCACGCCACACAGTCACACACCCACGCCCCACAGTCACACACCCACACCACACTGTCACATACCCATGCCACACAGTCACACACCCACGCCCCACAGTCACACAACCACGCCACACTGTCACATACCCACGCCACACTGTCACACACCCACGCCACACAGTCACACACCCACGCCACACTGTCACACACCCACGCACACTGTCACATACCCACGCCACACAGTCACATACCCACGCCACACTGTCACACACCCACGCCACACTGTCACATACCCACGCCACACAGTCACATACCCACGCCAAACTGTCACACAACCACGCCACACTGTCACACACCCACGCCACACTGTCACATACCCACGCCACACTGTCACACACCCACGCCACACTGTCACATACCCACGTCACACTATCACACACCCACGCCACACTGTCACATACCCACGCCACACTGTCACACAACGACGCCACACTGTCACATACCCACACCACACTGTCACACACCCACGCCACACTATCACACACCCTCGCCACACTGTCACATACCCATGCCACACTGTCACACACCCACGCCACACTGTCACACAACCACGCACACTGTCACATACCCACGCCACACTGTCACACACCCACACCACACAGTCACACACCCACGCCACACTGTCACATACCCACGCCACACTGTCACACACCCACACCACACAGTCACACACCCACGCCACACTGTCACATACCCAAGCCACACTGTCACATACCCACGCCACACTGTCACACACCCATGCCACACTGTCACACAACCACGCCACACTGTCACATACCCAAGCCACACTGTCACATACCCACGCCACACTGTCACACACCCACACCACACTGTCACACACCCACGCACACTGTCACACAACCCCGCAACACTGTCACACACCCACGCCACACTGTCACACACCCACGCACACTGTCACACACCCACGCCACACTGTCACACACCCACGCCACACTGTCACACACCCACGCCACACTGTCACATACCCACACACACTGTCACACAACCACGCCACACTGTCACACACCCACGCCACACTGTCACATACCCACGCCACACTGTCACATACCCACGCCACACTGTCACATACCCACGCCACACTGTCACACACCCACGCCACACTGTCACACACCCACGCCACACTGTCACACAACCACGCCACACTGTCACACACCCACGCACACCGTCACATACCCACGCCACACTGTCACACAACCACGCCACACTGTCACACACCCACGCCACACTGTCACATACCCACGCCACATTGTCACACAACCACGCCACACTGTCACACACCCACGCCACACTGTCACACACCCACGCCTCACTGTCACACACCCACGCCACACTGTCACACACCCACACCACACTGTCACATACCCACGCCACACTGTCACACAACCACGCCACACTGTCACATACCCACGCCACACTGTCACACACCCACGCCACACTGTCACATACCCACGCCACACTGTCACATACCCACGCCACACTGTCACACAACCACGCCACACTGTCACACACCCACGCCAAACTGTCACACACCCACGCCACACTGTCACATACCCACGCCACACTGTCACACACCCACGCCACACTATCTCACACCCACGCACACTGTCACACACCCACGCCACACTGTCACACACCCACGCACACTGTCACACACCCACGCCACACTATCACACACCCACGCACACTGTCACATACCCACGCCACACTGTCACACAACCACGCCACACAGTCACACACCCACGCCCCACAGTCACACACCCACACCACACTGTCACATACCCACGCCACACAGTCACACACCCACGCCCCACAGTCACACACCCACGCCACACTGTCACATACCCATGCCACACTGTCACACACCCACACCACACTGTCACACACCCACGCCACATTGTCACATACCCACGCCACACTGTCACACACCCACTCCACACTGTCACACACCCACGCCACACAGTCACACACCCACGCCACACAGTCACACACCCACGCCACACTGTCAATCATCCACGCCACACTGTCACATACCCACACCATACTATCACACACCCACGCCACACTGTCACATACCCACGCCACACTGTCACACACCCACGCCACACAGTCACACACCCACGCCACACTGTCACACACCCACGCACACTGTCACATACCCACGCCACACAGTCACATACCCACGCCACACTGTCACACACCCACGCCACACTGTCACATACCCACGCCACACTGTCACATACCCACGCCACACTGTCACACAACCACGCCACACTGTCACACACCCACGCCACACTGTCACACACCCACGCCACACTGTCACACACCCACGCCACACTGTCACACACCCACACCACACTGTCACATACCCACGCCACATTGTCACACAACCACGCCACACTGTCACATACCCACGCCACACTGTTACACACCCACGCCACACTGTCACACACCCACGCCACACTGTCACATACCCACGCCACACTGTCACATACCCACGCCACACTGTCACACAACCACGCCACACTGTCACACACCCACGCCACACTATCACACACCCACGCCACACTGTCACACAACCCCGCCACACTGTCACATACTCACGCCACACTGTCACACACCCACGCCACACTGTCACATACCCACGCCACACTGTCACACACCCATGCCACACTGTCACACACCCACGCCACACTGTCACATACCCATGCCACACTGTCACATACCCACGCCACACTGTCATTCATCCACGCCGCATCCAGACTAACAGCTAACACAGCTGAAGACAAGTGACAGATGCACTGCAAACTCAAACACACACACACACACACACACAACTCTGCGAAACACTGTGAGAGATGTGTCTGTGTGTGTCTCTGTCATCAGAGTAAGATGCAGTGAGATCAGCTCACAGATCATTTTTACCTGTTGTTGAATGTGGTAAGGAAACATACAAGGTACTGTAAGTACTGTACAAGTATATCCTGTCCTGGCTTTGTCTCCGATCCGGCTAGATGATCAGCACTGGGGGAAAAAGTACCCAATTGTCATACTTGAGTAAAAGTATAGATACCTTAACATGCTGACCACACCGCTCGCATCGCAAAATACATTTTAATATACATGTTATTCAATTATTGCACTCACACTGCCTCTCCCATCTCCTCATTGGTTTATAGAAGCAGATACCCACGTGCCATCTCCTCATTGGTGATACCCAAGTGGGTGATTGAAAGATGAACTGAGTTCGGTCGGTCGTCGGGGTAACTATGAAAGTTAGCTGCCAATCGCCATATAAAGTCCAAAGAAGAAAAAGCCTGGAAGGAGGAGAGATGATTAGAAACGATTTGGTTGACCGTTTTATGTGTGGATTAATTGTCGGAGTAGTGGACCTTCTGCATTTCAGGTAAAATAACAACTCAACGTTTATATCCCAGGACAAATTAGCTAGAAACAGCAAGCTTGTCATGTCCTGACCAGTAAAGGGGTTATTTGTTATTGTAGTTTGGTCAGGACGTGGCAGGGGGTGTTTGTTTTATGTGGTTGGGATATGTGTTTATGTAGAGGGGTGTTTGTTTAGAGTATTCCGGGGTTTTTTGGTTATGTTCTATGTTTTGTATTTCTATGCTCTGTCTATGTTGTGTATTTCTTTGTGTTGGCCTGGTATGACTCTCAATCAGGAACAGCTGTACATCGTTGTTGCTGATTGGGAGTCATACTTAGGTAGCCCTGTTTTCACCTGTCCTCTGTGGGAAGTTGTTTTTGCACTGCTGTGTTTAGCTTGTAATACTGTGCGTTTGTTCTTTTTCTTGTTTTGTTTCGTTAAGTGTTCTAATAAAAGTTATTATGAGCACTCAACCCGCTGCGCCTTGGTCCACTTCATACGACGGCCGTTACAAAGCTAGCAAAATAGTACAAATTAGCTAGCAACTGCAAGCTAGCTAGCTTAATTGCCATGAATGTTTAAGTCTTTTTGACCTGTCCCCAAATTAATATAATTGGTTCAGAGTTTGTTTTGATATTTTAACCTGCGTGTTGTGATCACGTTTGGTGTGGATGGACAAAATCAATTTGCGCACGATGGCGCACGCGCACGGCCAGTTTGGGTACAGTGCAATACAAAGTTACTCAAGTAAAAGTGAAAGTCACCCAGTAAAATACTACTTGAGCAAAAGTCTGAAAGTATTTGGTTTTAAATATACTTAAGTATTAAAAGTACATTTAATTGCTAAAATATACTTAAGTATCAAAAGTAAAAGTAAATCATTTCAAATTCCTTATATTAAGCAAAGTGGACGGCACCATGTTCTGGTTTTTAAAATGTATGGATAGTCAGGGGCACACTCCAACACTCAGACATAATTTACAAAAGATGCATTTGTGTTTAGTGAGTCCGCCAGAACATAGGCAGTAGGGATGACCATGTGTTCTCTTGATAAGTGCATGAATTTCACAATTTTCCTGTTCTGCTAAGCATACTTTGGGTTGTCAGTAAAAAGTACAATATTTTCTTTATGAATGTAGTGAAGTAAAAGTTGTCAAAAAATATAAATAGTAAAGTACAGATACCCCAAAAAGCCACTTAAGTAGTACTTTAAGTATTTTTTACTTAAGTACTTTACACCACTGACGATCAGCAATCACCTAGACAAAGTGGTCTCCGAGGTCTGAGGATGAGCTGGGGATTTGCCTTAGTTATACCCGCCCCTGGCGTGATTGGGCAAGGTGCTGTCTCTGGGTGATGGGCATGTTGTGACACAGGGAGGAGAGATCTCACCTGACACCTATAGCCAGGAGAGGAGATGAGTGTCTCTCTCTGTACAGGTTCCAGGGATAAACAACAACAGGCAATTGGAGTTCCTTTTCCTCCTGCTGAGGTCTTAGTGTGACAGTGCATAGTCTCTGTCTGAATGTTGTCAGTGTAAGCTGTCCCTGTGTATTACCACTGTGTGTGAATTGTGTCATAAGGAGATATTTTATTGGTATTGATGTGTGTGTATGCCTGCCTGTGTGTGTGTGTGTTTGTGTCGATCCTGTGTTGTATGCCACAGTCTCAGGCTGAGCATCAATGTGAGCTGTCCCAGTGGTATTGGTTAATAACTGTTTAGGTTATGAGGTTTCCTCTGCCGTTCCACCAGTCACTACTCATTAGTCTTCACATTAGACCTTTCCCGTCTCCAACCAATCAAAGCCACTTAACAAGAAAATCAACAGATCCCTTTAAAATTGCTCCTGAGGAAAGCTATTTACCAAGGACTCTTGGGGTTTGATTTTAATTTGCGTTTGTCAAACATATGCCTCGGTTAATTTGTTTTGGTCCAAAAACAAATTTAAACTGTTTTCTAAAAGTCACATGTACAAGTGTATTAAGCCGAATTGGCTGTCTGCGGCTGTTTGCTTGATGCACAATAAATTGATTAAATAACCTTAAAAGTGGGAGTTAAGGAATCCGGTTAATAGCAGCCATTTGCAAATTACCCCGTTCCCATTATTTATCCAAGCTAAGTGGCTGCTTTTCAGACAAACAGGGAAACTTTTTTCAAACAAACAGGGAAAATATATTTTTTTCAATTTATCTATCCTCAATAAATAGAGTATAAATATTTAATTGAGTTGGAACAGTAGCTTTCTTGAGTGCTGACTATTTGCGAAGGAGGGTAAACAAACTGTCTGTGACTGCATAAGTACTAGAATTACATCCATTAACACACAGTTTTCTTGAGTGTGCAAACTGACATTTGCCTACACTTACAGAGCAGTTTCCTAGGCATAGCACCTACTGCCTAATCCAAGCACTCTTGTGGATGTCCACACAAACCATGCTTGACCAGTGACAGATCATACCATGACTGAACACAATTGCAGTTACTGTCATGCCATGATCGGTTTCACCTGTCGTTCTGATTGTCTCCACCCACCTTCAGGTGTCACCCGTCTTCCCCATTATTCCCAGGGTATTTATTCCTGTGTTCTCTGCTTATCTGTTGCCAGTTCGTCTTGTCAAGTCAACCAGCGTGTTTTTAAGTACTCCTGCTTTTTCCTTGGCTCTGTTTTTCTAGTCCTCCTGGTTTTGACATTTTGCCTGCCCTGACACTGAGCCCGCCTGCCTGACCATCCAGCCTGCCCTGACCTTGAGCCTGCCTGCCGCCCTGTACCGTTTGGAACTCTGACCTGGTTAATGAACTTTTGCCTGCCTCTTGCCTGCCCCTTGTTGTTTAACTCTAGGCAAGCCCGTTGGGCCCTGTTATTCACCAGATACAATTTCACCATCTCCTTCCGCCCAGGGTCCAAAAATGTGAAGCCGGACGCCCTCTCTTGCCTGTACAGTTCCACTGCCACACCCTCTGAATCTGAGACCATCCTCCCTGCCTCATGTCTTGTGGCTTTGGTTGTCTGGGATATTGAGGCCCTAGTCCGTAAGGCCCGACTAACCGGATGTTCGTCCCTGATTCGGCCCGGTCTCAGGTCCTGAAATGTGCTCACTTCTACAGGCTTACCTGTCATCCTGGTGCCCGTCGAACCCTGGCTTTCCTCCGACAACGCTTCTGGTGGCCCACCATGGCTCCTGATGTCTCGGCCTTCGTTGCTGCATGCACGGTTTGTGCTCAAAATAAGACTCCGCAGCAAGCTCCGTCAGGCCTCCTTCAGCCACTCCTTGTTCCTCATCGCCCCTGGTTCCATATTTCTCTTGATTTTGTCACTGGGCTCCCCCGTCAGATGGCAACACCACCATCCTGACGGTGGTGGATAGGTTCTCCAAAGTCGCCCATTTGATCCCTCTCCCCAAGTTACCGTCAGCCAAGGAGACGGCCAAGCTCATGCTGCAGCACGTCTTCCGACTTCAGGGACTCCCGGTCGACATTGTCTCTGATCGGGGTCCTCAGTTCTCGTCCCAATTCTGGAAGGTGTTCTGCACCCTTATCGGGTCATCTGCCAGCCTGTCCTCCGGATTTCATTCATTGCTCCTTTCCCCATATCTAGAGTCCTTAGTCCCACTGCTGTTCGTCTGCTGTTACCCCGTACCCTCCGTATACACCCTACTTTTCATGTGTCCAGGATTAAGCCCTTGTCTCACAGCCCTTTGTCTTCTGTTTTCTAAGCCCATCCCTCCCCCCGTGTCATCGATGGCCATCTGGGGTACACGGTTAGATGCCTCCAGAGGGTTCGACCACGGGGCAGGGGTTTCCAGTACCTGGTTGACTGGGAGGGTTATGGCCCGGAGGAGAGGTGCTGGGTTCCCGCTAAAGACATCCTGGACTCGGCCCTCATCTCTGACTTTCACCGCCAGCACCCCGGTCAACCAGGTATGCAACCAGGTATGCACCCAGGTAGGATGTCATGCCCTGATCTGTTTCACCTGTCTTTGTGATTGTCTCCACCCACCTCCAGGTGTCACCCGTCTTCCCCATTATTCCCAGGGTGTTTATTCCTGTGTTCTCTGTTTGTCTGTTGCCAGTTCGTCTTGTCTTGTCAAGTCAACCAGCATGTTTTTCCATGCTCCTGCTTTTTCCTTGTCTCTGTTTTTCTAGTCCTCCTGGTTTTGACCTTTTTGCCTGCCCTGACACTGAGCCCGCCTGCCTGACCATTCAGCCTGACGCCCTGTTCCGTTTGTAACACTGACCTGGTTAATGAACTTTTGCCTGTCCTCGACCTGCCTTTTGCCTGCCCCTTGTTGTTGAATAAATATACTCTAACCATCTGCCTCCTGTGTCTGCATCTGAGTCTCGCCATGTGTTGTTATAGTTACATTTGAATGTGAAATAATGGAGTTATGTTAGAGACATGTTGTGCTATTTTCTCCAGAGAACTTTTAGCCATGCAGAAAAGGGGCCATGTTAATAATAAAACAGCACTACAGTACTCTGTAATGCTGAGCCAGTCTGATCCAGCTCTGTCTGCCCTTGGCCTAGCTGTCTACTTAAGGCAGGTGGTAAACACATTGAATCTAACATGCCCTTGTTGTACATGTTGAATGATATAGAAAATTGAGTTTATTTGTCCTTGTTTGTGAGATCTTGAGGATTACAGATCATGATCTTCAAGGACTGAACATGAAATACTTCTAGGCTCAAGCCTTATACCCCCTTTAGCCCGTTCCCTCATTTGTCCCTCAGTGGGGGAGTGGGACTCAAACGGAGCAACTAGTGGTGGGGAGAGATATATAAAGCCTAGGAAATAGAACATCACTACATCATTTGTACACATCAGAAACTGCCAACAGATACCGTGAATTGCGTAATTCATTCACGACGAGCCTTGTGTTTTCCACAATGTCTGTACTGGCAGCAGAAATAGCTTTCCTTATATTTCTCATACAACAAATGCGGTTGAAGTCAAAGTTTACATACACCTTAGCCAAATACATTTCAAATCAGTTTTTCACAATTCCTGACATTTAATCTTGGTAGAAAAGTCCCTGTCTTAGGTCAGTTAGGATCAACATTTTAATTTAAGAATGTGAAATGTCAGAATAATAGTAGAGAGAATGATTTATTTCAGCTTTTTTTTCTTTCGTCACATTTCCAGTGGGTCAGAAGTTTACATACACTCAATTAGTATTTGGCAACATTGCCTTTAAATTGTTTAACTTCCTTCCGCAAGCTTCCCACAATAAGTTGGGTGAATTGATGTAACTGAGTCAGGTTTGTAGGCCTCCATGCTCGCACACACTTTTTCAGTTCTGCCCACAAATGTTCTATAGGATTGAGGTCAGGGCTTTGTGATGGCCACTCCAATACCTTGACTTTGTTGTCCTTAAGCCATTTTGCCACAACTTTGGAAGTATGCTTGGGGTCATTGTCCAGCTTTAACTTCCTGACTGATGTCTTGATGTTGCTTCAATATATCCACATAATTACCCATCCTCATGATGCCATCTATTTTGTGAAGTGCACCAGTCCCTCCTGCAGCAAAGCACCCCCACAACATGATGCTGCTACCCCCGTGCTTCACGGTTGGGATAGTGTGTTTCGGCTTGCAAGCCTCCCCCTTATCCCTCCAAACACAACGATGGTCATTATGGCCAAACAGTTTTATTTTTGTTTCATCAAACCAGAGGACTTTTCTCCAAAAAGTATGATCTTTGTCCCCATTTGCAGTTGCAAACCGTAGTCTTTTTTATGGCGGTTTTGGAGCAGTGGCTTCTTCCTTGTTGAGCGGCCTTTCAGGTTATGTCAATATAGGACTTGTTTTACTGTGGATCTAGATACTTTTGTACCTGTTTCCTCCAACATCTGCACAAAGTCCTTTGCTGTTATTCTGGGAATGATTTGTACTTATCTGTCACGGTTGTTGTAGGGTAAAGACCAATACTCAGCGGGAAAATATATACTCATCTTTTTATTTGGTGAAGAAGGGAAACACAATAAACGTTTACAAAACACAAAACGAACTGGACAGTCTTGTCAGGCACACAGCTAAACAAGCACAATCTCCCACAAAAACCCATGAAAAACAAACTCCTAATTATAGGACCCTCAATCAGAGGCAACAATAACCAGCTGCCTCCAATTGAAGGTCCAACCCCAATTAACCACACATAGAAATACAAAAGACTAGATAGAACATAGAAAATATACTAACATAGACTAACAAACCCCAAACCACATAAACCAAACCCCCCTCTACCTAAATACATAGCCCAAACCACATAAAACAAACACCCCCTGCCACATCCTGACCAAACTATAATAACAAATAACCCCTATACTGGTCAGGGCGTGACATTATTGCACCAAACTACGTTCATCTCTAGGAGACAGAACGCGTCTCCTTCCTGAGCGGTATGACGGCTGCGTGGTCCCATGGTGTTTATACTTGCGTAATATTTTTTGAACACATGAACGCGGTACCTTCAGGTGTTTGGAAATTGCTCCCAAGGATGAACCAGACTTGTGGAGGTCTACAATATTGTTCTGAGGTCTTGGCTGATTTCTTTTAATTTTCCCATTATGTCAAGCAAAGAGGCACCAAGTTTGAAGGTAGGCCTTGAAATACATCCACAGGTACACCTCCAATTGACTCAAATGATGTCAATTAGCCTATCAGAAGCTTCTAAAGCCTTGCATCATTTTCTGGAATTTTCCAAGCTGTTTAAAGGCACAGTCAACTTAGTGTATGTAAACTTCTGACCCACTGGAATTGTGATACATTGAATTATAAGTGAACTAATCTGTCTGTAAACAATTGTTGGAAAAATTAATTGTGTCATGCACAAAGTAGATGTCCTAACCGACTTGCCAAAACTATATTTTTTTAACATGAAATTTGTGGAGTGGTTGAAAAACGAGTTTTAATGACTCCAACCTAAGTGTATGTAAGCTTCCGACTTCAACTGTACGTACTTACGAATATGAACAACAGTTGAGAACAGCAGAACAACAATATGCCGTATTGCCCCCATCTTCTGGCTGTAGTTCAATACGGAGTAGTACTGAAGCAGGACTTTCATTCCATAGCAGAGCACATGCTGCTTTGACATTCTAGTCTCCAAAGTGCCCTTTTGGGTTCTGGTATAATTTTTTTGTATGCATTTCTGTCACTGAGGTTGGCAGGCCAGGTTGCTTTTTTTCCCCAGTCTGCCCTATACGACGATCTTGAGTATTGCCACAGCAGCATACCATTTGATTAACACTCTTTCTAACCCTGGCAGTCATTCTGAATGCAGATCCACTCTGGGTGGATTCCAATAGGAATAAACATCACTTTGCAAGCCAGCAAAGCCTGGTCACCAGCAAAAACTACAGTTGAATAAGATGGCATTGACTAGAATACAGTATATGGATATGAAATTAGTAAAACAGTATGTAAACATTATTAAAGTGGCCAGTGATTCCATGTCTATATACAGTGCACTCAGAAAGTATTCAGACCCCTTGACTTTTTATACATTTTGTTACGTTACAGCCTTCTTTTAAAATTGATTACATTTTTTTTTCAATGTACACAAAATACCACATAATGACAAAGCAAAAAGAGGTTTTAATTTTTTTGCGACAATTTTGTTTTTTTAAAGTATTCAGACAGATTACTCAGTACTTTGTTGAAGCACCTTTGGCAGCGATTACAGCCTCGAGTCTTCTTGGGTATGACGCTACAAGCTTGACACACCTGTATTTGGGGAGCTTCTCCCATTCTTCTCTGCAGATCCTCTCAAGCTCTGTCAGGTTGGATGGGGAGTGTCACTGCACAGCTATTTTCAAGTCTCTCAAGAGATGTTCGATCGGGTTCAAGGAATTTCAGAGACTTGTCCCGAAGTCACTCCTGTGTTGTCTTGGCTGTGTGCTTAGGGTCGTTGTCCTGATAGAAGGTGAACCTTCGCCCCCTGTCAGGTCCTGAGCGCTCTGGAGGAGGTTTTCATCAAGAATCTCTCTGTACTTTGCTCTGTTCATCTTTCCCTCGATCCTGACTAGTCTCCCAGTCCTTCCTGCTGAAAAACATTCCCACAGCATGATGCTGCCACCACCATGTTTCAGCGTAGGGATGGTGCCAGGTTTCCTCCAGATGTGACAATTGGCATTCATGCCAAAGAGTTCAATCTTGGTTTCATCAGACCAGAGAATCTTGTTTCTCATGGTCTGAGAGACCTTTAGCTGCTTTTGGCAAACTCCAAGCGGGCTGTCATGTGCCTTTTACTGAGGAGTGGCTTCCGTCTGGCCACTCTACCATAAAGGCCTGATTGGTGGAGTGTTGCAGAGATGGTTGTCCTTCTGGAAGGTTCTCCCATCTCCACAGAGGAACTCTGTCAGAGTGACCATCGGGTTCTTGATCACCTCCCTGACCAAGGCCATTCTCCCCCGATTGCTCAGTTTGGCCGGTGGCCAGCTCTACGAAGAGCTTTGGTGGTCCCAAACATATTCCACTGAAGAATGATGGAGGCCACTGTGTTCTTGGGGACCTTCCCCAGATCTTTGCCTTGACACAATCATATCTTAGAGCTCTACGGACAATTCGTATGACCTCATGGCTTGGATTTGGCTTTGACTTACACTGTCAACTGTGGGACCTTATATAGACAGGTGTGCCTTCCAAAATCATATCCAATCAATTGAATTTACCCCAGCTGGACTCCAATCAAGTTGTAGAAACATCTCAAGGATGATCAATGGAAACAGGATGCACCTGAGCTCAATTCCGAGTCTCATAGCAAAAAGGTAAGGGTCTGAATACTTATGTAAATAAGGTACTTATATTTTTTATTTTTAATGCATTTGCAAAAAATCTAAAAACCTGTTTTCACTTTGTCATTACAGGGTATTGTGTGCGGATTGATGAGGAAAAACATTTATTTAATACATTTTAGAATTAGGATGTAACGTAACAAAATGTGGAAAAAGGGAAGGGGTCTGAATACTTTCCGAATGCACCGTACATAAGGCAGCAGCCTCTAAGGTGAAGGGTTGAGTAACCGGGTGGTAGCCAAAGCAAGTGAAATCTCCCTCTGTCTCCCTTCATATACGTTGCTGGGCAGATTTGATTTAGGATGGGGGATTGGTGTTTTGGTTTAGTTAGTCTATTCTCTGGGGGTATTTGAGGGGTGAGGGGGTAAAGGGTTGGGGGCCTGCTTTGCCTATCTCTGTTTTGGTGACAAAATGACCTACCTTTCTCTCTTACTCACCTCATGGAAAATGTATGGCAATCTTTCTTTATTAAGCTAAAACAGATATATTGTTAATGTTGAACAATGAAAAGGAACATGGCAACATACTGGAGAAAATAGAACGTGTACTATGTATATCTGGTTATGATCACATCTGATTTTTGTGCATTTCTTTATGTGTGTGTGTGTGTGTGTGTGTGTGTGTGTGTGTGTGTGTGTGTGTGTGTGTGTGTGTGTGTGTGTGTGTGTGTTTGTGTGTGGACCTTGGAGCAATCTCCTTCAGAGGATACATTTTACTGAGTCTTTAAAGTCAGCCGGTGAATGAGATAATTTAGCTCCATTTCCTGGCTGGCTAATATCAATAGAGTGTGATGGAGAGTTAGAGTGTAAAGAGTGTGGGCTGCCATTCGCCACTATGAATCACACTGATTCCAGAGCAATGGAGGGAGTGGGAGAGAGAAAGAGATGGAGATAAATAGATAGAGAGCAAGTGAGACAGAAAGGGAAAGACAGAGACACTGTCCTGCAACCTTATCTGAAACAGCTCCATCTCTCAAAATGATCGTCTCTCTCTCTCTCTTTCACTTTCTCTCTTTAGCTCTCTCTCCCTCTCTCTCACTCGCTCTCTCTCTCTCTCTCCTTTTCCATCTCCCTCTCTCTCTCTTTCTCTCTCTCTTTTGCTCTCTCTTTCGCTCTCTCTTTCGCTCTCTCAACATCCAAGCTGTCTGCAAAAACAGACGAGTGGCATCCAGTTGAAGACAGAGTTAGGTTAGAATTGATTAGATCATACCGGGTGGTAGATCTGCTGGTAGATCTAACCAAATCTATATGCAGCCCTGTCATAGCCTGGACGCCAGGGTGAGCTATTGTTGCTAATGAAGCACACTTTGTCTGTTCTCAACCATAACTATGAGCCTTACAGTACATTTGGAAAGTATTCCGACCCCTTGACATTTTCCACATTTTGTTACGTTATAGCCTTACTCTGAAATGGATTCAATCGTTGTTTTCCCTATTTAATCTACACACAATACCCCTTAATGACAAAGCAAAATCAGGTTTTTAGAAATGTTTGCAAATATATATTTAAAAAACAACTGACATATCACATTTACATAAGTATTCAAACCCTTTAGTCAGTATGTTGTTGAAGCACCTTTGGCAGTGATTACAGCCTCGAGTCTTCTTGGGTATGACGCTACAAGCTTGACACACCTGTATTTGGGGAGTTTCTCCCATTCTTCTCTGCAGATCCTCTCAAGCTCTGTCAGGTTGGATGGGGAGCGTCACTGCACAGTTATTTTCAGGTCTCTCCAGAGATGTTAGATCGGGTTCAAGTCCAGGCTCTGACTGGGCCACTCAAGGACATTCAGAGACTTGTCCCGAAGTCACTCCTGTGTTGTCTTGGCTGTGTGCTTATGTTCGTTGTCCTGTTAGGTGAACCTCCGCCCCAGTCAGGTACTAGCGCTCTGGAGCAGGTTTTCATCAAGGATCTCTCTGTACTTTGCTCTGTTCATCTTTCCCTCGATCCTGACTAGTCTCCCAGTCCATCCCACTGAAAAACATCCCCACAGCATGATGCTGCCACCACCATGCTTCAGTGTAGGGATGATGCCAGGTTTCCTCCAGATGTGATGCTTGGCATTCAGGCCAAAGAGTTCAATCTTGGTTTCATCAGACCAGAGAATCTTGTTTCTCAAGGTTTGAGAGTCTTAAGGTGGTTTTGGCAAACTCCAAGTGGGCTGTCATGTGCCTTTTACTGAGGAGTGGGTTCCGTCTGGCCACTCTACCATAAAAGCCTGATTGGTGGAGTGTTGCAGAGATGGTTGTCCTTCTGGAAGGTTCTCCCATCTCCACGGAGGAACTCTGGAGCTCTGTTAGAGTGATCATCAGGTTTTTGGTCACCTCCCTGATCAAGGCCCTTCTCCACCGATTGCTAAGTTTGGCCGGGCAGCCAGCTCTAGGAACAGTCTTGGTGATTCCAAACTTCTTCCATTTAAGAATGATGGAGGCCAATGAATTCTTCGGGACCTCCAATGCTTCATAAATTTTTTGGTACCCTTCCACAGATTTGTGCTTTGACACAATCATGTCTCGGAGCTCGGCTTGGTTTTTGCTTTGACATGCACTGACAACTGTGGGTCCTTATATAGACAGCTGTGTGCCTGTCCAATAAAATTGAATTTACCACAAGTGTACTCCAATCCAGTTGTAGAAACATCTCAAGGTAGATCAATGGAAACAGGATGCACCTGAGCTCAATTTCGAGTCTCAAAACAAAGGGTCTGGATACTTATGTAAATAAGGTATTTCTGTTCTATATTATTAATACATTTGCAAAAATGTATAAAAACCTGTTTTCGCTTTGTCATTATGGGTTATTGTGTGTAGATTGATGAGGAAAAACATTTATTTAATCAGTTTTTGAATAAACCTGTAACGTAACAAAAAGTGGAAAAAGTAAAGGGGTCAGAATACTTTCCGAATGCACTGTACCATCCTGTATTTGACTGTGGACCGACATATTCAAATTAGTTTTGTTAATGTTTCATTGCATCTAGCAGGTAACGTGCACACGTTTAATGCATGCATACTAAATTGTAATGTGTAATGCTTAGAATAAGGCAGTAACATAATAAAATGTGTAGAAGGTCAAGGGGTCTGAATACTTTTCAAATGCACTGTATGTGCTCTCCCTATGGGATCATAACAATGAGACTGCTGAATAACACTTCTATAGCCTGAACAGGGGCGGAAATCCCTGGGAGGACGGGGGGGACATGACCCCCCCATCCTGGGAAAAATATGATTTGTTCCCCCCAATATATCACTGAAACATAACTATGTAATTTAAATAATATTAATAATACGCAATGAAAGCAATTGTGCTAATTATAGACACTTAATAGCGCGTTTTTAAGTTTCAAAAGATTGCGACCCCCCCCCCCACCCTTTGCCTCACAATGGTTTGATCCACTGCCAGTTCCTTAGCTTGCTAGGTAACAGAGAGGTCGTATCTACTGTCTGTAAGGCACTCAATGCACGTAACTGACGTGAGGTTAATCCAGTCAATCGCGCACACACACTAGCTGAATATGCAGAGCTAGCGCGCAAATATTAACTATTAAGCTAGCTAGTACCTATTCCATTTATGTGGCGTCGTCAAAGATGGAATCTTTGCTATCGTCAATTTATTCCAAGATCAGCATGCAGATGATGTAAGTTAGTGCTTCAAAGTCCCTGTGATAAGGTTAGCGATAAACTGAAATCCAAACTGAACAGAACTACACTCTCTTCTGCCATTGTCTTAAATATATTTAATGGTCTCGTTGCAAAACGCTAAATTGTCGCAAGGGAACTTTTATTTATTTATTTTATTTCACCTTTATTTAACCCAGGTAGCAAAGATTATAGCAAACACCACTGAAACTGAATTGGTGCTCGCTAGCTTTGCAAATTCAGCTATTGTTGGAAGCCAGCCAATATGAAACAAACTATTAAAATTACAAAAGGATGCAGCATATGTTGTGTAAATGATGAACTCATACAGCTGTCAACTCTTGTCATTTTAATCCGTTTCACATTTGCTAGCTACCTTTTAGATCGAAGCCCAAATAGAATGATTGAAGATGATAGAAGCCCATCTCCTACTGTAAATAACCTACACACTGTGTGT
This sequence comes from Salmo trutta, assembly GCF_901001165.1. Taxonomy (NCBI): domain Eukaryota; kingdom Metazoa; phylum Chordata; class Actinopteri; order Salmoniformes; family Salmonidae; genus Salmo; species Salmo trutta. Next base: position 29,333,174 of record NC_042972.1, on the reverse strand, counting down.
GTGTGTGTGTAGCCAGCCAGCCAGCCAGGTAGAAAAATGGCAGAAAAATAAAAGACGGACATCAGAGTATTTTTCAATACACCAAAACGCATAGTAAGAACCCTAGTAGCCTAATATCTCAAAGACTAGTTGATAAAATGTTCATAAGAAAGAAATGAAATTCTAATGGAAATGTTTCACAATGATGTCATTAGGCAGAGTAGGCAACAGATGGCACACAGACAGCAGAGTTGAGGACAGATATGCAGGGACAGACTGGCAGAGACAGGGAGTCTCAGGTAAGTTTGTTGAGTCTTTGTTTGGCAACATTATGAAAGGTTCTCAATTTTTTTGACTTGTAAAATAGGAACATAATTGGAAAATGCCATGGATACCCCCACTCTCAACTTAAACTGGTGACTGAACTAAGATTTGTTAAAGGCAATGGTTTTGCTGTTGTGATTAGTTGTGTAGTTTTGGGTACCGGTAGTTAGGAGTACAGCAAACACCTTATTTCTTTGGTTCCTCAATATACATTTACCATATTACAATGTAGGCTATGTGTTACAGCACTACTTTTGGTGTCCCCCTCAGGAATTGCTCTTGAGAAAATTTCATGTAATTGTCCCCTCCAAAGTTGATATCAGATTTTCGCCCCTGAGCCTGAACCGAGCTTACAGTGCAACTTCATATTGTATTCTGACACAAACAGTTCCGGGTTTCATGCACTACTTTTGACCAGTGTGGTCCCTGATCAAAAGTAGTGCACTATATAGGGAATAGGGGGCCATTTAGGACACAACCAGTCCCTGAGCCTTGAGCCTAATAGTGGATCCAGAGTACAGTTTCGTGATTGGAATGCATTATTTTTTAGGTTTATCAGGGTAAATCAATAAGAGCCGGTCTTCAAAGAGAAACTCCCCACTGATGCCAGAACTCCTCTGAGCTGGGCCCCATTTGCATAATTATTTAATATTAGTTTCCATAAACAGCCGACATGGGGCCTACTCCGACCACAAAGGCACACATGATGAATACTGATGTGCATTGATGTGCTCTACCTAGCCATAGATGTTTTCAAGCTAAAATTACACAACCAAATCCCTATAATGACAGTACTATACAGTACAGCATGTGCTATTGACTCTGAACGAGGCAACTGTTTCAATGTACTTTATTCTTGATGGTTTGGAAGACGACAGTGCCTTACTTTGCAGTGGCCCGTTGCTGTCTCAGAGGGGGTATTGAAGAACACAGATTCAACCCCCCCCACAACCCCTCCCCCCAAATCACTCATTTATTATTTTTATTTTTTTCAGTGCTCCCTCCTCCCCATTTTTCCTCCCTCCCCCTCCCTTCACCCTTGACTGAGAGTACAGTGGTTTCCATCACTAAGCACATCCAGAGGAACATGAAGTTTAAATATTAACCATCTTTCTGCCTGGAAATGGCATACACTCCAGGACGCAGCACAGCTGCAGCTGATCTTAGACCAGTGCTCCAGGCATCTCCTCTCTCCTCCTCCATCACACATGGGAGACACACTTGAGTCTTTTGTTTTACTTTCTATCTCATTCTCCCACACACCCTGAAGGCAGTTGGAGTGAAGGCTTGGATGGATTTTTAAAACACGAGGGGGTTTTTAAAGTCAGTGAACACTGTTGTGTCAATGGATAAAGCTGTGGCTGAGCAAGCCTGCTAGCAATGACTACCCTCTGAGGAAAGGAGGAGAGAAAAAAGGAGGGGAGCAGAGGGGGGAGGGAAGGAGAGGAGAGGAGCTAGGAGACAAGAGGAGTGTGGTCCAGTGAGCCAGCATGAAGCTGTCCCTGATATCAGCAGTGGGCATCGGTCTGCTACTGCTGACAGGATCGGTACACAGCAAAGAGCAGGGGTACCCGCAGAGCTAAATGAAACCACAAAAAGAGACAAAGAGAGAGTGAGAGAGAGAGAGAGAGAGAGAGAGAGAGAGAGAGAGAGGACAAGGAGAGAGAGAGAGAGAGAGTCACACATTTAAAATGTCTTTATTATTTTTGAACTTGTGTGAGTGTAATATTTACTTTTCACTTTTATTGTTTATTTCACTTTTGTTTATCCATTTCACTTGCTTTGGAAATGTAAACATATGTTTCCCATGCCAACAAAGCCCCTCAAATTGAATTGAATTGAGAGAGAGAGAGAGAGAGAGAGAGAGAGAGAGAGAGAGAGAGAGAGAGAGAGAGAGAGCGAGAGACAGACACACATGAGAGTGAAAGACAAATGTTTGGGTTCACAAAAAGGTTGTTTTGGTGACCATACTTCCCAGTCCCATCATAGGCCAGTTGGAACAACCTTCAACCTTGTACACACAACACAAGGCTTTATTACATAACAGGGACCCAGCCCAAGGAGACACTCGTCTCAATTCATTTAATCCAGAGCCAAAGGTAATGCAGTCACAGATCCTGCCTGGCAACAGGCAGCGCTCTGTAAACACTGTCACCTTATACTCTTCCTCCTCACAGAGTATCTCTGTCTGCCTGGTGGTACCGTGGCTTGCCTGGTGTCCCACTATAAAGCCTCTCAGCTTTAGCTCCTCGTTTATATCATGGAAATTAGCTTGTGCGTTGTGCAGTGTGAGTCTCCTTCCCAGCAGATGGGATGTGGTTCCATTTGGTATTTAAATGGGTCAAACTGTGGTGATTTATTCATGGTCTATGTATTTAGTGCCACTCAGCCAGGCTGGCTGGCAGGACAGCTGTCTGCTTTGCTGTCCTCCTCCCCCTCACAACATAAACTCTACCACCCTCCCCCCTTCCCTCACTCCCTCACTGTTCCACTCCATCATATCAACTCCACAGCCAGTGAAGGGAATCTGAAGATTTATGTTACCTTAGTGTGCATTTTATGGCCAGAATAATTGCACTGGAGGAGATGGCTGCCGTTTTACTGACTCCTAACCAATTGTGCTATATTTGTAACTTATTTTGTACATAATGTTTCTGACACTGTCTCTTATGACCGAAAGTAGCTTCTGGATATCAGAACAGTGATTACTCACCTCGTACTGGACGAAGATTTTTTCTTTAACGAGTCAGATGCAAAGGATTTACTCCAGATACCCGACAAGGACCAAATCCCTGTCATTCGCGTGAAGGGAAGACTCAGATACAGGGGACGCATGTCCGGGTGCCTTGTGAGAATTCATCGGCGAGTGTGTAACCCACTTCTATCATCCGTCCTATTGGCCACTGTGCAATCATTGGAGAATAAACTGGATGAGCTCCGTTCAAGACTGTCCTACCAACGGGACATTAAAAACTGTAATATCTTATGTTTCACCGAGTCTTATGTTTCACCGAGACGACATGGATAATATACAGTTGGATGGTTTTTCCATGCATCGGCAGGACAGAACAGCTACCTCCGGTAAGGCAAGAGGTGGCGGTGTGTGTCTAATTGTCAATAACAGCTGGTGCACAAAATCAAATATTAAGGAAGTCTCAAGGTTTTGCTCGCCTGAGGTAGAGTATCTCATGATAAGCTGTAGACCACACTATTCACCAAGAGAGTTGTCATCTATATTTTTCACAGCTGTCTATTTACCAACACAAATCGATGCTGGCACTAATGCCGCACTCAACGAGCTGTATAAAGCCATAAGCAAACAAGAAAAAGCTCACCAGAGGTGGCGCTCCTAGTAGCCGGGGACTTTAATGCAGGAAATCTGTTTGACCAAATTTCTATCATCATGTTAAACGTGCAACCAGAGGGAAAAAAAACTCTGGACCACCTTTACTCCACACACAGAGACGCATACAAAGCTCTCCCTTTCCCTCCATTTGGTAAATCTGACCATAATTCTTTCCTCTTGATTCCTGCTTCAATGCTAAAACTAAAGCAGGAAGTACCAGTGACTAGCACAATACGCAAGTGGTCATATGACACAGATGCTAAGCAATAGGACTGTTTTGCTAGCACAGACTGGAAAATGTTCCGGGACTCATCTGATGGCATTGAGAAGTACATCACATCAGTCACTGGCTTTATCAATAAGTGCATCGATGACGTTGTCCCCACAGTGACCGTACGTACATACCCCAACCAGAAGCCATGGATTACAGGCAACATCTGCACTGACCTAAAGGGTAGAGCTGCTGTATTCAAGGAGTGGGAGTCTAACCCGAACGCTTATAAGAAATCCCGCTATGCACCTCAGACGAACCATCAAACAGGACTAAGATTGAATCCTACTACGCCGGCTCCGATGCTTGGCGGATGTGGCAGGGCTTGCAAACTATTACGAACTACAAAGGGAAGCCCAGTTGCGAGCTGCCCAGTGACACAAGCCTACCAGATGAGCTAAATGACTTCTATGCACACTTTGAGGCAAGCAACACTGAAGCATGCATGAGAGCACCAGCTGTGTAATCACGCTCGCCATAGCCGATGTGAGTAAGACCTTTAAACAGGTCAACATTCACAAGGCCACAGCGCCAGATGGATTACCAGGACGTGTACTCCGAGCATGCACTGACCAACTGGCAAGTGTCTTCACTGACATTTTCAACATGTCCCTGACCGTGTCTGTAATACCTACATGTTTCAAGCAGACCACCATAGTCCCCGTGCCCAAGAACACCAATGTAACCTACCTAAAGGACTACTGACCCATAGCACTCATGTCTGTAGCCATGAAGTGCTTTGAAAGGCTGGTCATGGCTCACATCAACACCATCATCCAAGCAACCATAGACCCACTACAATTTGCATACCACCCCAACAGATCCACAGATGACTCAATCTCTATTGCACTCCACACTGCCCTTTCCCACCTGGACAAAAGGAACACCTATGTGAGAATGCTGTTCATTGACTACAGCTCAGCATTTAACATCATAGTGCCCTCAAAGCTCATCAGTAAGCTAAGGACCCTGGGACTAAACTCCTCCCTCTGAAACTGGATCCTGGACTTCCTGACGGGCTGCACCCAGGTGATAAGGGTAGGCAACAACACATCTGCCACGTTGATCCTCAACACAGGGGCCACTCAGGGTGTGTGCTTAGACCCCTCCTGTACTCCCTGTTCACCCATGACTGCGTGACCAAGCATGACTCCAACACCATCATTAAGTTTGCAGACGACACAACGGTGGTAGACCTGATCAACGACAACGATGAGATGGCCTTTAGGAAGGAGGTCAGAGACCTGGAAGTGTGGTGCCAGGACAACAACCTCTCCCTGAACCTGATCAAGACAAAGGAGATGATCATGGACTACATGAAAAGGAGGGCCAAGCACGCCCCCATTTTCATCGACGGGGTTGTAGTGGAGAAGGTTGAGAGCTTCAAGTTCCTTGGTGTCCACAACAAACCATAATGGTCCAAACACGCCAAGACAGTCGTGAAGAGGGCACAACAACGCCTATTCCCCCTCAGGGGACTGAAAATATCTGGCATGGGTCCTCAGATCCTCAAAGAGTTATACAGCTGCACCATCAAAAGCATCCTAACTGGTTGCATCACCTCCTCGTATGGCAACTGCTCGGCCTCTGACCGCAAGTTGCTACAGAGGATAGTGCGAACGGCCCAGTACATCACTGAGTCCAAGCTTCCTGCCATCCAGGACCTCTATACCAGGCGGTGTCAGAGGAAGGCCCTAAAAATTGCCAAAGACTCCTGTCATCCTAGTCATAGACTGTTCTCTCTGCTACCTCACGCAAGCGGTACCGGAGCGCCAAGTCTAGGTCCAAAAGGCTTCTGAACAGCTTTTAACCCCAAGCCAACAGCTAATCAAATGGCTACCCAGACTATTTGCATTGACCCCCCCCCCCTTTTTTTACACTGATGCTACTCGCTGTTTATTATCTATTATCTATCCATAGTTTACCCCTACCTACATGTACATTTACCTCAATTATCTCGACTAACCTGTACCCCGCACATTGACTCGGTACCGGTACCCCTTGTATATAGCCTTGTTATTGTTATTTTGTTGTTGTTCTTTAATTTTTTACTTTAGTTTATTTATTAAATAGTTCTTCTTAACTTATTTTTCTTAAATCTGCATTGTTGGTTAAGGACTTGTAAGTAAGAATTTCACTGTATGACCTGTTGTATTCGGCGCATGTGACAAATACAATTTGATTCGATTTGATATGAGTATAGCACAATATGCATAGTCATTTGAGTCACATGCTATTATACAACATGAGACATGACTCTAAGTGCTGTACCAAGATGGGACCATCTAGGTGATTCAGCACCATGGACAGTGTTAGAGACAAACAAGTACATGCAAGTGCATTTAAATAAATTGTAAATTGTATTATAGTCCCCCATCCCACCCGCCCACAGTCAACAAGACACACAAGCACATTCACATGAACATTATGCTATAAGCACACAAACACACACACAAATGCACACGTACACTAAATATCGGTCTCCTCAAAGAGAGGGAGGAAGGAGGCATCGTGCCCCATAAACAGATCTCCACTGAGCTCTAATGTGGAGTGGCACTCCTGTCAACAGTCCTACTGCTCATCTGAACTGCACGATAGAGCTATTACAGATCCCTCCCTCCTCTCCCTCACTTCTCTTTCGCTCTCTCTCTCTCTTTCTCACTCATTCACTACACTTTTCTGTCTCTCTCTTGCTTTCTCACTCATTCGTTCTTTCTCTTTGTCATTCACTCTTTTGCTTTTCTGTCTCAAACCATTGATTTAACCCCCCTCCTAATTCACAAACATGTGGGCCACAAAACAAGTAGCCCATCAGACAAGCTCCAGACAAGCTCAAGTCTATCTCCCCACTGAAAGCAGCTTGATAAAATAATCCAGCTGTCTTGAGTCTAGCCAAGCCGCAGCCCTGGAGACATCAGCTTTAGAGTTGAGACATTAGAAGAAGGAAGTTTATATAGCTGATGTAGAGAAAACAGTCTCGAGTTTAGCATATGCTACACAGCAAATTGGCCAGCGTTACCTAGTGTTGATTTTTCAGTGTAACATTTCTAGTGTTGATTCAGGTGTTAAATGAACACTCACTGGTGTAAAATAACCCCAGTGTTGGTGTTAATAACCAGTGTTAAAGAAAAACCATGCCCATCATTATCATATTTATTCCAATATGCTCTATTGCAGTGTCAGGTCTCTCTAGGAGAGGTGGGCGTAGAAGTCAGGCGCAGGAGAGGAGTAAATACGGAGAAGGCTTATTTATTAACAGTTCATCAAACACAACAGGCACAGACTAAATAGCAGTCCACAAAAATCACTAAAACATAGTCTTGGGAAAAACACCTGTTAAAAACAATGAACAAAATATACACCACCCAAAACCAAAGACAGGAAAACGCAAACAAACTCGCACGAAACAAAATGGGTAGGTTAAATACACCAACTGATTAACCTCAACTAGACACAGGTGAACATCAAAACAGACATGACTAAACGAAAAAGGAAAAAGGATCGGTGGCAGCTAGTAGACCGGCGTCACCGCCGAGTGCCGCCCGAACAGGGAGAGGAGCCACCTTCGGTGGAAGTCGTGACATGCAGGTTGATTTTTAGAATTGTTTAAAAGTACATTGATTGATTAATAAATCTTATGCTACCTAAATATAAATAATGTACATTTTTCTAAACTAATCCAATATGTTACTTGGACTTATTGCATCCAATACTGAAATGCTTGTTCCAGTTTAGATGGTTTTGGTAGTCTCATATTGTCACGACTTCCGCTGGAGTCGGTCCCTCTCCTTGTTCGAGCGGCGTTCGGCGGTCGACGTCACCGGCCTTCTAGCCATCACCGATCCACTTTTCATTTTCAATTTGTTTTGTCTTTGGACCAATTTAACACTGTCAGTGTTGGTTTAACACTGGATAATATGCTGTGTATATAAACTAGGACCCAGACTTTTTCCTGACCATGTTACGTGATGAGGAACAACTCCTGGCCCTACAAATGACGGATGACGTCAATCAAATCAAATCAAAATCAAATCAAATTTATTTATATAGCCCTTCGTACATCAGCTGAAATCTCAAAGTGCTGTACAGAAACCCAGCCTAAAACCCCAAACAGCAAGCAATGCATGTGAAAGAAGCACGGTGGCTGGGAAAAACTCCCTAGGAAAAACTCCTGAGAAAGGCCAAAAACCTAGGAAGAAACCTAGAGAGGAACCAGGCTATGAGGGGTGGCCAGTCCTCTTCTGGCTGTGCCGGGTGGATATTATAACAGAACATGGTCAAGATGTTAAAATGTTCGTAAATGACCAGCATGGTCAAATAATAATAATCATAGTAATTGTCGAGGGTGCAACAAGCACGTCCGGTGAACAGGTCAGGGTTCCGTAGCCGCAGGCAGAACAGTTGAAACTGGAGCAGCAGCATGGCCAGGTGGACTGGGGACAGCAAGGAGTCATCATGCCAGGTAGTCCTAGGGCTCAGGTCCTCCGAGAGAAAGAAAGAAAGAAAGAGAGAATTAGAGAGAGCATATTTACATTCACACAGGACACTGGATAAGACAAGAGAATACTCCAGATGTAACAGACTGACCCTAGCCCCCCGACACATAAACTACTGCAGCATAAATACTGGAGGCTGAGACAGGAGGGATCAGAAGACACTGTGGCCCCATCCGATGATACCCCCGGACAGGGCCAAACAGGCAGGATATAACCCCACCCACTTTGCCAAAGCACAGCCCCCACACCACTAGAGGGATATCTACAACCACCAACTTACCGTCCGAAGACAAGGCCGAGTATAGCCCACAAAGATGTCTGCCACGGCACAACCCAAGGGGGGGGCGCCAACCCAGACAGGAAGACCACGTCAGTGGCTCAACCTACTCAAGTGACGCACCCCTCCCATGGACGGCATGGAAGAACACCAGTAAGTCAGTGACTCAGCCCCTGTAAAAGGGTTAGAGGCAGAGAATCCCAGTGGGAAGAGGGGAACCGACAAGGCAGAGACAGCAAGGGCGGTTCGTTGCTCCAGCCTTTCCGTTCACCTTCACACTCCTGGGCCAGACTATACTTAATCATAGGACCTACTGAAGAGATAAGTCTTCAGTAAAGACTTAAAGGTTGAGACTGAGTCTGCGTCTCTCACATGGGTAGGCAGACCATTCCATAAAAATGGAGCTCTATAGGAGAAAGCCCTACCTCCAGCCGTTTGCTTAGAAATTCTAGGGACAATTAGGAGGCCTGCGTCTTGTGACCGTAGCGTACGTGTAGGTATGTACGGCAGGACCAAATCGGAAAGATAGGTAGGAGCAAGCCCATGTAATGCTTTGTAGGTTAGCAGTAAAACCTTGAAATCAGCCCTTGCCTTAACAGGAAGCCAGTGTAGGGAAGCTAGCACTGGAGTAATATGATCAAATTTTTTGGTTCTAGTCAGGATTCTAGCAGCCGTATTTAGCACTAACTGAAGTTTGTTTAGTGCTTTATCCGGGTAGCCGGAAAGTAGAGCATTGCAGTAGTCGAGCCTAGAAGTAACAAAAGCATGGATTAATTTTTCTGCGTCATTTTTGGACAGAAAGTTTCTGATTTTTGCAATGTTACGTAGATGGAAAAAAGCTGTCCTTGAAGCAGTCTTGATATGTTCTTCAAAAGAGAGATCAGGGTCCAGAGTAACGCCGAGGTCCTTCACAGTTTTATTTGAGACGACTGTACAACCATCCAGATTAATTGTCAGATTCAACAGAAGATCTCTTTGTTTCTTGGGACCTAGGACAAGCATCTCTGTTTTGTCCGAGTTTAAAAGTAGAAAATTTGCAGCCATCCACTTCCTTATGTCTGAAACACAGGCTTCTAGCGAGGGCAATTTTGGGGCTTCACCATGTTTCATTGAAATGTACAGCTGTGTGTCGTCCGCATAGCAGTGAAATTTAACATTATGTTTTCGAATGACATCCCCAAGAGGTAAAATATATAGTGAAAACAATAGTGGTCCTAGAACGGAACCTTGAGGAACACCGAAATTTACAATTGATTTGTCAGAGGACGAACCATTCACAGAGACAAACTGATATCTTTCCGACAGATAAGATCTAAACCAGGCCAGAACTTGTCCATGTAGACCAATTTGGGTTTCCAATCTCTCCAAAAGAATGTGGTGATCGATGGTATCAAAAGCGGCACTAAGATCTAGGAGCACGAGGACAGATGCAGAGCCTCGGTCTGACGTCATTAAAAGGTCATTTACCACCTTCACAAGTGCAGTCTCAGTGCTATGATGGGGTCTAAAACCAGACTGAAGCGTTTCGTATACATTGTTTGTCTTCAGGAAGGCAGTGAGTTGCTGCGCAACAACTTTTTCTAAAATTTTTGAGAGGAATGGAAGATTCGATATAGGCCGATAGTTTTTTATAATTTCTGGGTCAAGATTCGACTTTTTCAAGAGAGGCTTTATTACTGCCATTTTTAGTGAGCTTGGTACACATCAATGACGACAGATTGTCGAAACACCACAACAAGGGCAAGTCATCCATCTTTATTCCTATTTCCTCAGTTTCCCTGGGTTTAACTCTTTCCAGGGCTAACCCCTCACAAGCAGAAGGATGGAAGAGGGAGCTCAGTGTCTCAAAGGGAACATCCAACCTAGACTCCCAACCGGTTTGGATTGCAAATTGAAAAAGCTTCTACCCTTGAATATTGATTCACTCCGTCTACTAACCTATATAATATTTACATTGCCCCCTGCAGACAATCTTATATGACCACTGTGATCATATTCTCCTGTTGCTAGTTGAATACCATATAATACCTGTATGTATCTATTTCTAACACAAGCCTCTTGTGTTCAGTCACTGGTGCTGCTCACCTCACATGCTTTCAGACAGCACTCTCAGGTACAAGAGTCGACTCCTGAGTTGGTGCAGCATGCAGCCTCCTCTCTCCCTTTGAAATCATCCACCTCTCCAGCACCATAGATTACAGTGAGCGAACTCTCAGTCACCTGCATTAATGAACAATGGGGGAGAATAGAGCCTTTGTTTCAAATTCTACCGAAAGGTTGCAAAAGATCACACACAGGCACACACAGGCACACTCACACACAGGAACATACAGGCACACACACAGGCACACACACTACTCTGAAAGAGATATACAGACAATTCCACCTCTCTCTGATCTTTTGTTTTAGAGAGTTTCAGGTGGCTGCTTTGATTCTCTCTCTTCTTTCGGAGGGGAGGGGTGCGGTGTGTTCATTTAGCTCCCCTGAGAGAACTGCTGATGTGGGGAGAGATGGAGGGCACGATTTCACAGAGGTTTACCAGCGATTCGCCTCCAGCAAAAGCCAACACACACAAAAATAAAATACCCACCCCCCAATGCGGCAAACAGCTAGAGATCCTTATCAAGGTCACCATGCAGACAGCCAGGTACATTGCTTCTCTCACACCTTGTACTGTACAATCATAGCTCTGCATTCTCATTGCTCTTTGTATCACTTGTCTGATGCTGACATTTTCTCACAAGCACCTCATCAGACTGTCTAGTACGTCTCAGCTGAAGACAGATAAAATGACTTTCTTTTTGTATATTTTTGGTATTTGGTATTTATTAGGATCCCCATAAGCCGCTGCAAAAGCATCAACTACTCTTCCTGAAGTCCACATGAAACATGACACAATACATAGTACAGAACATTATTAGTCAAGGACTGAAATACATACATTTAAAACATCACATAGCTTACATATCAGTACATACACACAATATCTAGGTCGAATACATAGTACAGTGCAAATTACAATACAATATATATAAAATGGCTGTGTCTCTTCACAGTCCCCTTTGTGCAGTAAGCTGTTCTTTTATCTGTTTTTTTAAACTGGTTTTATCGCTTGCTTGAGTTACCTGGGGTGGCATAGAGTTCCATGTAGTTATGGCTCTATTTAATACTGTGATTTTCCAAGCCTCTTGTATAGAGCACCATTGTATCATTCCAACAACAGCTAACCATTATCACTTCTATTTATATCCATACCGAAGCTTGTGTTGTATTTTCCTCCCTGGTTATTTGCATAGATACACATTCCTGCCACTTAAGATTCTATCCATCCCCCCTCCAGGGAAGGACACTTATCACCTTAACACCAAATTCCATAAGCAGTCACACAGTAAGAGGGGACATTTATCAGGGTAATACAGACACCCTCCACCCTTTGGCTCTCAACTCCAAACTCACCATGTGAGATGCCCAGATAAGCCACCACTGTGTGCTCGCAGTAGATATTGACAGTATTTTGGAATATATGGGCTTGTTTGTACAGTGAGTGACAGTGGTGACATATGTTAATGCCTACTCACTACTGTATCAATAACTATATAGGTTAATATAACGGGTCTGATATTAACCCTGATACACACTCACTCCATTCCAAAGACAGTTCAGTCCTTCCACAGTTCACACTTCCACTGTCTAGTTCTTCTATGGCAATTGTCTTAGTCACCATCCTTGTCTAGAAGCCTGACACAGGAGGCAATGGCAACAGCTACACATGGCAGACAATATAGTAGCCTGATCCAAGGCCTCTATTCATGAGAACACAACTATAGTCAGAATTCCCACAAAGGCCACATTGGCTTTGTCCCCAGAAGAATTAGAGCTGCTAGCTAATGGAGGAACCATCACAGTGAATGGACAGCCCCGAAGTCTAAGCTTATATCTGTAGGAAATCTCAGTAACACCAACCATACCAACACAACACCTTCTCAGTGTTTGTGTTTCTCTATAGTGTGTGTGTATGTGCTTATTTGTCCGGTCTCTGGGACAGAGCAGACCGGATGGTCCCTTGAGAGCTAACCTTGGCCCTATTCATGAAGCAGGGTTTGACCCCATGACCTCTGAAGGGGTCACCTCTGACCCTGGGCTCTTTAGGATGTCAATAGATATGGGTCGGGGCTGTGGTAGTGCAACGACCCCCACCCTCGAATCCCACGACAGACTGCTTGACCTCTCCAGACTGAAGGCATCTGAGAGGCTGTGTGAACGACTGGGTAAGCCCCGCCTCGGCATGCCTTTACTGGGGTTCCCAGGCTCAGTTGTGGGGCCTCTGGAGGTGAACATCTGCCATAACCAGAGAGGTTCTATAGAGGACTTAGACAGAGGGAAAGGGGGGAGGGGGTAGATGGGTAGCAGCGTACAAAGACAAATGCAAGGGAACAGACTAATGATGTCAGACCATGACAATACTGGAGCAGAGTGTGACATGAACTGTGAACTCTGTGTAGGATGTTTGGGTGAGCAAACAAAGCTGATGGGAATGTTCTAGGAGATCATATGGGAGATGGTTCTATGCTTTTTCTGCTAAAACAATGGCCTCCAACCAGCCCCTCTGCCTATGCAGTACCACCACACATTCAGCGGTGTAGTGGAGCACCTTTTTTTGCACGACAGTTTACACACCTTTGTGGAAAAAATGTGTTAAAAGTATATGGAATGTTTTACTGTTCCGTAGGTTTGGGCCATTATTTGCTTCAAAATATAACTGAAACTTAACCCTTACATAACCTAAGGGTTAAGCTGGGATGTGGCCATGTAGCTTGCGTTAGGGTTAGGGTATGGATTGTGGTTGAGGCTAAGGTTAGGGTTAATGACTGGAAATGATAGGAATGGAAAAATCCATTGATCACATGACACTATTCATTCCTATGTGAAGACTTAAAAGTGCATTGAAGCCAAATGAAGTAGTTTAAGATGGTGTCTCATGGAGACATAACATGTTCAGTTCGAGCTATTCCAGGAAGAGACATTGAAGGCTAGCTCAGTGCTGCTCCCTCTCATTGACTAACTCAATCTGAAGGCCGACCGGGGTACTGCAGACTTCCATTAGCAACTAAATTATCCTTCAAGGACATACATCTGGTTTATTAGAAGCAATTATTGGTACCATGATTGTTTTCAAATTCAAAGAAAGATTGACCACGAAGATTGCCATTCTTCCATTCACTATAATGGGGGATCCTGCTTTCTGCTAACAATGCCTACTGTACCGCGGTCGGCCTTGAACTTCCGTGGCTTCAATGAAAGGGGGCAGTCATTTTGTATTTTTTTATTAAATTTTTTATTTAACCTTTATTTAACTAGGCAAGTCAGTTAAGAACAAATTCTTATTTACAATGAAATGACGGCCTACCGAACCCTAACCCGGACGACCCTGGGCCAATTGTGCACCGCCCTATGGGACTGCCAATCACGGCCGGTTGTGGCACAGCCTAGAATCTAATCAGGATCTGTAGAGACGCCTCTAGCACTGAGATGCAGTGCCTTACACCGCTGTGCTGCTTGGGAACCCCTGTGGCTATACTACATGGTGTGGTTACTAGACTACATGGTATATAAATGGTATGATTACAGTAAGGACTATTGTATTGCATGGCAGTCTGTTTGTACTTTAGCAGCAGCAGCAGAAACCTGGGTGGACGGACTCTTTATTACTGATGGTTTCTGGGGTGTATTCCACCACTAGTCCTTTACAGCGGCCGGCCGTGTTCATATCCGAATAACGTTACATGTAACAGATTACAAAAGAAAACTGTAACTGTAATACAGAAAAATATTGTAATCTTATTACAGATACTTTTGAAAAACTAGATGATTACTTCTAGGATTACTTATAAAAACAAAACACCAGTCTCGACGTCAACAGTGAAAAGGCAAGTCTGGTATTCTGGCCTTCTAGGCAGAGTTCCTCTGTCCAGTGTCTGTGTTCTTTTGCCCATCTTAATCTTTTTTTTTATAGGTCAGTCTGAGATATGGCTTTTTCTTTGCAACTCTGCCTACAAGGCCAGCATCCCGGAGTCACCTCTTCACTGTTGACGTTGAGACTGGTGTTTTGCGGGTACTATTTAATGAAGCTGCCAGTTGAGGACTTGTGAGGAATCTGTTTCTCAAACTAGACACTCTAATGTACTTGTCCTCTTGCTCAATTGTGCACCGGGGCCTCCCACTCCTCATTCTATTCTGGTTAGAGACAGTTTGCGCTGTTCTGTGAAGAGAGTAGTACACAGCGTTGTGCGAGATCTTCAGTTTCATCTGCAATTTCTTGCATGGAATAGTCTTCTTTTCTCAGAACAAGAATAGACTGACGAGTTTCAGAAGAAAGTTCTTTGTTTCTGGCCATTTTGAGTCTGTAATCGAACTCACAAATGCTGATGCTCCAGATACTCAACTAGTCTAAAGAAGGCCAGTTTTATTGCTTCTTTAATCAGAACAACAGTTTTCGGCCGTGCTGACATAATTGCAAAAGGGTTTTCTAATGATCAATTAGCCTTTTAAAATAATAAACTTGGATTAGCTAACATAACGTGCCATTGGAACACAGGAGTGATGGTTGCTGATAGTAGATATTCCATTAAAAAATCTGCCGTTTCCAGCTACAATAGTCATTTACAACATTAACAATATCTACACTGTATTACTGATCAATATGATGTCATTTTAATTCGCAAAAAATGTGCTTTTCTTTAAAAAACAAGGACATTTCTAAGTGACCCCAAACTTTTGAACGGTAGTGTATATGTGTATTTTAACCCAATAATGATTGAATTGAAGAAGTTTATGCTGCCCATCAGTCATTGTTTTTGCGACCAGGAGTGTATTCATTACAGAAACAGTTTACCGTCTAAGAACCAAACAGAAGCAAACAGAGCAAAATGAGAGTTTATATTGGACAAAGTCAGGTAAGTCCCTCCCTGTTTCCTTCCGTTTGTATCTGTTTAAGAAACGTTTTGCAACAGAATCGGCGTAATGAATACGCCCCAGTGGACAGCCAGTAAAAAATGTGCTCTTGCAACAGCTGCATAGTGCAGATCCCAGCCTATATAATAAACTCCCTCGTGGTATTGTGCTCCATACGGTCAAATACAAGTTTCATTTAAGAAGACCACGAGTGGAGCTTTTATTTTTGTTTTTCACATGCAAACAGCAATTTTCAGTAGTGCTCAAAGCATGCCATTCCGAGAGCAACATTTATTTCTCAACTCCAAGCAATGAGGCCAATCAGTCCTCCATGACAACAAAAACAACAGATTAGGCTAATTAGTTTAGGGGATATGCTCAGGTAAAAATAATGCTAATCTATATTTCCAAGTCTTATTCTTGAAGATCAAGGTCTATTAAATTAATTGCAATGACTGGAAATCAGACAGACAGTTTTTTATGTAAAGATATCGCCTAATAATATTATTCCTTGTAGTAGAAAGCAATGAATTAGAAGAAGCCTACATAACCAACCCATAAAGTAAAATGCTAAATAAAATGTATGGTCAGCTATGGAAACTAACAGATATATCCTGCATAGATGTTATTCAATTGTTAATATTCAGTTGTGTCTTCTTCTAATGCCTCTTAAGCAGGTTGACATTTATTGGGATGAGTCTTGTCCTTGAGACAGAGTAATTTTCCACAACACTCTTAGAAAAAAGGGTTATTTGGCTGTCCCCATAGGAGAAGCCTTTTTGGTTCCAGGTAGAACCCTTTTGGGTTCCATGTAGAATCCTCTGTGGAAAGGGTTTTACATGGAACCCAAAAGGGTTCTACCTGGAACCAAAAAGGGTTCTTCAAAAGGTTCTCCTATTGGGACAGCCAAAGAACCCTTTTTGGTCATATATTGCAAAAAACATTCTTAGAGTGTTAGATGGGCCTGCTGCAAAGGCAAAATTGACTGTATTGTAAAAGTTTATGAAAACACAAATGTGCTTTTTGGTCTGAATTTAAGGTTAGGGTCAAAGTTAGGTTTAAAAACCAGATTGTATGACTTTGTGGCTGTGCCAGTTTCTAACCTGTGCCTCTTAAGGGAAAGTAATCTAAAAGTAACTTAAAGTAATCAGATTACTTTACTCAGTTTGGGTAATGCAAAAGTTACATTACTGATTACAATTTTGGACAGGTAACTAGTAACTGTAACGGATTACATATAAAGTAACCTACCGAACCCTGCAGGGGACAAATACAGATCCAGATGGATTAGCAATATGAATAATTTGTATGTATTCAGAAACTAGGTCAAAGTGCATATCATTTTCTCATGCCTCAAATACGTATAGTGCATATGGAAACTATTCAAACCCCTTCACTTTTTCCACATTTTGTTACGTTACAACCTTATTCTGAAATTGATTAAATAGTTTTTCCCCCCAAATCAAGCTACACACAATACCCTATAACGACAAAACAAAAACAGGTTTTTAGAAATATTAGCAAATTTATAAAACAAAAAACAGAAATATCACATTTACATAAGTATTCAGACCCTTTACTCAGAACTTTGGTGAAGCACCTTTGGCAGTGATTACAGTCTCGAGTCTTCAAGGGTAGGACGCTACAAGCTTGGCACACCTGTATTTGGGGAGTTTCTCTCATTCTTCTCTGCAGATTCTATTAAGCTCTGTCAGGTTGGATGGGGAGCGTTGCCACACAGCTATTTTCAGGTCTCTCCAGAGATGTTTGATCGGGTTCAAGTCCGGGCTCTGGCTGGACCAATCAAGGACATTCAGAGACTTGTCCTGAAGCCACTCCTGTTTTGTCTTGGCTGTGTGCTTAGGGTTGTTGTCCTGTTGGAAGGTGAAACTTCGCCCCAGTCTGAGGTGAGCCCTCTAGAGCAGGTTTTCATCAAGGATCTCTCTGTACTTGGCTCCGTTCATCTTTCCCTCAATCTCGACTAGTCTCCCAGTCCCTGCCGCTGAAAAACATCCCCACAGCACAATGCTGCCACCACCATGCTTCACTGTAGGGATGGTACCAGGTTTCTTCAAGACGTGAAGCTTGGCATTCAGGCCAAAGAGTTCAATCTTGGTTTCATCAGACCAGAGAATCTTGTTTGTCATTGTCTGAGAGTCCTTTAGGTGCCTTTTGGCAAACTCCAAGCGGGTTGTCATGTGGCTTTTACTGAGGAGTGGCTTCCATCTGGCCACTCTACCATAAAGGCCTGATTGGTTGAGTTCTGCAGAGATGGTTGTCCTTTTGGAAGGTTCTCCACAGAGGAACTCTAGGAACTCTAGAGCTCTGTCAGAGCGACCATCGGGTTCTTAGTCACCTCCCTGACCAAGACCCTTCTCCTCCGATTGCTCAGTTTGGCTAGGTGGCCAGCTCTAGGAAGAGTCTTGGTGGTTCCAAACGTCTTCCATTTAATAATGATGGAGGCCACTGTGTTCTTGGGGACCTTCAATGCTGCAGACATTTTTTGGTACCCTTCCCCAGATCTGTGCCTCGACACAACCCTGTCTTGGAGCTCTACGGACAATTCCTTCCACCTCATGGCTTGGTTTTCTTCTCTGACATGCACTTTCAACTGTGGAACCTTCTATAAACAAGTGTGTGCTTTTCCAAATCATGTCCAATCAACTGAATTTACCACAGGTGGACTCCAGTAAAGTTGTAGAAACATCTCAAGGACGATCAATGTTAACAGGATACACCTGAGCTCAATTTCGAGTCTCATTGCAAAGTGTCTGAATACTTATGTAAACAAGGTATTTCTGTTTTTTATTTTCAATACATTTGCAAAAAATTCTAAAAACCTGTATTTGCTTTGTCATTATGGGGTATTGTGTGTAGATAGATGAAGGAAACCATTTATTTAATCCATTTCAGAATAAGGCTTTGACGTAACAAAATGTGGAAAAAGGGAAGGGGTCTGAATACTTTCCGAATGCACTGTACAAAGTCATATGTGTATTAATATAATGAATCAACCAATCAATGTTTATTGTAGCCCTTTTTGCAACATTTTTTGTCACAAAGTTATTTATTGTGACTGAAATGAGTGTTTGCACTCGGGTATACTGGACAGCAGTGGAAGCTGGTGGGAGGAGCTATATGAGGACGGTGTCACAAACCTATTCGTCAGAAGATATGTTGAAATCGCTGTCGGACAAAGTGGACCAATATGCAGCGGATTGCGTGCTCATCATCATTTATTTTAAATGTGAACATGAGAAAAAAAACAATAAACAAAACTCATGACAGGAACAGTGTAGCAGGCTAAACAAAAGCAGTGCTAACATACAACTACCCACAAGTGACAAACAAAACACACACCTACTTATAGGACTCCCAATCAGAGGCAACTAGAAACACCTGCCTCCAATTGAGAGTCCAGCAACCAAATCTGCACATAGAAAACTTAACCTAGAACCTACTCATACTAAAACATACACCACAAAACCCCGGAACACATAAATAACACACCCCTCTAAGCTATACACAAAAAAAAACACTATACAAAACAAACATACCTCTGCCACGCCCTGACCAAATAATACAAATAATCCTCTATACTGGTCAGGACGTGACAGACGGGCTCATTGTAATAGTTGGAATGGTATAGTTGGAATGGTATCAAACACATCAAATATATGAAAAACACATGTTTGACTCCGTTCCATTTATTCCATTTCAGCCATTACAATGAGCCCGTCCTCTGTGGCTCCTCCCATCAGCCTCCACTGATGGACTGGTTAGGAGGTGAAAGCAATGCACATGGATCTACACGTCACAGAACATAAACCAATAGAAATGTACCTGTCAAAAGAACAAAGGAAATGCTCCCGGGGAGCCGCATATACAGTACCAGTAATATGTTTGGACACACCTATTCATTCAAGGGTTTTTCTTTATTTTTACAGTTTTCTGCATTGTAAAACTATTAAATATGAAAAACTATGAAATAACACATATGGCGTCATGTAGTAACCAAAGAAAGTGTTGAACAAATCAAAATATATTTGATATTCTTCAAAGTAGCCACCCTTTGCCTAGATGACAGCTTTGCACACTCTTGGCATTCTCTCAACCAGCTTCATGAGGTAGTCACCTGGAATGCTTTTCCAACAGTCTTGAAGGAGTTCCCACATATGCTGAGCACTTGTTGGCTGCTTTTCCTTCACTCTGCAGTCCAACTCATCCCAAGCCATCTCAATTGGGTTAAGGTTGGGTGATTGTGGAGGCCAGGTCATCTGATGCAGCACTCCATCACTCTCCTTCTTGGTCATATAGCTCTTACACAGCCTGGAGGTGTGTTTTGGGTCATTGTCCTGTTGAAAAACAAATGATTGTCCCACTAAGCACAAACCAGATGGGATGGCATCTGTGTTTACATGTGTTTACGTGACCAATTTGATTTGATTTGTGTGTGTTTCTTTGCCAACGGAAGTCTCTTCTTATTGGTGTCCTTTTGTAGTGGTTTCTTTGCAGCAATTTATTTTACCTTTATTTAACTAGGCAAGTCAGTTTAAGAACAAATTCTTATTTTCAATGAAGGCCTATGAACAGTGGGTTAACTGCCTGTTCAGGGGCAGAACAACAGATTTGTACCTTGTCAGCTCAGGGATTTGAACTTGCAACCTTTCAGTTACTAATCCAATGCTCTAACCACTAGGCTACCCTGCCGCAATTCGACCATGATGGCCTGATTCACGCAGTCTCATCTGAACAGTTGATGTTGAGATTTCTGTTACTTGAACTCTGTGAAGCATTTATTTGGGCTGTGTTCTGATGTGCAGTTAATTGCCGATTTCTGAGGCTGGTAACTCTAATGAACTTATCCTCTTCAGCAGAGGTACCTCTGGGTCTTCCTTTCCTGTGGCGGTCCCCATGAGAGTGTCACGTATACTCCCTCTCTGGCGCTCTAGGTCACAAGGCTGCTCATTATTACACACACCTATCACCATCGTTACGCGCACCAGCGCCTCATCAGACTCTCCTGGACTTCACCACCTTGATTACCTTCCCTATGTCACTCCCTTTGGTTCCCTCCCCAGGCGTTATTGTTTCTGTTCCGTTGTTTCATGTCTGTACACTGCTCGTGTTTCTTGTTTTGTCCATGTTCGTTTATTTATTAAATTATTCACTCCCTGTTCTTGCTTCCCGACTCTCAGGGTGCACATTACAGAGAACCAGTTTCATCATAGCACTTGATGGTTTTTGCAAATGGCCTTGAAGAAACTTTAAAGTTCTTGAAATGTTCTAAATTGACTGTCCTTCATGTTTTAAAGTAATAATGGATTGTCATTTCTCATTGCTTATTTGAGCTGTTCTTGCCATAATATGGACTTGGTCTTTTACCAAATAGGCCTACCTTCTGTACACCAACCCTACCTTGTCACAACACAACTGATTGGCTCAAACGTGTTAAGAAGGAAAGAAATTCCACAAATGAACTTTTAACAAGGCACACCTGTTATTAATTGAAATGCATTCCAGGTGACTACCTCATGAAGCTGGATGAGAGAATGCCAAGAGTGTGCAAAGCTGTCATCAGGGCAAAGGGTGGCTACTTTGAAGAATCTCAAATATAAAATATATTTTGATATGTTTAAAACTTTTTTGGTTACTACATGATTCCATATGTGTTATTTCATAGTTTTGATGTAGAACATAGTAAAAATAAAGAAAAACCCTTGAATGAGTAGGTGTGTCCAAAGTTTTGACTTGTACTGTATGTTTACAAACAACGTGAGAATATAGTCGCCCGTGTCATTCTAACAAAAATACAAGGTTTCTTTGTTCACATTCTTACTGTATCTGTGAAAGCCAGGGGAGAATGACTGCCTGTCAATCTTTGTGGTCAATCTTCATGTAAATAAAATGTTTACTATTTTTAAATTGTACAGAGAAGGATAATTTAATTGCTAATGGCAGCCTACCCCAGTTGGCCTTCATATTGTTACTCAATGAAAGGGGACAGCACTGAGCTAGCTTGCAACGTCCTGGCACTCGGGTATACTGGACAGCAGTGGAAGCTGTCATGGAGTATCTCAAACTGTACATGTTATGTCTCCATGAGACACCATCTTAACCGACTTAATTTGGCTTCAATGCGCTATTGAGTCTTCACATAGGAAGGAATGGTGTCATGTGATCGATGGCTTTGTCCATTCATATATACAGTCATTGATAGACGCACACAAAGAAAAAAGGGATTTGATTGTAGCAGGAGATGTTAGCAGGAATCCAACATGTAAGGAAGGTGAAGGGAATACTCCTAACAGCCATTGGGCAAGTTATTTTTGCATGGCCCGGTGCCCCGGGTGGGTAGAGTTTGCACATTTTAGACCATTCCATTTGTCCTTAGTCCTCTACCCACCCGGCGCACCAGGCCATTTTTAGCTCCATGGTCACAATTAAAGGGGCAGGACCCAATTTGGCCTTTGGAGCACAGGCTCTGACGAGCCTTTTGTACAGTGACCCAACCTAGACCCAACCTAGACCCAACCTAGACCCAACCTAGACCCAACCTAGTTAGCAAGTAAAAACACCATGGAGGTAGAAAATGTACACAATGATTCAATAAGAGCCAGTAGACATGGATGAGATTTTCAGTCACAAAGCAAGATGCTGGTTTTGATACAACACTGTTTTGACAGTACGGGATTGTTTTGCACTGATGTAATAAGGATTGTAATAGAGATGTATTTCACTGTAATATGCTCTGGGCAGTGAGCAGCACACTCATTGTTCAGCAAGTCTGGACTCGAGCAGCAGAGAGAGAGAGGCAGAGTCAGGATGGACCTGTGTGGCCACTGACTATAGCCATACTCAGACTGCAAGGCCTGTCTGGTGAGGAGCCACTCTGAAGAGCCTCATCCATATAAGCTAATTATGTTTCCCCCAGAGACCCCCCTGTTCTGTAGCACTTTATTTTAGGTAGCCATGTATTATGCACTTATTATGTGCACAATGGCAGCTAATTAGCCAACCATTAATAATTGATATCCTCCATGTATTAGGCACTGGTTCAGCTCTCTCTGAACAGCAATAGGCTTTCAGAAGGAACCTGGTTGAGTTAGAGTGTCTCATTGTCTCACAACATCTTCAGGGAATGTCACACACTGTCACACACACTCCTGAGGGTCGTTCCATGTCATTTCCGCAGGCCATGACACCCACCATCTCAGATTGTTCTGAAATTTCTGTAATTAGAAACAGATATGATTAGGATTCCTGCAACATTATTTTGTTGAAATATAATCTGATCTGAAATTAAGCTGATTGATTGCACTTAAATGGCCCATTTTAATTCATAGGATTCATATAATATTCAATAAATATAGTACCTAACATCCGATTTGGACCAAACCATATTCTAACAATGAGTTAAACATGAGGAATCCAAAGAAATTGTCAAAAGCCACCCACGGACCAACCACACCATTCGCCCAACCACACCATTCGCCCAACCACACCATACACTCAACCACAACACACGCCCAACCACACCATACACTCAACCACACCATACGCCCAACCACACCATAAGCCCAACCACACCATACACTCAACCACACCATAAGCCCAACCACACCATACGCCCAACCACACCATAAGCCCAACCACACCATACACTCAACCACAACACACACCCAACCACAACATACACCCAACCACACCATAAGCCCAACCACACCATACGCCCAACCACACCATAAGCCCAACCACACCATACACTCAACCACAACACACACCCAACCCCAACATACACCCAACCACACCATAAGCCCAACCACACCATACACCCAACCACATCATAAGCCCAACCACACCATACACTCAACCACACCATACGCCCAACCCCACCATAAGCCCAACCACACCATACACCCAACCACACCATACACCCAACCACACCATACACCAATACCACCGTAACAATGAGTATAGAGTACAGAAGCAGTTCTCTATGTTTAACAAGTAGTATGGAGCTGCAGCTCAGAGTACTGTTTCTTCGTCTTATGTAATTCATCTCAGTGAATTTGGTGACGTTTTTCTCCCCTGTTCAGAGAAATTTGTAATTTAAGTTGTTAGGTTTATGTTCCATCCTACAACCTGATATTATCAGATTCTAATGCCCCCCACCCCCCCCCCCCCACCACCACCACTTCAATGTTAAAGGGATAGTTCACCCAAATTACAGAATTACATATTAGTTTCCTTACCCTGTAAGCAGTTTATGGACAAGGTATGACAGCAATCCATGCTTTGGTTTTGTTTACCTAGCCACTGTTCCTAATGCAAACTTTTTTCCTACTATATGTGAGCATTTTCGTAATTCATGTCCAAATCATCTATAAGTAACATAATTGTATTACACAATCCATTTTTAGATACTTCAGGTTGATTTGGACATAATGAACTTCATTTTTGGTTAGGGGCTTGTAAGTAAGCATTTCACAGTAAGGTTCACCTGTTGTATTTGGCGCATGTGACAAATAACATTTGATTTGATTAGGTACCAATGACTTGGATTTGTACTACAAATGATAAAAAGATAAGCATTTGAAACAGTGGACAACAAAACCTACTCATGGATTGCTGTCATACCTTGTCCATAGACAAATGTAATTTTGTAATTTGGGTGAATTATCCTTTTAACATTGTCTTCAACATCTAGTGGTCAGAACCTAGTACTATTGGGGGAAAAAACACAGGAAAGATGGCGCCGAAGAACATGGCTGACATTTTGTGCTATTGTGCTATTTTGTTATTTTTTTTGCATTTTGTGTAACTTATTTTTTTTAACGTATTGTGTAGATAATGTTGCTGCTACCGTCTCTTATGACCGAAAATAACTTCTGGACATCAGAAAAGCAGTTACTCACCCCTGACTGGAAGAAACATTTTCCTTTAATGAGTCCGACGAGAAGGATATCCTGCTTTCACAGGAACAGGCCCAGATCCACGCCTTTTGCGTGAAGAAAAGACGCCGGAAAAGGGGCCGCAGATCGGGCACCCTTCTGAGAATCTGGAGGCGAGCAAGTAAACTCCCACTGCCTTCCATTCTTCTTGCTAATGTGCAATCATTGGAAAATAAAATTGATGACCTACGATTAAGATTGTCCTACCAACGGGACATTAAAAACTGTAACATCTTATCTTTCACCGAGACATGGCTGACGGCGGGATTTTCCACGCACCGGCAGAACAGAGAAGCTACCTTTGGTAAGACGAGTGGTGGGGTGTGTGTCTTTTTGTCAATAACAGCTGGTGCGCGATGTCTAATATTAAAGAAGTCTCGAGCTATTGCTTGCCTGAGGTAGAGTACCTTACGATAAGCTGTAGACCACACTATCTACCAAGAGAGTTCTCATCTGTATTATTCGTAACTGTCTATTTACCACCACAAAACTAAGCTGGCACTAAGACCGCTCTCAACCAACTCTATAAGACCATAAGCAAACAAGAAAATGCTCACCCAGAAGCGGCGCTCCTAGGACTTTAATGCAGGCAAACATAAATCAATTTTACCAAATTCTTACCAGCATATCAAATGTGCAACCAGGGGGGAAAAAATCCTAGACCACCTTTACTCCACACACAGAGATGCATACAAAGCTCTCCCCCGCTCTCCATTTGGCAAATCTGACCATAATTCTATCCTCCTGATTTCGGCTTACAAACAAAAAAAAAGCAGGAAGTACCAGTGACTCGCTCAATACGGAACTGGTCAGAGGATGCGGATGCTACATTACAGGACTGTTTTGCTAGCACAGACTGGAATATGTTCCGGGATATATCCAATGGCATTGAGGAATACACCACCTCAGTCATCGGCTTCATCAATAAGTGCATCGATTACGTCATCCCAACAGTGACTGTATGTACAAATCCCAACCAGAAGCCATTGATTACAGGCAACATCCGCATCGAGCTAAAGGCCGCTTTCAAGGAGCGGGAGATGGATGCTTATAAGAAATCCCGCTATGCCCTCAGACGAACCATCAAACAAGCAAAGCGTCAATACAGGATTGAGATTGAATCCTAATACACCGGTTCTGACACTTGTCGGATGTGGCAGGTCTTGAAAACTATTATGGACTACAAAGGGAAACCCAGACGCGAGCTGCCCAGTGACGCGAGCTAAATGCCTTTTATGCTCGCTTCGAGACAAGCAAAACTGAAGCGTGCATGTTCTGGATGACTGTGTGATAACGCTTTCGGAAGCCGATGTGAACAAAAGCTTCAAAAAGGTCAACATTCACAAAGCCGCTGGGCCAGATGGATTACCAGGACGTGTACTCAAAGCATGCGCGGACGAACTGTCAAATGTCTTTACTGACATTTTCAACCTCTCCCTGACAGAGTCTGTAATACCTACATGTTTCAAGCAGACCACCATAATCCCTGTGCCCAAGGAAGCTAAGGCAACCTGCCTAAATGATTACCGCCCCGTAGCACTCACATCAGTAGCCATGAAGTGCTTTGAAAGGCTGGTCATGGCTCACATCAGCAGCATCCTCCCGGACACCCTAGACCCACTCCAATTTGCATACCGCCCCAACAGATCCACAGATGACGCAATCTCAATCGCACTCCACACTGCCCTTTCTCCCCTGGACAAAAGGAACACCTATGTGAGAATGCTGTTCATTGACTACAGCTCAGCATTCAACACCATAGTGCCCACGAAGCTCATCACTAAGCTAAGGACTGACTAAACACCTCCCTCTGCAACAGGATCCTGGACTTCCTGACGGGCCGCCCCAAGGTGGTAAGAGTAGGCAACAACACCTCTGCCACGCTGATCCTTAATACTGGGGCCCCTCAGGGGTGTGTGCCTAGTCCCCTCCTGTATTCCCTGTTCACCCACGACTGCGTGGCCAAACACGACTCCAACACCATCATTAAGTTTGCTGACGACACAACAGTGGTAGGCCTGATCACCGACAACGATGAGATGGCCTATAGGGAGGAGGTCAGAGAACTGGCAGTGTGGTGCCAGGACAACAACCTCTCCCTCAATGTGAGCAAGACAAAGGAGCTGATTGTGGACTACAGGAAAAGGCAGCCGAACAGGCCACGGGTCAAGAGACTCAAGTTCCTTGGTGTCCACATCACCAACGAACTATCATGGTCCAAACACACCAAGACAGTCGTGAAGAGGGCACGACAAAACCTTTTCCCCCTCAGGAGACTGAAAAGATTTGTCATGGCTCCCCAGAACCTCAAAAGGTTCTACAACTGCACCGTGGAGAGCATCCTGACCGGTTGCATCACCGCCTCGTATGGCAACTGCTCGGCATCTGACCGTAAGGCGCTACAGAGGGTTGTGCGAACAGCTCAGTACATCACTGGGGCCAAGCTTCCTGCCATCCAGGACCTGTATAATAGGCAGTGTCAGAGGAAAGCCCATAGAATTGTCAGAGACTATGGTCACACAAGTTAAAGACTGTTTTCTCTGCTACCACACGGCAAGTGTTACCGGAGTGCCAAGTCTAGAACCAAAAGGCTCCTCAACAGCTTCTACCCCCAAGCCATAAGACTGCCGAACAATTCATAAAATCGCCCCCGGAAAATGTACATTGACCCCACCTCTATTTTGTACACTGCTGCTACTCACTGTTTGTTTGTTACCTATGCAAGGTTACTTCGCCCCCACCTACGTGTACAGATTACCTGAACTAGCCTGTACCCCTGCACACTGACTCAGTACAGGTGCCCCCTGTATATAGCCTCGTTATTGTTATTCTTATTGTGTTACTTATTATTATTACTTTTTATTTTAGTCTACTTGGTAAATATTTTCTTCTTGAACTGCACTGTTGGTTAATGTCTTGTAACTAAGCATTTCACGGTAAAGTCTACACTTGTTGTATTCGGTGCACGTGACAAATAAAGTTTGATTTGATTTGATTTGAATATCAGGATGTAGGAGGGGACAGAAACCCAACAACTTCAATGAATAATTTCTCTGAACAGGGGAAAACAACCATCACCAAATTCACTGGGAATACATTACATAGGATGAAGAAACAATACTTCAAAGCCGCCGGCCCATACTACTTGTCGGACATAGTGAACTGATACTATACGGGGTGTGGAGGGTGGGGGTCTGGAAGGTCTGTGTGAGACTTTTGACCATTTCTTTGGATTTCTCATGTATATAAAAAATGGGATGTTAGGTACTGTATTTATTGAATATGATATGAATCCTATAAATTAAAATGGCCAACTTGGGTGCAATCAACTAGCTCAATTTCTCAGAGATCAAATTATTGTTTCAACAAAATAATGTTGCAGGAATGCTAATTTTATCAACAGAAACAATTTCAGAACAATCTGAAATGATGGGCGTCGAAATCTCTCTTGTGCTTTTTGAGGTGGAACGACCCCTGACACAATTGTCACGCACACTCCTGACATAGGCCCTGTCATAGGCCCTGTCATAGGCCCTGTCATAGGCCCTGACATAGGCCCTGTCATAGGCCCTGACATAGGCCCTGTCATAGGCCCTGTCATAGGCCCTGTCATAGGCCCTGTCATGGGCCCTGACATGGGCCCTGACAAGGGCCCTGACATAGGCCCTGTCATAGGCCCTGTCATAAGCTCTGTCATAGACCCTGTCATAGGCCCTGTCATAGGCCCTGTCATAGGCCCTGTCATAGGCCCTGTCATAAGCTCTGTTATAGGCCCTGACATAGGCCCTGTCATAAGCCCTGTCATAGGCCCTGACATAGGCCCTGTCATAGGCCCTGTCATAGGCCCTGACACATGGCAGACGGTCCCATCTGCAAGCGACATTACTCCCTACACCTGTTCCATGTGACGTGTAATAGAATGGAATAGAATGGAATAGAATTCTAGTTTTGTGTTCATACCTATAACTGTCGGGCCAACATATGTCATGTGGCAGTGTAATGCCTGTCAATGGGAATACTGTCATTGTCACTGCGGATCTTGGAGTTGACAGTGAGGGTCTGTCCGTCAATGCTGTGACAGTGTGATAGAGAGTTGTTCACTCCAGGGGGCTGCTTGGAGACTGAATCAATTAATCAATTTGCACACCTGCCATTTTCTGCCTTTCAATTCAATGACTTCTGTTGTGAATTCCACCCACAGTACAGCACCACACTGCTTGGCGATGATGTTTCCCAATAAACTACATGCTGCTGTGCCGTTAAGAATGCTGTTATATTTATTTGGTTGTATGAGTAAGAGTACAGCCTTATCACTATATGTAACAGAGGGATACTTGGAACACTGTTACTGCTGAGACACACTTCCTTCTCAGTAAATCTTCTAATCAGTTTTTCCATTGGGCTGTTATCAATGAGGCAACAAGTCGTTGAAAATACAGAAACCACTGTGTCTTCTAATGAACGGGCCCTCTTTTTCCTGCCCTCTGCATCCCACTGTGGGGGGTTAGAGGGCCACAGCTGTCACGCCCCACAGACGCAGAGATGTGATCCATGGTGCAGAGGTCACCGGTCCCACAGGTCATTACAGGGAATGGTAAGTGTGGGATGATGGGGGAAAGACAGGGGTGTGGAAGCGCTGAACAAGGCCCCAGCAGCAGGAACAGAAGACGCCGCATTAGGCCAGTAATGGAACACTGAGAGGGCTGCTTTAGTGGATGAGCCTTTCCATCTCAGGGTGATGTTCTCTGGCTAACACATCTCAACCTCCACACTCTGACCCCACCCCTGGTGTTCATGTGTGCTTGGGTGTGTGTGTCAATTATTTTAGTCTGCTAGAGGTGAGAGGACTCCATCCATGACCAGGTAACAACTCTGGCTGATTCACAGTACGGAGGAAATGCTGGTTGTAGGAGGAGAGGAACGAAGATATTCTTTCAAATGAAGATGAAGGTGGTCAAAATATCTGCAGTGGTGATGGTCTAGAATTCTGTCTATCTGCATGAATGTCATGAAAATGACTGATGTCCAATGTTTCTGTTCAATTCAGGTTATGTGTATACTGTAGGTATCATGCTTAGTGCATGCTTTGTTTGCACAGCATGGGTCTGTAGTATGACTTTGAGGCATTTAAAACATAAGACCAGTATGGCAGAGAGAGAGAGAGAGAGAGAGAGAGAGAGAGAGAGAGAGAGAGAAAATCCCCACTGAAACATTGTACATCATGGCGTTATATCATTATGTTACCTTTGCAACCATTGTGACCCCTGTTCCTTACCTAAGTGTCCCATCAATACCTCCCTCCTCTGATTGACAGGCCCCATTAGAACAGGGACTAACTTTAACTAGTTTAATAACGTGGAACTCGTTAGAGACGTTACATCTCTAACGAGTTCCAACATGTCCATTTACAAATGAAACCAGATTTAATCCTGCGGTGGTTGAACTCTGATTGTAGTAATCAGGTCATCAGAACACAGAGCTCCTGAAACACTCATTGCAAGTGAGAATTGTTCTGGTTCCAGTTAATGGCAAGGCTACAGAACCAGACGGCACAGTTACATAGGACTTCATGGTGCATTTAGATTAGCTTGTCACAA
The DNA here is from genome assembly GCF_901001165.1 of Salmo trutta. Lineage (NCBI taxonomy): Eukaryota > Metazoa > Chordata > Actinopteri > Salmoniformes > Salmonidae > Salmo > Salmo trutta. The sequence goes on along the minus strand of NC_042972.1, from coordinate 29,302,979 downwards.
TTCTCTACCCACATACTTAATAAAAGGGAACAGTTTACTGTGAGATCATATTTAGCATGCACAGGCCATTGTAACCTGAAGAGGGAAGGAGTGAGAAAGAGAGAGACAAAAAAGAAAGTGTCACACACAGAGAATGACTAAGGTCGTAGAAGTCTGTCCCTGTGAATATTATAATATATTCCATTTAGCAGACACTTTGATCCTAAGCGACTTTCAGTCATGCGTGCATACATTTTTACCTATGGGTGGTCCCAGAAATCAGACCCACTATCCTGGTGTTGCAAGTGCCATGATCTACCAACTGAGCTACAGTTCCTCCCATAGATCCTGCAGAGAGAGGCTGCTCATGACCTCAACACTAACCTTTGTCTATGCTCACTCCATGTGTTCCAGTGTACGCAGCATCCCTGCAGCAGTACACTCTAACCAACCATTTCACCCATGCACACTCAAACACCACACACACTCTAACTCATACACACACTAATTTCGTCTCTGTGTGCGCGTGCGCGTAAGTGTGTGTATAAAAGAGTGATGATGTACCTGTCCGTCACCCCGTCGCTCAGTGATGATGGATGGGTTCCACTCAGTGCCTCCCCACCATTACTCAGGGGGAGGACCCAAGAGAGACCACCTTCATCTATATTCATATAGTCTCATTCATATTCATCAGTGGTTACACAGCTTAGATTAGCGAGCTCTGTGTGTATATCCATCATTTAACTATCAGGAACTATGTCTAAACCTGCCACTTTTTCAGGTAGCCCCATTATGCTAGCCTGGTCCCATATCTGTTTCTGCTTTGCCTACTCATTGTCATTGTAAAGCCTAATGCATGACAGTTCGATATGGAGTTGGCTGGAGAGCAGAAACAGACTGCCACCCAGCTTAGATTGTACTCTAGCCTCTGCTTAACTCATGGACTGTCTAATCAGAAATCCCTTCCCTGCAGTTAATGACCAAATCGCCCTCTAGTGGCCTCATGTGTGGAATGTTATTAATATTTTTCATAATGAATAAATATATATTTTTTTTTTTATGTCGAAAATCCGGTGTTTCTATGTCAAACGGTTTTGTTATATTTCAGTCCTATGTGATGTATATAAAGGGTAATGTTTGAGATGCAAACTCAAAACTGAAAACATTTCAACTGTATATCTGACATGGTACTGGTGTCTTCTTTTATTAAGCCCATAACCATGTGTGTGAGGTGTATACTTTTATTTCAAAGTAGATTTATTTAAGACAAATGAACTATGTGAAGGGTTCGGTGAATGTGGTCGCCAACGCCCTATCACGGGTTTAGTAACTGGGGATGCATGTTGGTTTTTGTTCTTGCAAACTGGGTGTCTAGGGTATATGGTTGGAGATCCTTCCATCATAAGACAATAAATAAACTATAATTATAATTTATTTTAAAATGTATATCCCATATCTGCACAAAATGGAAAGCTGTCTATGTCACAACTCCTGCTGGCAAAAATACATGGGCTGAGGAATTTGAAACCATTTTCCCTTTTCACTCCTACCTAACTCCACACTTTTCCAAACACAAAAACACATACCCCACCTTCCATCTCAATACACCCACACATACCCACATACTGTGCCTTCTATGTCCTCTGTTTTTATCCCTACCATGTTGACTCCTACCTCATTTCTGGCTTTTGAGTTCCAGCTCCTTATATTTGAAGATGTATTATTTCAATAAATGACCCTTTTTACTAATGCTGTCTTTTATCTACTTATAAATACTACAAATAGAAAGTCTAGTAATAATTATTTTACAACATTCCCTATCTTGAATGGTATAGTGTATTTGTAGTTGTTCTTTATCAATTGTTGTATTTTTATCGTTTTCTTGTTAGTTTTTTTATTACAATCCCTACCATGGATAGTATTGGGTGTTCCATTACTCAATCCCTACCATGGATAGTATTGGGTGTTCCATTACTCAATCCCTACCATGGATAGTATTGGGTGTTCCATTACTCAATCCCTACCATGGATAGTATTGGGTGTTCCATTACTCAATCCCTACCATGGATAGTATTGGGTGTTCCATTATTCAATCCCTAACATGGATAGTATTGGGTGTTCCATTACTCAATCCCTACCATGGATAGTATTGGGTGTTCCATTACTCAATCCCTACCATGGATAGTATTGGGTGTTCCATTACTCAATCCCTACCATGGATAGTATTGGGTGTTCCATTACTCAATCCCTACCATGGATAGTATTGGGTGTTCCATTACTCAATCCCTACCATGGATAGTATTGGGTGTTCCATTACTCAATCCCTACCATGGATAGTATTGGGTGTTCCATTATTCACTCCCTAACATGGATAGTATTGGGTGTTCCATTACTCAATCCCTACCATGGATAGTATTGGGTGTTCCATTACTCACTCCCTAACATGGATAGTATTGGGTGTTCCATTACTCAATCCCTACCATGGATAGTATTGGGTGTTCCATTACTCAATTCCTACCATGGATAGTATTGGGTGTTCCATTATTCAATCCCTAACATGGATAGTATTGGGTGTTCCATTGTTCAATCCCTAACATGGATAGTATTGGGTGTTCCATTATTCAATCCCTAACATGGATAGTATTGGGTGTTCCATTATTCAACGGGATCTTTGTATTATTTAGAATAGCCATAAAGTAGTCTTAGTGTCTCGGAACAGTTGGTTTTCAATATACAGTTTATAGACTACAAGAGCTACACGTTTCCCTTTTATTTGACCTTTATTTAACTAGGCAAGTCAGTTAAGAACAAATTCTTATTTTCAATGACAGCCTAGGAACACTGGGTTAAGTGCCTTGTTCAGGGGTAGAACAACAGATTTTTACCTTTTACCTTGTCAGCTCGGGGATTTGATCTTGCAACCTTTTTGGTTACAAGTCCAATGCTCTAACCACTAGGCTACCTGCCGCCCCAGTTTTAATCTAGAGTGGGTACAGAACTTTGCACCATTCTGCAATTTCCTTCAGGAACTGTTCATTCATGCCTATTTTCATGCCACTGAGTCTTTTGCCCAGGCTTTTAACCATTATTTTTCCATCTTAAAGAATGCAAATTTGGCAACGATTGGGCGCTCATATCTCTGTCCTCTCTGCCCGAAACGGTGTACATGGTCGAGTTTGTCAATAGTATCAGCTGAGATCTGTAGCGCTTTAAGAAATAATTACTTCACCACACTTTCAGTATCTTCACCCTCATTTGATAACAGTAAGTACCAGATTTTCCCACATAGATCAAATCAAATCAAATGTATTTATATAGCCCTTCGTACATCAGCTCAAATCTCAAAGTGCTGTACAGAAACCCAGCCTAAAACCCCAAACAGCAAGCAATGCATGTGAAAGAAGCACGGTGGCTGGGAAAAACTCCCTAGGAAAAACTCCTGAGAAAGGCCAAAAACCTAGGAAGAAACCTAGAGAGGAACCAGGCTATGAGGGGTGGCCAGTCCTCTTCTGGCTGTGCCGGGTGGATATTATAACAGAACATGGTCAAGATGTTAAAATGTAGTATGTATTTAGTATGTATTTCAAGTAAGGCTTCTCTCAGATACATGTTCTCCTTTTTAAGTTCTTTAATGTCCGTTTCAATAGTATTGACTGTATCTTTTAGCTTGTTTCTTTCTCCATTGTCGCAGCTTTTTCGTCACTCATTTCGAGGCTTGCCTTCAACTCCTTTATATCTTTACTGACTGGTTCAAGTATGCCCAGTTTTATAAGGACACAGGGCGAGACCCAGATGCAGACACGGGAGGCAGAGGGTTCGAGTCTCTGATATTTATTAGTATCCAAGGGGCAGGCAAGAGAATGGTTGTGGACAGGCAAGAGATCATAACCAGGTCATCTACTTTTTTAGTTTTTACTGAAATTAACCTGCTTGAAAGTTGGGCCACAAACTGCATGAAAATACATCTTTAGAGCAGTGCTGGTGTAAGTGCCAAGCATTTGCAATGGACTAAAGTGTTAGTGTGAGCTTTACTCTTCCACTAAACGTCTCTTATCCAATGAAAACATGTAGAGAACTGAACTAGGGTAACTCATGAGATGTTTAAGGTGTAAAACTAAGGCTGGTCAAGGTAGCTCCAGAACAGATAAATAATTTGAAGGTCCTCATTTAGATGACAACCCTGCCTCATCTCTGACCTAACCACGTTTAAGAGCCCTGCTCTGTATTGGCTATTGATTTGCCTGCAGAGGAGACAAATGGGGCACCCTCAACATTAGAGGAAGTCTGATTAAATAGTTTAGTAATGATTGTGAATGGGACCCCAAAGCGCTTACTTATGTGTTTTTCTCTGGCCTGGGTGAAGTCATCACACGGCAGTGAAATTACTTTATTATACCTTAATTTAAGAATAACTCGCTTGTCACGGCTGTCGAAAGAATCTGACCAAAGTGCGGCGTGGTTGTAGTTCCACATTTTATTAAATCCGTGAAACTTTGCAAAACATAAATAACTGAATTTACAAAACAACAAACCGTGACGCAGAGAGAAACAAACACTACTCAAAATATAATCACCCACAAAACGCAGGAAGAAAAACCCCTACTTAAATATGATCTCCAATCAGAGGTAACGAGGACCAGCTGCCTCCAATTGGAGATCAACCCAAAAAACAACATAGAAAAACTAGAACTTAAACATAGAAAAACACAAAACACCCCCTATCACGCCCTGACCTACTCTACCATAGAAAATCACATCTTACTATGGTCAGGACGTGACATCGCTGGCCTCGATCCGCTGATCCCAAGTTTCTCATTTGAACATTATCTTCTTTGGTGTAATGTACTACACTGTTATTTGATAGCAGGAAGTGTAAACCTATTAATTACTGTGATGCCACACCAACAGCTCAGTATAGTTCTGCTGTTAATTACATTTACCATGGCTACAATTATCATAACTCCTACACGTAATTATAGCTTTATTGGTAAAGCATTAAGATGCTATTTTAGTCCTTTCTAACAGATCCCTCTCCCTCTCTGTCACATAGAGAAGTAGATGGGATCTCAGTCCTCTGCAGAAATCATTCAGACATGGCAGCAGGACTCTCCCTCATCATTCATTATCAGCACCACACACTAATTCACTCAGCTGTCTGCGTTTCATTAATACCGCAGTCGCCATGTGGAGAACAAATACCTGGATTCTGTGAAGATTACCCAATTAAATTAAACTTTTCATAAAAGGGAGTCTGGTGTTTTTTTCATATTCTTCTCTTCCTCCATTGTTCTTCCGTGTGAGTTATGTTCCACCCCTCTCTCCTTTGCTTCCCACTGTAGCACCCCATTCTTTCCCAATCATTCTTTAACTGGCCGATCTCCTGCCGTGAGAGGGAGTTCAGACATTCTCTCTCTCTCTGTGAAATAGAACAGAGTGTTACCCTCACAGTCCTGAACAGCCACAGAGGCTCTGCTGGTGTTTCAAGGCTGGTTAGAAATTTTCCTTTCTGCTTCATCATTTTAAATGACTCTGGTAAACTGGTAGTTACTGTCTCGGGAATGCTTAGCGTTTTCTCTCCCCTGGTGTATTTGAGATGCTCACCAAGGACTCATGGACTGATTGTATCTCTCTCTCCCTCTCTTTACTTCAGTCCCTCTCATTTCTTCCGCCCTTTCCTGCTTTTATCGGTCCACCTCCCTCTGTTTCCCTCTTTCGTCTTGGGAGTTGAGTCACCATCTGGGGGGCTGAAGAGGTCCTTGGGTGAGGCAGGCATGTGAAAAGGACAGAGGGGGAGAGAGAGGTGCAGAGGTGAGAGTGCGACTGAGAAAGAGAGACACTAAGAGTGTTAGATAGACAGAGAAAGATGACAGAATAGTAGTAGTGTAGGATGCTGCCTGTCTGGTGTGGGGTTGGTCAGAGTCCCAGCTGCTTCCCTCCTGTACAGAGCGTTACATAAAAGCATCAATCACTGATCAGTGAGTAGGCCTACTCAGTGAAAAAACTAAGTATGTGTGTGTGCTTGCTTGCATACATGTGTGTGTATAATATGCATCCGTGCATCTATTCATGCATGTTTGTGTATGTGTGCATGTTTCTGGCAGTGTTAAATCAGTGGGGGTGTAGTCCTCTCCCTTGTCTCATTATGTATGTCTGTTTTGTTGACCTAAGTGCTGAGATCAGCAGGAAAAGGTATTAATCACCACCAATTAGACGAGTGGCTAATCTCTCCTGGGTCCTGACCAAGATTGAGGAGAACATGACACTCTCTCTTGCAGCTGATGAGAGCCAGATCTTTTCTCCAGGCGCCCCATAGGCCTACACAGTGCAGGCCAGGCTCCTTACAGAGACAACCAACCAGTCTCTCCACTGAGACACTTTAAGGATGCATCCCAGATGGCACCCTATTCCATATAGTGCATTACTTTTGACCAAGCCCCCTAAGGGTCCTGGTCAAAAGTAGTTCAAGTTGTATTTGTCACAACAAAAGCAACAACAAAAACCATGAAAAATGAGAAATTAGAAAGGAAGAAGAAAAAAAACAGGAGAGTGTAAGCTATATACATGGTCAGTGCCAGTACCGAATTTACAGTGTGCAGGGATACTGGAGTAGTTGATATGTAAATGTAGGCAGGGATTAGGAGAAAGTGACTGGTAGCAGGATTAATAATAATAGTAAACAATATAGCAGTGTAAACAGGCCTGAAAAGTGTCTGGTAGCAGGAATATATAAATACTTATGGTAATATACTAATGTACACTGAGTGTACAAAACATTAGGAACATTTCTCTTTTCATGACGTAAACTGACCAAGTGAATACAAGTGAAAGCTATGATCCCGTGCTTCTACACCTGCATTGCTTGCTTTGGGGTTTTAGGCTGGGTTTCTGTACAGCACTTTGAGATATCAACTGATGTAAGAAGGGCTATATAAATTCATTTGATTTGATTTATTGATGTCACTTGTTAAATCCACTTCAATCAGTGTAGATGAAGGGGAGGATTTTTAAGCCTTGAGACAATTGAGACATGGATTGTGTGAGAGGGGGGTAGAGAGGGAGAGCAGTAGTTGTTAGCCATTTAACATTATTATGGCCAGAGGATAGAAGCTGTTTAGAAGTCTGTTGGTCGGGGCCTTGATAAACCGGTACCGCCTGCCAGACGGGAGCATGGAGAACAGTCCATGGATCGGGTGGCTGGAGTCTTCAACAATCTTTCGGGCCTTTATCAGACATCGCCTGACATGTACTGTACGTCTTGGATGGCTGGAAGCTCACCCCCAGTGATGCGGTGGGCAGTCCGCACCACCCTCTGTAGAGCCTTCCGGCAGTTGCCATACCAGACGGTGATACAACTTGTCAGGATGCTCTTGATGGTGCAGCTGTGAAGGTTCTTAAGGATCTGAGGGGCCATTACAGCATCCTGAAGGAGAAGAGACACTGCCGTACCTTTTTACCAACTGTTCTGGTATGAGAGGACCCTGTTAAGTCCTCAGCGATGTGGACACAGAGGAACTTGAAACTCTTGACCCTCTACATTGCGGCCCTCCCCCCTTTCCTGTAGTCCACGATCAGCTCCTCAGTCTTGCTGATGCTGATGGAGAGGTTGTTGTCCTGGCACCACACTGCCAGGTCTCTGATCTCCTCCTTGTAGGCTGTCTCATCGGTGTTGTTGATCAGGCCTACTACCGTTATGTAGTCAGCAAACTTGATGATGGAAATGGAGTTGTGCATGGCCACACAGTCATGGATTAACAGGGAGTACAGCAGGGGGCTAAGCACACACCCCTGGGGGGCCCACGTGTTGAGGGTCAGAGTGGTGTGGCAGTGGTGCTGTTGCCTACTCTCACCTCCTGGGGTCAGCCTGTCAGGTAGTCCAGGATCCAGTTGCAGAGGGAGGCGCTCAGTCCCAGGGTCCCGAGCTTGGAGGCCACTTTGGTGTTGAACGCTGAGCTGAACAGCATTATCACATTGGTATTCCTTTTGTCCAGGTTGGAGTAGGCAGTGTTGAGTGCAATTGAGATTGCAATGTCTGTAGATCTGTTGGGGCGGTATGCAAATTGGAGTGGGTCTAGGGTGTCTGGGACGATGTAGTTTACACTATGTGTGCCATGGAACAGCCTTTCAATGCACTTCATGATTATAGATGTGAGTGCTACAGGGCGGTAGTTATTGTGGTAGGTAGCCTTTGAGTTCTTGGGAACAGGAATGATGGTGGTCAGCTTGAAACATGTGGGGATTACAGACTGGGACAAGGAGAGGTTGAACATGACCTTGAAGATGCATGCTAGCTGGTCTGTACATGCTCTGAGAATGCGCCCCGGAATACCATCTAGCCTCGCAGCAAGGGGGCCTTAGGGGCCTTAGGGGGCCTGGCCAGCCTTCCGTACCTCCTTGACCGTCCAAAACAAAAATATTGAAATATTGACCATTAATTTGACGGAGACGTACGCCAACAGAAATACGCATCAATCTCAGTTAGAACATCCGCGTGAGCGAAACAGCGTCCCCTGTCTCAGTATGTGTAGACCATGTATCTGATGCTGTCTGGACCAAAAGAGTATGGCATGTCATACTATTCCTGTTTTGCTCACTCTGATGCTTTCTCCGGTGATATAGTTACAGCAGAGAGGAAGAGGTGATACGAGAGGGCTCACACTTGCCAAAATCTGCCCAGTATAAGCCCCATTCATTTCTATGGGAATAATATGCAGACCTAAGCTTGTCGCCTGCCTTCCTGCCTTTGGGACAACAACTCCCATTGTTAGGGCAGAGACATGAGCATCTTATTAATATATACAGATCTCTGGTTTCAGCCTCTTGTAAATTGGAAAGGAAAGTTGGTGGGTGGATGCTGGAATGCCCTAAAGTAAATGTTTCGCAAACATGATATATTTACTCATGTCTAAACAAAATCATTCAAAATACTTCACCAGGGAGCATGACCTAGCCACAGAGGATCATTAGCTTTTTTTTTGCTGTGGATTGTTTCAAATCACAGGCGTGTTTGCAAGTTCTCTAGCAACAGCTTCGGGCTGGACCAAGTGATGATTTGATACAATGCTGCACTTCACTAGCAATAGCTCAAGAATCCAAGACAGATACACTATATGACCAAAAGTATGTTGACACCTGCTCGTCGAACATCTCATTCCAAAATCATGGGCATTAATATGGAGTTGGTCCTCCCTTTGCTGCTATAACAGCCTCCACTGTTCTGGGAAGGCTTTCCACTAGACGTTGGAACATTTCAGCGGGGACTGGCTTCCATTCAACCACAAGAGCATTAGTGAGGTCGGGCACTGATGTTGGGCGATTAGGCCTGGCTCGCAGTCGTCATTCCAATTCATCCCAAAGGTTTTTGAGGGGGTTGAGGTCAGGGCTCTGTTCAGGCAAGTCAAGTTCTTCCACACCGATGTCAACAAACCATTTCGGTATGGACCTCACTTAGCCCAAACTAAGGGGCTTAGCCCAAACCATGAAAAACAGCCCCAGACCTAAAATAAAAAGTTATAATAAAAAGTAACAATAAGAATAACAATATCCAGAGTGCAATGGCCGCGAGCTTTACACCACTCCAGCCGACGTTTTGCGTTGCGCATGGTGATGCTAGGCTTGTGTTCGGCTGCTCGGTCATGGAATCCCATTTCATGAAGCTTTCGACAAACAGTTATTGTGCTGACGTTGCTTCCAGAGGCAGTTTGTAATTCTTTAGAGTGTTGCAACTGAGGACAGATGCACTGGGCAATCCCATTCTGTGAGTTTGTGTGGCCTACCACTACGCGGCTGAGCCGTTGTTGCTCCTAGACGTTTCCACTTCACAGTTGACTGAGGCAGCTCTAGCAGGGCAGAAATTTTACGAGATTACTTGTTGGAAAGGTGGCATCCTTTCCAACAACATTGCCACATTGAAAGTCACTGAACTCTTCAGTAAGGCCTTTCTACTGTCAATGTTTGTCTTTGGAGATTGCATGGCGGTGTGCTCAATTTTATACACCTGCCAGCAACGGCTGTGGCTTAAATAGCCAAATCCACTAATTTCAAGGGTTGTCCACATACTTTTGTATATATAGTGTAGAAAGGGAGGCATACAGGCCTCCCAGAGAGATGAATGTGACTGAAAGAAACATTTTCATCAGGATATTTTCAGAATATATTCTACTGATTGTATTGCCGGCTTTTACTTACTTTAGTTGAACATGGAAGTTATAGGCCTACTGCATCTGTATAGTGCAGGGCTGCCCAACCCTTTTCCTGGAGATCTACTGTTCTGTAGGTTTTCAGTCCAAACCTAATTTAACATATCTGATTCAGCTAGTTAAGGTCATGTTGAACAGCTAATTAGTAGAATCAGGTGTGTTAAATTAGGGTTGGACTGAAAATCCACAGGATGGTAGATCTCCAGGAAGAGGGTTGAGCAGCACTGGTATAGGGTATAAATGAGTCCATACTTTATGACAGAGGCTAGTGCTCTCGCTATAGTCTAATTTTAACTTTGAGCTTTTTATCATTTTACTTCAGATTTTTATGATTAACCACGTGGCAATGATTTTGAGAAACAAAAACATTATTATTGAAATGAAACTGTTCCGCCGAAAATATGCATATCAAAATAATCATAACTGGCACGCAGATTAGTAAAAATGGTAGGGTAAATTGTAAGCTTCCCCAAACTTGAAACTTGGTCTTTACTATTACATCCATTAAAAACAATGTGAACACGCAAGCGTGGGCACACATAGGGGGTTCCGTGAGAAAACGTGCCCACCTCTGGAAATCAAAAGCCCTTCCAACTGATTCGTTCTGGTGCCCGGTCTGCCCCGCGGCCTTGCAAGTGAAAGACTAGTAGTACACTATAGGGAATAGTGCTACAAATTCCCTGCCGAGGCGGTTATCAGCACCTCAGAATCCTTTCAAGCTGCACACTCCACTCCCCATTCCCCAGGAGCGGTGCCTGAGAGTCTAGGGGCACCATAAACCGGTCTCTCAAACTGTCCCTGACCTGTGTGAAGTGGGCCCTGATTGGTTGCTAAGGGGCACATTGTTAGAGGCAGGACACCCGACAGCTCTTCTGACTGTGCAGGCCACTTCTCCTCTGAGTGGACTTGTGGGTTGGAGTGTGTGCTGATGTGAGTTGTTGTTGTTATTGTTGTAACTTTGTGTGTTTACTGTTACTGGTTGCAGTTGCTGATAGTTGTTTGCATTTGTAATTCTATTATTATATTATGAGTGTTATTATTGCTCCAGCTGTGCTACTGTTGGTATTAGTCCATTCTATTCTATTCTGGATCCATTTGCTTATCCTGTTGATACAATGCATATATTCATTACTCTTATTTTCCTGTATTACAGATAACCACATCCTTCCCACATCTATTTCCTGTCGGTTGTGCGTGTGTATGGCACTACAGTTCCCTGTGTGTAACTCTGAGGTTGCCTCATTCCCCTCTTACCGGGGAAGAGGAAGTGGGTGACAGATCAGCCCAAATGGAGAGTCACTCTCTTTCAAATAGGATGCCATTTGTGATGCAGAAATACAGTGTACAGAGTGAACCAAGCAGGCTCTCCACTGAGGCACATTAGATGAACAAGAGCCATCACATTGTAGGTTGTTTTCCTCTCGGTAGACGGTGGCAATGATAAATCATAGGGAAGAAACAGCAGGAGGCTCCTGGACAGCTGTTGGCTCCTCTGAGCTCCTCTCAGCCAAGCTTAAAACACCCGACCATCTGTAGATAAACACAGCCCTATGCACACAAACACAGAACTATTGCTCACGCATACAAACCTACTGGTTATTGTATGTTCACGCAAACAAGAGTACACAGATACACAATGCTACTATTCTTAGGTATGCCCAAGCTTTTTGAAACCAGACCCACATAGCTGAAATCTCACTGCATTAGGTAAGACGCAACAATACTGAAGCTGTCTGCTTATTAGGTTGGGATTTATTGTGTTTGAACTCATTAGATATTTTTGAGATGATGCTTGTTCCTAATGCTCAACTGTACCAACAGGTGAGAGATATAACAACATAAACTTGTATCTCAGGCTGTGAGACCTAATTGGTACCATATTCCCTATAAGTGCACTACTTATGACCAGGACCCATATGGGTTAAAAGTGTACTATGTACAGTAGGGCAGGGATCATCAACTAGATTCTGCCGCATGCCAATTCTTTTCTTGAGTGGATGGTCAGGGGGCTGGTACATAAATACAAATTGACTGCAAGAAGCCGAAACAGATATAATATTTGAATAAAACATGATCATTTCAAACCCTGCCTACATTTGTAGGCTACATGATCACATATATCACTTTGGAACAGATTTCCTCAATTAAAATCACTTTGAGCTGATCTGCTGGTGTTTTACAGTCTACGTCCCAGTTGTTCTTATACCAAATTCGGCCCGTGGGCCACCAATTGGGGAACCCTGATGTAGGGAATAGGGTGCCTTTTGGGATACACATCAGTTTCTACAGATGCCACAGCCTCCGCCTGGCCTTTTTTAATGGCCTAATTGATCCATCTCACTAGCCTCTGCCCTCCCCGAGTCAGATACGTGTATATTCTGTATGATTTTATTTATCACAACAAGCCCCCATCATCTAGTGTCTTGCTGATTATTATGTGTCAAATGTCCCCCAGCTGTTTCCATAGCATGTTGTTATAAAACTTTTAATTGGCTAATGGAACCAAACAGGTCAGCTATCTATCACTGTTACACGCCCGTTGCATGCTTTTAGTCCACACAGATGACAAATACTGCCCCATATGTCAATACACACCACCACACAACATGCTTTCTGTTAACAGTGGAGTGCTTGTTTGCCCTTCACTAAAGACCAAAATGTGCACCAAAAAATTGTAATTTGAAAAAATATATATATGTTTTACTTGTGGACCAAAATGTTGACCGCAGCACCGCACAGGTTGCAAAATAGTTGGGAAGAGATTTTCGATGTGCTGATTCCGTGGCACATGGTTAATGAACTGATATGCAAAACAGAGCTTGATTCAAAACTAAGATTTTTTCAATTTAAATTATTATACAAAATTCTTGGAACAAACAGAATGTTACGGATACGGGGACTTCGGAAAATATTCAGATCCCTAGACTTTTTCCACATTTTGCTAAGCTACAGCCTTATACTAAAATAAATTATTTATGAAATCCTCAGCAATCTACACACAATGCCCCATAATGACAAAGTGAAAACAGGTTTTTAGAAATGTTTGCAAATTTATTAAAAATGAAAAACATAAATACCTTTTTTACATACTGTAAGTATTCAGACCCTTTGCTATGAGACTCAAAATTGTGCTCAGGTGCATCACCTGTGGTAAATTTAATTGATTGGACATGATTTGGAAAGGCATACACCTGTCTATATAAGGTAACACAGTGCATGTCAGAACAAAAGCCAAGCCATGAGGTCCAAGGAATTGTCTGTAGAGCTCCGAGACAGGATTGTGTCGAGGCACAGGGGAAGGGTACCAAAACATTTCTGCAGCATTGAAGGTCCCCAATAACACAGTGGCCTCCATCATTCTTAAATGGAAGAAGTTTGGAACCACCAAGACTCTTCCTAGAGCTGGCCGCCCGGCCAAACTGAGCATCGGGGAGAAGGGCCTTGGTCAGGGAAGTGACCAAGAACCTGATGGTCACTCTGATAGAGCTGTGGAGATGGGAGAACCTTCCAGAAGGACAACCATCTCTGCAGTACTCCACCAATCAGAGAGATCCTTGATGAAAACCTGTTCCAGAATGCTCAGGACCTCAGACTGGGGCGAGGGTACACCTTCCAACAGGACAACGACCCTAAGCCCACAGCCAAGACAATGCAGGAGTGACTTCATGACAAGTCTCTGAATGTCCTTGAGAGGCCCAGCCAGAGACTGGACTTGAACCCGAACGAACATCTCTGGAGAGGCCTCCTGGGTGGTGCAGGGGTCTAAGGCACTGCATCGCAGTGCTAGCTGTGCCACCAGAGATTATGGGTTCAAGCCCAGGCTCTGCCACAGCCAGCCGCAGTGCACAATTGGCCCCATGTCATCTGGGTTAGGGAGGGTTTGGCCAGCAGGGATATCTTTGTCTCATTGTGCGCTAGTGACTCCTGTGGTGTGGTGGGCTGGGTGCAGTGCACGCTGACCAGGTTGCCAGGTGTATGGTGTTTCCTCTGCACATTGGTGCGGCTGGCTTCCGGGTTGGATGTGTGTCAAGAAGCAGTGTGGGTTTCGGAGGATGCATGGCTCTTGACCTTCGCCTCTCCTGAATCCGTACGGGAGTTGCAGCGATGAGACAAGACAGTAGACACTACCAATTGGGGTAAAAAGCTTGAGAGGATCTGCAGAGAGGAATGGGAGAATCTCCCCAAATACAGGTGTGCCAAGCTTGTAGTGTCATACCCAAGAAGACTTGAGGCTGTAATTGCTGCCAAAGGTGTTCAAAAAGAGTCTGAATAATTATGTAAATGGGTATTTCTGTTTTTTTATTTTATACATTTTGCAAAAAATTCAAAAACCTGTTTTTGCTTTGTCATTATGGAGCGTTGTGTGTAGATCGATGAGGGAAAAAAACAATTGAATACATTTTAGAATAAGGCAAAGCAGCAAAATGTGGAAAAAGTCAAGGGGTTTGAATACTTTCCAAATGCGCTGTATATATAGGGCATACAACTATCTCAGCTCTGCAGAATTTGTTACGAAGAGATAGAATCATTAGATCACTTATTTTGGTATTGCCCCGATGCAGCTTGTTTCTGGTCACAGGTTCAGGAATTGCTGAAAAATTCCAACATTTATCAAAAATTTTACCTAGAAATAGCACTGTTGGGAGATTTGGAAAAACATAGTCAATCAACAATATAATAATACTGTTATAGCCAAATAGCCAATTTGTATTTGTATAGAATAACCAGAGCATTATTAGTCAAAGTATTAGTGTGAAGTCATTATTGTAGATGAATACCCCCCTTGCGGCCGGTGCAGTAGCTACGGGAGGAGGAAAGGTTATTTGAGAGAGGAAGTCGGGCCAACAAGGAGGAGTCTTGGTTAGACGGGGGGGCGGTAGAGATTTTTGACCACACTTACTCTCATGATATCTTGAATTGACTGCACACAATAGCCTTCATTTATTGCACTTCATTTATTGCACTTATAAGTTATTAGAATTAGAGGAATTATAAGAAACATTTGCGTTTCCTCATATTTTATATTAGAAAGTCTGTAAGTTTTATATGCTTGAACAAAGAAGCATCCTTTTGTTTGTAAACTTGCAATCCGAAGTGCCACACTGCCATCATCTCTATGGACGTGCAGTAAAGCCTGTTGTGAGTGTGTCTTTGAAATAGCACCTCTCTCGCCAGGGCAGTGGGCATATTTATTGGATGGAATAGAGAAAATATGCCATTACAAATACTTTTTATAAAATTATTTCCTTAACTTACAATCTGTAGACACTATACGATTAGACAGGTGCAGAATGTATGTGAAAAATCTAAGCACAGTTAAAAAATATATCTCACATGGAAATCATAAGAGGGAGGTTTGCAGAGATGGGTGGGATGGACTGAGACTTGAGGGGTGGGTTTAAAAGCTTATGTTCTATAATAGTTATGACTGAAAGGAAGATTTATAATGTATATGTCATGTCCTGACCAGCAGATGGAGCTGTTGTAGTAGTTTTGGGGTCAGGACGTGGCAGTCTTGTGTGTGTGTGAATGTTCTGTGTTGGTCTTGTGACTCCTGATCAGGAACAGCTGGGGATCGTTGTTCCTGATTGGGAGTCATATATGTAGGAGTATGTTTGTCACTGGGTTTTGTGGGTGGTTGTTCTTGCACTGCGTTTTTGTATGCATGTAAGACTGTCCCTGTTGTGTTTATTGTTTTTTTTCAGTGGATGCTTTACTCCTTTTTTTTAAATTAAAATATGAGCATCCATATTCCCGCTGCGCCTTGGTCCTTTTCTATCCAGTATGACATTTTCAGCAACGAGTACGACATATTCTGTGACAGTATAAGTACAATCTATCTTTGTATATCAAGTTACTTTATTCTTGCTATGTAACTGCTGTAAATAATAATAGTGAAATGCCATGTCTGTAAAACGTGTGTAGAATGTACTGTACATGTAACAACAAAAGAAAAAGCTGTAAAAACAGTTTATTTTTGTCCTCCGAATGGAGTGAAGGTGCTTTAGTTCACATTGTATCACATGCTTTTGTTCACACTGAATAAAGAATTTTAGAGGGTCCATAGTATTACAACCTTTAGTGAGAGTGGAGTAAAAAGGATAGTTTAAATGACAAGGTGACCTTGCTGTGCCAATACTTAAACCACAGAGTAAACCCCCTCTGACGTAACCATGTGATGGGCTAATGGTGGTTGCTGTAAAATAAAATTCTTCCACTATGTATGAGGTAAATGTAGTGTGCCAGTTAGGGCATAGGAAGTATAATGAGGTTTTTATGTAATGTTGGGGAGCTTGCTACTGCAGTCTGTTTTTAAATGGATCACTGGTTTATGAAAAAATAACAATATTCAGTGTCACTTTATGAGTTGTACATGGCTAGGAAAAAAATATTAATATTGACAGAATTCACATTTTCTCAGTCCATTCATTCCTATTCCATTAAATAATTCATCAAGATCCAATACCCACGTAGCAATATGACACTTTGGAAAGCAATCCCATTTCGGATCCATTCTCATATACTTTCATTATGTCAAACGCGAAACAGAAATTCCATTCTGTCCTTTGGGTTAAATGGAATGTTGCTGCTTGCTCAGCTTGTTTTGCTTTGTTGCTTCTCCCCTCTTGTCATTTCCTATTTGCTCCGCAGTGAGGAAAAATCGGATTAAAAACACAATCACCATGGCGCCGGGCTCTGTGCCTTCTAATCAAAACATAATGGGAGTTTAACATGCATTATCTCAGAGTGGAATTTAATGAGAGTTTAACAAGCCTTATCTCAGAGTGAATTTTAATAGCGGCTTCCAGAGGCATTCCGTAATAATGATCCCATCTGCATCTCATCCCAAGACAAAGTCAGAAGAGACCAAGAACAATAACTCCAGGGGTGACAAGGGAAACATCTGCAGCTCACGTGGACAAGGCTTGTGTCTCAAACTCAAACTGTCTGGTGCTGTTGTGTTGTGTCTGTCTGTCTTGAGGTATCAGGGTTGCAGTTTCCATCTGGTTTTTGTTGCTTTAACTTTGTTTGGTTTTTAGTCTCTGTCTATTGTTGTTTTGTCTGGTTCCAAAACATTTTGGGAGTTTTTGTCTTTGTTAGTTGGTCTGATATACAGTACCAGTATATCATTCCAGGGTTTTTCTTTATTTTCCTATTTTCTACGTTGTAGAATAATAGTAAAATAAAGAAAAACCCTGGAATGAGTAGGTGTGTCCAAACTTTTGACTGGTATTGTATATCAGACCAACTAACAAAGACAAAAACTCTCAAAAAATTTGGAACCAGACAAAACAATGTTTTGTAGAATAATAGTGAAGACATCAAAACTATGAAATAACACATATGGAATAATTTTGTAACCAAAAAGTGTTAAACAAATCAAAATATATTTTATATTTGAGATTCTTCAAAGTAGCTACCCTTTGCCTTGATGACAGCTTTCCACACTCTTGGCATTCTCTCAACCAGCTTCATGAGGTAGTCACCTGGAATGCATTTCAATTAACAGGTGTGCCTTGTTAAAAGTTAATTCGTGGAATTTCTTTCCTTCTTAATGTGAGCCAATCAGTTGTGTTGTGACAAGGTAGGGGTGATATACAGAAGATAGCTGTCACGGTTGTCGTCGGTGAGGGAGGACCAAAACGCAGCAGGTACGTGTATGCTCATCTTGAGAATTTATTAACTTCCAAAAAATGAATATACAAAATAACAAAAAACCACGATCGAACGAACAACAAACAGTCTGGCAAAGCCAAGGCTCAACACACAACAATCACCCACCTATCCAGGACCAAGCAGCAGAGAAAGGAGCGGTGGAAATTCGAGTTGGACTGGCGGGAGAAGTGGACTTGGGAGGAAGTTCTGGACGGGGCCGGACCTTGGCACCAGGCTGGGGAGTATCGCCGCCCGCAGTGGGAAATTGAGGCAGCCAAGGCAGAGAGGCGGTGGTACGAGGCCAGAGACGCGCTGAGGGAGAAGCACGAGAGGCACCCCCAATAATTTTTTTTGGGGGGGGCACACGGGTAGTTTGGCTAGGCGAAGGAAGAGCCGGAAGCCAGCTACCCGTGGTTATATGGAGGAGCGTATGGGGTGGAGAGCGCTATGTTTCGCTGAGAAGCGCACTATCTCACCCATACGCACGCACAGTCCGGTGCGAGTTATTCCAGCCCCTCGCAGGTGCCGTGCTAGAGCGGGCATCCAGCCTGGTAGGAGGATGCCTGCGCAGCGCATCTGGTCGCCGGTACGCCTCCGAGGACCAGGCTACCCAACTCCCGCTCTACGCACGGCTACCATCAGGCCCCTGCACAGCCCAGTCTGCCCTGTACGAGCACCCCGCTCATACAGGGCTACTAGTTCCATCCAGCCAAGGTGGGTTGTGCAGGAGGTAAGATCTAGACCGGCTGTGCGCCTCCATAGCCCTGGGTTTCCAGCTCCTGTCTCTCGTGCGGACCCGGAAGTGCGTCAACCCAGTCCGACTCGTCCTGTTCCCGCTCCCCGCACTAGCCTGCAAGTGCGTAAACCCAGCCTCGCCAGTCAACAGTCGTCGGAGCTGCCCGCCAGTCAACAGTCGTCGGAGCTGCCCGCCAGTCAACAGTCGTCGGAGCTGCCCGCCAGTCAACAGTCGTCGGAGCTGCCCGCCAGTCAACAGTCGTCGGAGCTGCCCGCCAGTCAACAGTCGCCGGAGTGGCCAGACTGCGCTGAACTGCCGGAGTGGCCAGACTGCGCTGAACTGCCGGAGTGGCCAGACTGCGCTGAACTGCCGGAGTGGCCAGACTGCCCTGAACTGCCGGAGTGGCCAGACTGCCCTGAACTGCCGGAGTGGCCAGACTGCCCTGAACTGCCGGAGTGACCAGACTGCCCTGAACTGCCGGAGTGGCCAGACTGCCCTGAACTGCCGGAGTGGCCAGACTGCCCAGACTGTCCCGAGTGTCCAGACTGCCCAGACTGTCCCGAGCGGCCAGACTGCCCAGACTGTCCCGAGCGGCCAGACTGCCCAGACTGTCCCGAGCTGCCAGACTGCCCAGACTGTCCCGAGCTGCCAGACTGCCCAGACTGTCCCGAGCTGCCAGATTGCCCAGACTGTCCCGAGCTGCCAGACTGCCCAGACTGTCCCGAGCTGCCAGACTGCCCAGACAGCCTGGAACGGCCTGAGCCGGAGCCACCTCCAAAAATAGGTGGGTTGGGGAGGGGGGGTGTAGCACAGTGCCGTCGTTGACGGCAGCCACCCTCCCTTCCCTCCCTTTAGAAAAGGGGAATTTTTCTTTTTGTGTTGTTTGGGGTTATTTTTTGTTAAGGTGCTTCCGGGGTAGCACCTTTAAGGGGGGGGTACTGTCACGTCCTGGCCAGTATATAAGGTTAATTGTTTTGTAGTTTGGTCAGGGCGTGGCAGAGGGTATTTGTTTTATGTGGTTCAGGGTGGTGTGTTTTTG
Source organism: Salmo trutta (assembly GCF_901001165.1). Classification (NCBI taxonomy): domain Eukaryota; kingdom Metazoa; phylum Chordata; class Actinopteri; order Salmoniformes; family Salmonidae; genus Salmo; species Salmo trutta. The sequence goes on along the minus strand of NC_042972.1, from coordinate 29,283,373 downwards.
TAAAAAGGGTGTTTGATTTAGTAATTCCGAGTGTTGGTTTATGTTTAGGTATTTCTATGTAGAGTCTAGTGAGTGTATGTCTATGTTTGGTTAATTGGGGTTGGGACTCTCAGTTGAAGGCAGGTGTTGTCTATCTGCCTTTGATTGAGAGTCCCATATAGTAGGGTGTGTTTGTGTTTGGTATTTGTGGGTGATTGTTCTGTGTTGAGCCTTGGCTTTGCCAGACTGTTTGTTGTTCGTTCGATCGTGGTTTTTTGTTATTTTGTATATTCATTTTTTGGAAGTTAATAAATTCTCAAGATGAGCATACACGTACCTGCTGCATTTTGGTCCTCCCTCACCGACGACAACCGTGACAATAGCCATATTTGGTAAAAGACTAAGTCCATATTATGGCAAGAACAGCTGAAATAAGTAAAGAGAAATGACAATCCATTACTTTAAGACATGAAGGTCAGTTAAAAAAGAACATTTCAAGAACTTTGAAAGTTTATTTAAGTGCAGTCACAAAAACAATCAAGCGCTATGATGAAACTGGCTCTCATGAAGACCAACACAGGAAAGGAAGACCCAGAGTTACCTCTGCTGCAGAGGATAAGTTCAGTAGAGTTAAATGCACCTCAGATTGCAGCCCAAATAAATGCTTCACAGTTCAAGAAGCAGAAACATCTCAACATCAACTGTTCACATGAGACTGCATGAATCAGGCCTTCATGATCGAATTGCTGCAACCATTACTTAAGGACACCAATAAGAAGAAGACACTTGCTTGGGCCAAGAAACACGAGCAATGGACATTAGACCGGTGGAAAGTCCAAATGTGACATTTTTGGTTCCAACCGCCGTGTCTTTGTGAGACGCAGAGTGGTTCCCCCGTGAAGCATGGAGGAGGGGTGATGGTGTGGGGGTGCTTTGCTGTTGACACTGTTATTGATTTTTTTTTATTCAAGGCACACTTAACCAGCATGGCTACCATAACATTCTGCAATGATACGCCATCCCATCTGGTTTGAGCTTAGTGGGACTATAATTAGTTTTTCCACATGACAATGACCCAAAACACACCTCCAGGCTGTGTAAGGGCTATTCGACCAAGAAGGAGAGTGATGGAGTGCTGCATCAGATGACCTGGCCTCCACAATCACCCGACCTCAACCCATTTGAGATGGTTTGGGATGAGTTGGACGGCAGAGTGAAGAAAAAGCAGCCAACAAGTGTTCAGCATATGTGGGAACTCCTTCAAGACTGTTGGAAAAGCATTCCTCATGAAGCTGGTTGAGAGAATACCAAGAGTGTGCAAAGCTGTCATCAAGGCAAAGGGTGGCTTTGCCGATGACACAACAGTGGTAGGCTTGATCACCGACAACGACTAGACAGCCTGTAGGGAGGAGGTCAGAAATCTGGCCGTGTGGTGCCAGGACAACAACCTCTCCCTCAACGTGATCAAGACAAAGGAGATGATTGTGGACTACAGGAAAAAGAGGACCGAGCACGCCCCCATTCTCATCGACGGAGCTGCAGTGGAGCAGGTTGAGAGCTTCAAGTTCCTTGGTGTTCACATCACCAGCAAACTAACATGGTCCAAGCACACCAAGACAGTCGTGAAGAGGGCATGACAAAACCTATTCCCCCTCAGGAGACTGAAAAGATTTGGCTTGGGTCCTCAGATCCTGAAAAGGTTCTACAGCTGCACCATCGAGGGCATCTTGACTGGTTGCATCACTGCCTGGTATGGCAACTGCTCGGCCTCCGACCGCAAGGCACTACAGAGGGTAGTGCAAACGGCCCAATACTTCACTGGGGTCAAGGTTCCTGCCATCCAGGACTTCTATACCAGGCGGTGTCAGAGGAAGGCCCTAAAAAATTGTCAAAGACTCCAGCCACCCTAGTCATAGACTGTTCTCTCTGCTACCGCACGGCAAGCGGTACCGGAGAGCCAAGTCTAGGTCCAAGAGGCTTCTACACAGCTTCTACCCCCAAGCCATAAGACTCCTGGACATCTAATCAAATGGCTACCCAGAATATTTGCATTGCCCTCCACCTCTTTTACACTGCTGCTACTCTCTGTTGTTACCGTCTATGCATAGTCATTTTAATATGTCTACCTACATGTACATATTACCTCGACTAACCGGTGCCCCCGTACATTGACTCTGTACCGGTACCCCCTGTTTAGTGTCTCACTATTGTTATTTTACTGCTGCTCTTTAATTACTTGTTACTTTTATTTCTTATTCTTATCCATATTTTTTTAAACTGCATTGTTGGTTAGGGGCTTGTAATTAAGCATTTCACTGTAAGGTCTACACCTGTTGTATTTGGCGCATGTGACTAATACAATTTGATTTGATTTAGATTTTTGGCTACTTTGAAGAATCTCAAATATAAAATATATTTTGATTTGTTTAATGCTTTTTGGGTTACTAAATGGTTCCATATGTGTTATTTCATAGTTTTGATGTCTTCACTATTATTCTACAAAGTAGGAAATAGTAAAAATTAAGAAAAACCCTTGAATGAGCAGGTGTGTCCAAACTTTTGACTGGTTCTGTATACCCGTAATTAAATTAAGATGAATTAAACTTTCATTATTGGGTCACCTCCCAATCTTAAACAAAATTAAACCTCAGCTCAACAAGACTGTATGAAGGTGTGGTGTATATTTGAGTGATATCTCTGTATAGAGAGTGATTAGAAAAAGATGAAAACCAAAAGTATACTTCGGTCTCAGCATTACATTTTACATTTTACATTTTAGTCATTTAGCAGACGCTCTTATCCAGAGCGACTTACAGTAGTAAATGCATACATTTCATACAACTTCATACATTTCATACATTTTTTTTTTTCTGTGCTGGCCCCCCGTGGGAATCGAACCCACAACCCTGGTGTTACAAACACTATGCTCTACCAACTGAGCTACAGGGAAGGCTAAAATGTATTATCTGTGGAGAGGTCCATTCCACCTGCAGATCATATATGCTTTTACTCACTTTGAAATGTTTCTTACAAACGTATTATTTTTTCCCTGCTGTCTACATTGAAAATAATTTCTCAAAGACACTGTGTGTTAGAGGTATTATTGTGTGACAAATCAAATCAAATTGAATCAAATCTACTGCAGATCATGCTCTTTCCAGAGGGACAAACCACAAACCCTAAGAAAACCATTCTCCTTTGTTCTCCAGCCTCAAAGGTATATGTTTCTTTTCATCCTCTGTGTTCAATGTTTATTTGTTTATTCACACAGACAGAAGCAGAGTTGCTTATCTCTCCTCTCTCAGATCTCCCCCTTTAAAGGACACATGACCGGGTCGCTAAGGACTTCACACGGCAACAGCAGCCCTGGAGACCAGGAACGACAAGGTAAGCAGGACCCTTACAGGTCCCACTGGAGTTAGAGGCCATGACTTGAGAGAAACAAGACAAGGGGAAGGTAGGTAGTGATGAGAGGGTGAATCATTGTTGTTATGAAGAAGATGAGCTGTCACTGTCATCTGCCGGTACACCGGTGTTAATTCATGTGGTGTTGTGAACCACTCAAATGGAAACTTATGTTAATGTATTCTGTTTGAAGAACCAACTTTAAGGTTGTGGTCTGACACTCTGACACTGACTTTTTCCACATTTTGTTACGTTACAGCCTTATTAAATGGATTAAATAGTTTTTTTTCCTTCATCAATCTACACACAATACCCCATAATGACAAAGCATGAACAGGTTTTTAGAAAATGTTGCAAATTAAACATTTTAAATAACCTGAAATATCACATTTATATAAGTATTCAGACCCTTTACTCAGTACTTTGTTGAAGCACCTTTGGCAGCGATTACAGCCTTGAGTCTTCTTGGGTATGACACTACAAGCTTGGTACAACTGTATTTGGGGAGTTTCTCCCATTCTTTTCTGCAGATCCTCAAGCTCTGTCAGATTGAACGGAGAGTCGCTGCACAGCTATTTTCAGGTCTCTCCAGAGATGTTAGATCAGGTTCAAATCCGGGCTCTGGCTGGGCCACTCAAGGACATTCAGAGATTTGTCCCGAAGCCACTCCTGCGTTGTCTTGGCTGTGTGCTTAGGGTCATTGTCCTATTGTAAGGTGAACCTTCGCCCCAGTCTGAGGACCTGAGTGCTCTGGAGCAGGTTTTCATCAAGGATCTCTTTGTACTTTGCTCGATCCTCGACCCTCGATCCTCGATCCTGACTAGTCTCCATGTTCCTGTTTTTCATTTTTAGTAAATTAGGAAAAATTTCTAAACCTGTTTTGCTTTATCATTATGGGGTATTGATGAAGGAAAAAAAACTATTTAATCCATTTTAGAATAAAGCTGTAATGTAACAAAATGTGGAAAAAGTCAAGGGGTCTGAAAACTTTCCGAATGCACCGTAGTAGGAAGGTCCATCAGATGTCTGAATGTGACAGTTGTTTCCTTGATATGCTGTTGATGACACATACTGTACATGTCATTTGCAATCTCCACATGTGGTGACCTCGAGGAGCCCAGGGGGTGTGTTCGTGGTGTGCCCCACTTCCCTGTTCAGACGAAGGAATGGACCGCAATGTGCATTTGTCTGTTTGTGACTGTGTATACTGTTCTTTCCCTCTCCACATTTATTTTCATTCGTTGCACCAAATATAATTTGATTTGTTATCATCAAATCACTCAATGTAATAGCTCCCAGGAGCTCTTGCTTTCAGTGTCTGCCAGGACATTATGGTGGCTGATTTGGGTCTAATTTATTATGTCCTCGGTGCTGAAGTGACAACTGTTGAGAGTTAGTCCTACATCACAAACCCTTAGCCTATGATTGAACTGTTATTCAAAATGGAAGCAAATTCCTCAACATGTGTAAATTGAAATGACATAAAAAAAACAATTGTACTGTACATTTCAGAACAGTGGACAAATGTTCCTATGCTGATCTGTTCAGTCAAATGAGCAGCTACATTCATAAAGTCATAAAACCTTTGGCGTACATCAGTAATTAGGAGTGACAGTGATGTCATCACCTCAACTTGTCATCTGAGACCTGAGTGGTGACATGACTGATGAATGGCACATGGCAAGTACTCAGTCACAGGGGAATACAGAGTATTGAAATGTATGGGTTCATACAACGGTGAACAGAGAAATTGACCAAATTAGCAAATGTAATCCAGGCAATGTGAATACTGCAAGGAGAGAAAATACATGTTCTGCATCAAGTGGTAAAGAGAGACCCACTGAGACAGTGAGAGAGACACTGCCCAGTGCCCACTGTGTAGCTGTGAAGCGGAGCTGAGATAAATCTATATATATCAATACTAGCATATTATATTTTTAAGATAGGTTGATTGCCATCTCAATGTCATGACAATTATATAACTTTATTGGTACAGTGCTGGGGGGGGGGAGATTGTTAGCATGAAGATCACCAGGGTAGAGAGAGGGAAACTCCCTCATGTATTTTTCATCTCAACAGTATGACCTTTTCCACACATTCTTAGGACTCACACTAACTCTGCCACACACACAACACGCACACAAACCAATGAATCATAATTTGTGTACTTCAGTGATTAGACTTTAATGAGGTCAAAACAACCTTGGGCTGACAACTTTTGAGCGGCAGTCAAACTTCACAGAGTACAACTAGGCCACAGATGTTTCATGACTGAGATTTCACATCATACTGTATGTCTTACAGGCTTTATTTTTACTCCTTCGATTTCTGTTTTTTAAGATGTTCAAGCTTTGCATGGAATATCTGAGGCTTTGAGCATTACGTTGGAATTAAGAATCTCTCAGGTTAACTTTTGACTTTCATGGGCCCTCAGATGCTCTGAAGGTCTTAGAGCCGTGAGCAGTGAGACCACAGAGAACCTGCACAGGGTGGAAATAAAGAGTTACACAAATAATGGGCAAACCCTTACCCAGCAAACTCTGTCCCAGTGTTATCACCACAGGCATACTGTATAATCACATTGGAGAAGAGTACAACCACAACTCAGAAGGAAAACTTGTAAGAGAAGTAGCAAACATGCTGTCATTTTCCTTGTAATTTGAGCAGTGTTGCCTACTAGTGAATTAGGAACTGTTTTAAGCCTGGTTCTAAGAACAGAGGCTGTTGACTCTGTCATGTTCCTCTCTAGATTTCTTCCATCTAAGGAGTTTTTCCTGGCCATTGCGCTCTCGCTACTGCTTTGCTTGCACTTTGGGTTTAGGCTGGATAACTGTTTGTGACAACTTGTGATGTAAAGAGGGCCCAAAAAAATGTGATTGATTGATTATAACTTCTTGCAGTGTGAAATGGCCTAAATATCTTAAACTATAGTCATAACACAGTAAATGTTGAAGATTCAGGACATAGAGGAGGGTAGATTTACTGTAAACCAAAATACAGGCTGCAGATGCCCAACATACAGCACAGTCTAACCAATCCACAATCAGCACCTGGGCATATGCTCATACATATTTATATGCCCTTGGTCTAAAACCCCGGTAAAAAACTCCTTATTAAAACCCTCAAGTTAAAACAGGAAAACGTTAATACGTGTTCAGTTACAGCCCCAATGGGCCAACAGTGTTCAGAGTCTCAGAGAAGATAGCGAGAAGGAGGACCTTATAAATCCCGCTGTGTAGATTTATGACTTAACACAGTGTGAATGAATTAGGCACGCATAAAACATCCCCTATGTAAATGCTTTGATTAAAGTGGTGCTGCTGCAGTGTCTGCCTGCTCATCTGTGGTGGTCTTTCCCCATCTCATCTAATGAAGGAGCTCATTTGAGGGAGACCATGTTTCAGCTATATGGAAGCTAGGCTATTTGAGTTGTGTGCAACAAGACAGTCTCAACACCTGAGAGTCCCAGGTCAGATTTGTCCTGGGTCAAATTAAGCCCCTCCTAGAATTGGCAGTAGTTCACTGTACTTAGTTCACTGTCTTAGGACTTTTCTCATTTGGGAAAAAGTCCATCATTAGGCCTGTTGCTAGACCCACAGACTATGTTCTGACAGGCCATTGATGTCATGAGCAGCTGACAAACAGGCCTTTAGAGGGCCACAGGGCTGAATGGGCACTGAGTGCTGCTGCCTTCCCACCAGTAATGAGCCACTTTACTGAATGAGCCTTAAGTGCATGTTTTCGTTGAGAAGAGCACACAGTCACACAGCCCTTCTATTCGGTCATGCTCCCAGGTATCAGAAACCTTCTCATCACTGTGTGTGTGTGTGCATTTGAGTCATGTGCACTAATTAGCGCATAATGTATGAAACCATTTGTAAATATAGCTCCCTGTAAAATTATTCAGTAAGATCAAATCATGATGTACCCAAGGAATAGTAAGTTTGATGACCTTCTCACACCATTTGGATTCCCTCATCTTTATCCATATACTTCAGGATGTGTGGTTTGTATCCACACAGCAGAGCATATTCCTCATATTGATTTAAGCCTTCAGAACATCAGAGGTAAAAATCAGTGAGTCATCAACAACAGACAATAAAAACACTTATACCTTCACAAATCTTTATTGTCCATTTCATTAGAATCAAAATTGTTGTATTCAGCAGTGTTATGCATCTTTGAATACATTCAGAGGTGTTAGAATCATGTTATATGTTTAGTGCAGGAATGATAAAGTACTTACATATAAAAAAAATAAAAAAACGAATGACAGCCAATGTGTGCTTAACACTAAGCCACTAGAGCACTACAGTCTCTTATAAAACCTGTTAAACCAAATGGTTAGCTATTGATTAAATTGATTTGGTACTGGCACCAAAGCCATGGGGATAAGAGCAGTTAAAAAGCATCACAAAAATCTGATGTCAAATCAATTGTTAAATGCATTGGTTTATTAAATACCTCAGAATTCTCACATTATGATTTTCTGAGCATAATTGTATTATTGGTAAGATTTACAAAATGAACAGTGCTCTGTATTAAATTCTGCTCACAGCATCAGGCACAGAATGTATTCCAGACTGATTGAATTGATTCCACGTCGAGCACAATGATGCGGTGACCTCTGTATAGATTACTGAGTGAAACATATGCCAGTGGCTAACAGGGGATTGCATGTAATTGCCTTGATAGTTAATCACATGCAGTAAACAAAAACCGCAACACCAGTAAACAGGAAGAGGGAGAGTGAGGAAACATGCCAACAGAAAACATGCATAGTTAGAACATACAGCCAACTCCTGATAAATGCAATAGCATGTCTGATTGGGACTATCTTGAATGCATGCACCAAATCAGAGCATGCAGGTTTACAAGCAAGTAAAATGGATATACAGGTATTTGAAATGGGATAGGTGAACTGCAATGCAGTTGAGAGCAGCAGTGGGCTTTATGGCTGGGTTATCTTGACTCTAGAACAGGGTGAATACAGCAGTATGATGTCAAAACCATCTCTGCTGTGTCCAAACACTCCTTCACTGTCAGATTACCACATTCTGCTCTACTCCCTTCTCCCTGATTACTGTGATGGGACTTACTCCTCCCCACGACTCAGAGATTACAGACCAAGACAAACAAGCTCAAAGACACAGCAGCATCCTCATAGATATGGCCAACAGTCAACACAGGGCGCAGCATAGAGTGAAGAGTCAGGGATCAGCCACAGTGGAGAGTCAGGGGAGAGAACAGCACAAAGATCAGTTATAGGATCGACCAATCCCAGAATTGACCCCCAACCACTTGTGGAGATTTGGGAGGATTGAAGAAGTTTAAGCAATACCAGCCTACCAGAACTATTACCATATTGCTTATACATAACACATCCAAACATGTGCCAAGGGGTAGGGTTAGTGGTCTTTTTGAATTGGACAGCCTAGAGTACACTCACATTCAGCAATAGAAGGATCATCTTAGGGCCCAGCCACAGTTAGTTGAGGAAGCACCAGAAGAAAGAACAGTCATTGAATCAGCATATAAACCAAATAGAGGGAAGAGCAGAGGGAACAGTCCTAGAGTCAGAATACAGAGAGAGTGGGAGTATCCTTGTGTGGAGTCTAACACACTGATTAATGAGCCTGGAGTGAGAAACACACACAGGCAGCCAGAGAGTTGGGCAATCAGTTCATCATGCTTTATTTTGTGTGACCCTTACTACTGATGTGGCGATGGCTAGAGATCTGCACAGAACTCTCTCCTCTCCTCACTGTCTGCACCATTGCACAATACTGACAGAGACAATCCAACCCTCTGCTAATGAGAGGGGGTTTGAGTGTGAGAGGGGTTTGGACAGAGGACACAGTATGTGACTGTGTGAGAGAGAGACAAAGCTATTGGGTTATTATTGCTATAAGGATTATGCTGATTTCCTTACATTTACAGGTTTAATGGAAGCAGGGTTTGACGCATACATAGACAATACATGGACATATTTAGTGTGAGGTGCTCAGACAGTCAAACTGTGTTCAGGTGGGTCAGAGGGGGTGTGTCTGGCCAGTGGTGGTCACTCCCCCAGCTCTTTGAAAGCCTGTAAGTGCTGGCTGTAGCGGAAGGAGGTGTCCCTGGCTGTTTCAAGCTGCTTCTCACACCACAGAATCAGAGCCTGGCGTAACAACTCCACACGAGTACTGTGGAACCTTGCTATCTGGAACACACACACGCCACTGAACTTTACAATAAAATAGAACATATATTTCAGTCAAAACTCAGCAGACAAAAAGCAAGTCTGTTGTATAAGAGCTGCTAAGGGGAGAGGTGAGAGTCAGAATGAAGTGAACATTGGAGGTGAAAGGCAGCAGTCCAGTGGGCTGTATGTACCTCCTGTTTAGCCACTCCAGATACATGATCAAACTCCTTCTCAGCTGCCACTTTCAATTCGTCCATCTGAATCAGAGAGGAAAATACATCACTCACACAGTGCAGAACATAACAGTTTCAGAACTATTAGTCAATATACAGTCAAGTCCTGATAAGTGCACATTGGAAAAAGTGTAAACACTGTTTAATTGTATTGCAGTTCACCAATAGCAATTCAACTATATTTTTTACTGGGATATCTTTATGCAGGAATGACAGTCTCAAGCCATATAAGCAGCTGGCTCTAGATGAGAGAGCACTACTGACCCCTGCTCGACCTATGAGGAACAAGCAGTGCCTGATGTGTCCCCGTCTGTGTGAACAAAAACACTTACAGCAGCTTTCTTTACAGGCTTGGCTCTCTCTGCATTCCTGCTGGCTGTTTCTAGCTCCACAAGCTTACAGGTCCTCCTGTACAGCATCTCCTACAAAAGAACCCACTCAAATGGCTCAAAGATCAACCTTATTTATCCATAAAGAAAATATTTAATAACAACTTTTTATTTATACATTTTTTATTTAACCTTTATTTAACAACTAGGCAAAGCAGTTAAGAACAAATTCTTATTTACAATGATGGCCTACACCGGCCAAAACCGAACGACACTGGGTCAATTGTGCGCCAATCTATAGGACTCCCAATAATGGACGGTTGTGATACAGCCTGGATTTGAATCAGGGTGTCTGTAGTGACGCCTCTAGCACTGAGATGCAGTGCCTTAGAACGCTGCACCACTCGGGAGCCCTTTAATATCAACAATATGTGTTAAGAGTTTCCTGGGAAATTTGTGATGTCTGTGACAGCTGAATGGGTTGAGGTTTTTCCACCATGACCTAATGGAAATGACAGTATGTCCTAATACAAACTGTGAGCATTAACAGTTACAACACTAATACTGAACAATGTTGTTGTTCACCAATAACTGAGCAGCTAACACTAAGGCCAGGAGTTTTTCCCAGTCAGGTCATGTAGACAGGAAAAACTCCTGGCCCTAGTAATGAAAGATGATGTCTGACCTTCTCTGCCTCTTGGCAACGAGACTCCAGATCCAGCCCCAGCCCCAGAGTGCTCAAGTTGTTCTCAGCAACACTCTCAAAGTTTCTCTGCCCACAGAGAAAGAGACAAACATAATTAGCAATGCATGTGTGGTAAATCATGTGAAATATCCTCCCAGTCTTTTTTCCTTTGAATTGTTGTTGTTTGGTCAAATGTATATTTTCACAGGGTGAGGATGACATTTTACCTTGATTGAATCTATGACCTCAGACAGCTTGACACATATCCTGCAAGATGAAATAGGGGAATAGGTGAGTCCCTTTAAAAACCACCGCCCATATACATGGTGAAGACAGATCGTTCATTGCAATGGTATTCAAACTTTTTCAACAGGGACCCAATTTTTTCAGGCAGGATTTCTGGGGACCACATTTTGTCCCCACAATAAATTACTGCGACCCCACCCCAAATCTAATGTCACAACCAAATCTGTACATTTCGATTTTTAAATCAACAAATAGGCCTAACCTTCATTTCATTTGAATCTCTTACCAAATGAAAAGAAAACAATAAGTACATTTACTCAATAAAATAGTATTTTTCTAATTATCTTTCTCAAAAATGTTTGTATATTGTTACATGCAACAATCTGTACTCTTAATACAGTTGAAGTCTGAAGTTTACATACACCTTGGCCAAATACATTTACTCAGTTTTTCACAATTCCTGAAATGTAATCCTAATAAAAATTCACTGTTTTAGGTCAGTTAGGATCACCACTTTATTTTAAGAATGTGAAATGTCAGAATAATAGTAGAGAATTATTTCTTTCAGCTTTTATTTCTTTCATCACATTCCCAGTGGGCCAGAAGTTTACATACACTCAATTAGTATTTGGTAGCATTGCCTTTAAAATGTTTCACTTGGGTCAAACGTTTCGGGTAGCCTTCCACAAGCTTCCCACAATAAGTTGGGTGAATTTTGGCCCATTCCTCCTGACAGAGCTGGTGTAACTGAGTCAGGTTTGTAGGCCTCCTTGCTCGCACACACTTTTTCAGTTCTGCCCACAAATGTTCTATAGGATTGAGGTCAGGGCTTTGTGATGGCCACTCCAATACCTTGACTTTGTTGTCCTTAAGCCATTTTGCCACAATTTTGGAAGTATGCTTGGGGTCATTGTCCATTTGGAAGACCCATTTGCACCAAGCTTTAACTTCCTGACTGATGTCTTGAGATGTTGCTTCAATATATTCACATAATTTTCCTACCTCATGATGCCATCTATTTTGTGAAGTGCACCAGTCCCTCCTGCAGCAAAGCACCCCCACAACATGATGCTGCCACCCCCGCGCTTCACGATTGGGATGGTGTTCTTCGGCTTGCAAGCCTCCCCCCTTTTCCCTCCAAACATAATGATGGTCATTATGGCCAAACAGTTATATTTTTGTTTCATTAGACCAGAGGACATTTCTCCAAAAAGTAAGATCTTTGTCCCCATGTGCAGTTGCAAACCGTAGTCTGGCTTTTTTTATGGCGGTTTTGGAGCTGTGGCTTCTTCCTTGCTGAGCAGCCTTTCAGGCTGTGTCGATATATGACTCGTTTTACTGTGGATATAGATACTTTTGTACCCATTTCCTCCAGCATCTTCACAAGGTCCTTCGCTGTTGTTCTGGGATTGATTTGCACTTTTCGCACCAAAGTACGTTCATCTCTAGGAGATAAAATGCGTCTCCTTCCTGAGCGGTATGGCGGCTGCGTGGTCCCATGGTGTTTATACTTGCGTACTATTGTTTGTGCAGATGAACTTGGTACCTACAGGCGTTTTCCCATGATGTCAAGCAGAGGCACTGAGTTTGAAGCTCGGCCTTGAAATACATCCACAGGTACACCTCCAATTGACTCAAATTATGTCAATTAGCCTATCAGAAGCTTCTAAAGCCATGACATAATTTTCTGGAATTTTCCAAGCTGTTTAAAGGCCCAGTCAACTTAGTGCATGTAAACTTCTTACCCACTGGAATTGTGATACAGTGAATTAATCTGTCTGTAAACAATTGTTGGAAACCAACTTGACAAAACTATAGTTGGTTAACAAGAAATTTGTGGAGTGGTTGAAAAACAAGTTTGAATGACTCCAACCTAAGTGTATGTAAACTTCCGACTTGAACTATATATATATATATATATATATATATATATATATATATATATATTATTTATCCTATTGTTTAATTCTGGCAACCCCACTACAGTCAGTTAGGGTCGAAACCCCAACTTTGAATATCTCTGGTTTATTCTATGTAAATATAGATATGACATCTATGGTGTGGTTCTCTCACTTTGAGAAGGCCAGGACAGCCGAGTCTTCTTCCTGCTCCACACAGAGATGCAGAGCGGTTGAGAAGTGTCCACAAGCCACTGCTAGTTCTGGGGAAACACACATGGTAAGCAACAGCAGCAGAAACCACAAACACATGTAACTTCTAAAACTTTGTTTAGCCACAACACGTGCCACCACACTCGATTGCAACCTCACTCTCTGACTCAAAATGTCTTACTTTGTTCTGTCAGCACCACATCAATGAACCTCTGGAAAAAGAGAAGATATAAGAGGGGCTGCAGACAACCAAAACAGGTCAAGAGAGAGAGAGAAAATGGTACAGAGCACTAACCTCTGTTGCTGATTTGGAGCACCCAGTGAGAGTTAAGTTGTTATCACGCTCAGTCTGAAAAAAGTCATCCACATCCTGGAGACAGAAAGGAATGTCCTGATTCACTTTGGACAATCTGACAACACACAAATCTTCTCAACACTTTCAGCTATTGTGGATGTTGTGCTGAACACATACAGTTTTGTCTGGTTAATGTATATGGATGTGATGGGGTTAGATCTTGTTTGTCCTTAGAGTGACATGTGGAAGGTGCAGGGTTAGGTTTTGATTGTCCATTATATTATACTGAGGTACCTTGTGACCCTCCTTCCTCATCCCTTCCATGGCCTGGCTCAGGCGATTGAAGATACCCTTCCTCACCCTCTGACGACCTGGGGGCTGGAGCGCACCCACGTATGCATACACAACCACACACACAACCACACACACATGCGCACACACATGCGCACGCGCGCGAAAGGGACAGATTAAGGGTACGAGTAACTCATTTCATTACATCGAATCAAACTTTATTTGTCACATGCGCCGAATACAACAGGTTTAGGCCTTACCGTGAAATTCTTACTTACAAGCCCTTAACCAACAGTGCAGTTCAAGAAAGACTTAAGAAAATATTTACCAAATAAACTAAAGTAAAAATTATAAAAAGTAACACAATAAAATAATAATAACAAGGCTATATACAGGGGGTACCGGTAATGAGTCAATGTGCGGGGTACAGGTTAGTCGAGGTAATTTGTACATGGAGGTAGGGGTGAAGTGACTATGCATAGGTAATAAACAGCAAGTAGCAGCAGTGTAAAATCAAATCGGGGGGGAGGTCAATGTAAATAGTCCAGGTGGCCATTTGATTAATTGTTCAGCAGTCTTATGGCTTGTGGGTAGAAGCTTACAAAGCCTTTTGGTCCAAGACATGGCGCTCCGGTACTGCTTGCCGTGAGGTAGTAGAGCGAACAGTCTATAACTTGGGTGAGGTGTAAGGTTTATGTAAACTTCCGACTTCAACTGTAGGTCCTGGATGGCAGGAAGCTTGGCCACAGTGAGGTACTGGGCCGTACGTACTACCCTCTGTAGCGCCTTACGGTCAGATGCCGAGCAGTTGCCATACCAGGCAGTGAGGCAACCGGTCAGGATGCTCTCGATGGTGCAGCTGTAGATCTTTTTGAGGATCTGAGGAACATGCCAAATCTTTTCAGTCTCCTGAGGGGGAAAAGGTGTTGTCGTGCCCTCTTCACGACTGTCTTGGTGTGTTTGGACCATGATAGTTTGTTGGTGATGTGGACACCAAGGAACTTGAAACTCTCGACCCGCTCCACTACTGCCCTGTCGATGTTAATGGAGGCCTGTCCGGCCCGCCTTTTCCTGTAGTCCACGATCAGCTCCTTTGTCTTGCTCACATTGAGAGAGAGGTTGTTGTCCTGGCAGACCTCCTCCCTATAGGCTATCTCATCGTTGTCGGTGATCAGGCCTACCACTGTTCTGTCATCAGCAAACTTAATGATGACGTTGGAGTCATATTTGGCCACGCAGTCGTGGGTGAACATGGATACTACAATGCAAAATAATGGTTTTGTCAGACAATCATCTCCTACATTGACACACTTCATTTTGAGAAGAGCTGACTATAATAAGAGGAATATGACTATTTAGAGAAAAAAGAGAAACAGAAAGGCCTGTTAGAGAGACCTGGAACTGGATGCGGGCTGAGAGTCAGGGGGTGCTGACAGTCCTCATACACTCCAGTCTATTTCTATGACTACTGTTACTCATACAGTACTGAAATTATCAGATTAGCAGAGTTAACACTCAAAGAGGTCAAACCATGACGTCAGCGTCAAAGTCGGATCTCTAGAAAAATGGCAGAGTTTTTGATTTGGAATTCAGAGTTGGAGAACTGTTAAACTATTTTTCCCAGACGGATCTTATTTTTTTCAGAGTTACCAGTTGTCTTCAATGCATTGAAGTCTGAGATTTCGGAGTTGTTTTGAACACTGCATTAGTCTCAGAGGAGGGAGAGAGAGAGAAGCAGAGGGGTTCACCTCTCACGGTCCTTGCTCTCTCATTTTCCTCCTGTGAGACTGACCAGAGAGAGGTGACAGTCTTCCACCTGATGGTGAAACTCGAGTCGCACCGTATCTGCCTCGTGCACAAATTCATGTTGGTCCTATGACCAGAGAAAGTGAAATACTCCTCGATATTAAAATAGACATGATGAGCTGCTAATAATAATAAAAACACAGGGCTGTCGATAGACTTGGCTACTCATTAATTGCAGCTGCATTGAGAGTGGAAGTAGGGAGAAGCGTGTCGATGGTGTTGAGGTCAGGGCTCTGTGCAGGCCAGTCAAGTTCTTCCACACCGATCTCGATAAACTATTTATTTATGGACCTTGCATTGTGCACGAGGGCATTGTCATGTCATGTTGAAACAGAAACATTACCTGTCAGCAATGGGTGTGGCTGAAATAACCATTATTATTATTTTTGGCTCATTGCCATGTTAAACTATTTCGAAACTATTTTAACTAACTACACTAATGATAACTTCCTTGGTTAGGAACAGATCAACCCAAAACACCCACTACCACCAAACACCCAACAGATCAACCCAAAGGACACGCCACTACAAATGTCGTAACAACTTCCCCTCAAGGTTAGTACAAGCTGAAATTATACTATATGAGCAAGATATTCTAGCAAAAACCTTACATATTCATACTGTATATCTGTCAAAAGGTACATTTTCACTGCTCTGTCTGACAATCCTTTGCTGTAGCACTCATGCAACTTCCCATGCCATCTCAGTTAGACTGACAGAACATGTTCATGTCCGGGGGGACTTCAGGAGAAACGTAACCTTCATCCTCTGACCCCAGTACAATCCTCTACATCTTACTGTCTGTTCTACCAGTCATACTGATCATCGCTGGAGTGGCTCTGTACATATACAAGAGGAACAAAGGTACTTCTTTAACACACAGTTAAAACTACCAGATGAAAAATATTGTTGTCATTGTTAAATATGAGTTCAGATAGTGAATCCCTTGACCCCTATGGAAGAAAAACACAGAAGAAAAATAGTGGGAGCCAAACAGGAGGAAAGCAAAAGGATGAGGTAAAATAATGCATGTCACATGAAACACTGAGAATGTTACTGAATTAAATTGCCTCAGTTTCAGTGGAAAAATCAAGCCTTGAAGAAGTATTATATCCTATGTAGTAATCAAAGTGTTATTTGTTTAATGATGGAGGTGTGCAAGTCTCATTGTATCTCTTCTCTAGGATGATCCCTCTGCATTGTACTCCACAATTTCAGACAGAAACACTGCTGTTGAAGAAAAGACAACACCACTTAGTGTAAGTATAAACTTTATATAGGCCTGGTGGGAATTCAAATAGTTGTGCCTTCTAGATTTTAGCAGCAGCACGCGCAGTTTCTCTAAATGTATCTTGTGTTTGTAATTGCCCCTCTCTATAGGAGGATCCCTCAGTGACATACTCCACCATCGACCACATGAAAGGAAAGCAGAAAGCAGCAGTAAGTCTGGAGAACAGTGGTGAAACAGAGTACGCCAGCATCAAGATAGGCAGATCCCCCTAGAGCCAGTATACACTAAGCCTACAACTGGCTCACAGCCTTATACTGCAGAGATCTCATATTGCGTCCAGTATCATGTGGTTTTATCTGGCACACTTGAGTGTAAATATGTTTCACTCTCCACCTCAGTAAGACAAGTTTAGTTGAGCTGTTCACAGGAGATCAGATGTTAAATCAACCAAACACTCTAGAGAAGAGATGAGTAAGATTGGTGAAGTAACAAGAAGACGTTTGTTTTTGTGTAGCAGAGACACACACAGCGCCGTATATGGCTGTAAGTTGACCTAGTTCCCTTTTTATATTGCTGTTGTGCAATTATTTTTATATCTGTAAACTTCTTTCAAATAAAGACGGAGAACTTCAGACATTTAAAAAAAAGAAAAAAGGAAGATGTTTAACATGTGAATCGTATCTTTCTGCCAAATAACTGGTACACCCTGAGCAATTCATCTTTCTCCACATTTGACAACATAAAAACAGGTTAAACATTTTTTTTGTATCAGAGTGTGTCACAGACAACAATCTTTGTGAAAACAACCTCAACCTCTTGTCAAAACCAGTTAGCTATTTCCGCTTTGGTGTAATGGAGAAATCACACATTGTGGTCTTTGTGAACAAGAAAATCAGTCTAACAATAACATCAACTGAAGCTACTTTTCAGTGCAGTGTGTGAAATGTTTCTGAGGTCTGTTCTCTTGCCCTTGTTTAGATACAGACAACATTGTCATTTGTCAAAGTCACATCCTACAATAGTCTACTTCAGCACACTCCCATAGACCCAAATCAGATGGCCATCTAAGTACAGCTTCTTAATATATTGTAATGAAACAGGAAGGGAGAGTGGCTCGAACCTAAATTCTATTGATTGGATATGATTTGGAAAGGCACACACCTGTCTATATAAGGTCCTACAGTTGCCAGTACATGTCAGAGCAAAAACCAAGCCATGAGGTCGAAAGAATTGTCTGTAGCGCTCTGAGACAGGATTGTGTCAAGGCAAGGGGAAGGGTACCAAAAGATGTCTGCAGCATTGAAGGTCCCCAAGAAAACAGTGGCCTCCATCATTCTTAAATGGAAGAAGTTTGGAACCACCAAGATTCTTCCTAGAGCTGGCTGCCCGGCCAAACTGAGTAATTGGGGGAGAAGGGCCTTGGTCAGAGAGGTGACTAAGAACACAATGGTCACTCTGACAGAGCTTAGATTTCCTCTGTGGAGATGGGAGAACCTTCCAGAAGGACAACCATCTCTGCAACACTCCACCAATCAGGCCTTTATTGTAGAGTGGCCATACAGAAGCCACTCTTCAGTAAAAGGCACATGACAGCCCGCTTGGAGTTTGCAAAATGGCACCTAAAGGACTCTCAGACCATGAGAAACAAGATATTCTAGTCTGATGAAACCAAAATTGAAACCTGGCACCATCCCTAAGGTGAAGCATAGTGATGGCAGCATCATGCTGTGGGGATGTTTTTCAGTGGCAGGGACTGGGAGACTAGTCAGGATCAAGGGAATGATGAATGGAACAAAGTACAGAGATACTTGATGAAAACCTGCTCCAGAGTGCTCAGGACCTCAGACTGGGGTGAAGGTTCACCTTCTAACAGGACAACGACCCTAAGCACACAGCCAAGACAATGCAGGAGTGGCTTAGGGACAAGTCTATGAATGTCCTTGAGTGGCCCACCAGAGCCCGGACCTGAACCTGATCGAACATCTCTGGAGAGACTTGAAAATACAACAAAATGTGAAAAAAGTTAAGGGGTCTGAATACTTTCCAAATACACTGTATGCAGCCAATGGGCAAGTGCCCTATACTGATAAACTTTACAAAACAAATGTGAATCAACTGTTTGCCAGTCTCTTAAACATTGTGTGGAAACTCAAAAATCCCTAGTTACTAAATGCACCATGTTACAAAGTACAAGACATACAATTGGAACTGGCTAGTTCAAACCCAACAGGTCATTAAGACACAGGTCAAACACATGGTGATGATTGGACTCAAACTGAACAGGAGAGGATAGGACATTGAGAAAGGGGTAGGATTAAACAGCTGGAGAAGGAGAAGAGGGTTTGGTGGTAATAACACACCTCTGAGCTAGTGAGGAAGTTCTCCAGGCATTTGTTCTTGCTGAGCGTGGTGTGTGCTGCCACCTGGTGGAGATAGGTCTCCAGTGCCATGCAGTACATACGCCAGTCCTCCCCCATGGCCAAGAAACCTACACCGCAGACCAGTGAGACAGCCAAATCTTTCACTTCAAATCAATATAAAAACATTGGTATGGCCACCCATACAATATCAGACAATAAACTGACCAATGAATAACAACGTTGTAGAGTTTCATTGGATGTAAGACATATATATTTTTAATTGGTTTTCACATATTAATGACACAACATAATAATTTATAACAAATGATCAATAATAACTTAATAAAACACATTGTTAGCAAGCATTGATAAATATCTGTGTGATGTCAGGTGCATTGGGTCAGGGCTGTAAGCAATTATTTGTTGACAAATACATACCAAGTTGTTTCAGAACTTTGGTTGGTGCATTCAACTGAGGCTTGGCTGGTAGAGGAGGAAACTAGGGAGAGAAGTCACATAGTGGTATTTTTTATGAGGCTAGAATTCCCAATGCAATGGTGTATAGCCTACATTGAGCTACATTTTGAAATGATAAACTGGGTGGTTCGAGCCCTGAATATTAATTGGCTGACAGCCGTGGTATATCAGAGAATGCAAAGAGTGTGCAAAGCTGTCATCAAGGCAAAGGGTGGCTACGTTGAAGAATCTAAAATATAAAATATATTTTGATTTGTTTAACACTTTTTTTGGTTACCACATGTGTTATTTCATAGTTGACATCTTCACTATTATTCTACAATGTAGAAAATAGTAAAAATAAAGAAAAACCATTGAATGAGTAGGTGTGTCCAAACTTTAGACTGGTACCGTATAGTCACTGTTGAAGCTTATAGGTTTGCTAGTTAGGGTCAGTGTCAGGATTCGATCATGTGTCAGGTGTACGTAGGAAGAGGTGGGATACTAACAATGACACCCAGTATCCCAGGCACCACCTCCTGAGAGAACAGACACTTCTGCAACCACTGAAAGTCCTCATGAGTCCTAGCCACATGGTATTCCCCACTGCCTGACAACTGGGAGGGAGGGAGGGAGGGACACACAGACAGACAGACAGACAGACAGACAGACAGACAGACAGACAGACAGACAGACAGACAGACAGACCATGTCACAACAGTCAAACAGGAAACAAGTGCATTTGGTACAGTATTCATGCACGCCATTGAAAACCTCCTGATCCTATAGTACATGTGGACACAATAACAGGCACTGAGAAAAAATACTTACTTTATAGTCACTGTATCCAACAAAGGAAATAAGAACCTGACCAATGTATAGTATATACCATAATTGTGCACTATACTCTTACTGAATGACTTCAGTTAATGGCCATCTTCAAGGCTTTAAGGTCCCACTGAGTAGGGTTCTGACAATCAGTCATTCTCCAAAATAGTGGCAACATTAGGCTGCGAGACCATTTAATTTATCTCTGAAAACGACTCACCTTCTGGGATATGACTATGAAGGTCAGTGCATCCCCGTCTCTAACGGCGTCAGCCACCCGGATAGTTTGGGCACTCACACTAAGTGACCCCTCTCTAGCCTCCTCCTGAAATCAACAACAATCATTTCTGTCAGACTCCAAACAACATCAGAAAGCATTCATCATGAGACATGGTTATTGCTACAACTATTGAATGTCATTTAACTTAAAGTAGCTTATCATCCTGCACATGCGCTGATAAATGTCCATTATTACCACATCCTCACAAAAGTACACTTTCAGGTTTACAAAAACGTCAGCATTCCAATACTTGCAGTATGACTCATTTTAGCGTTTTAAATGATCTTCACAGCTAAAACGTAAAACGCAAAAGGTGTAAAGGTGTGTCTCTGGCAGACAGCCCATCACATGATGACCAGGAACCGTAGATAAACTGTCTTATCAGACTACAACATACTACACAGACTTACCATCATTTTCTAACTACTGTATGTGCAGTCACTCTCCCAACATCTATAGTTTGGTAAAACTGTAAATTTGATACAAATATAAAAGCACAGATCCTTTGTCTCCTAACGGCAGCGGTGCACAAACAGACACACTAACTATTGAAGAGGCACAGGATTTCCTTTAGGTCAAAGTGCAGGAGTGAGAGGGCAAAAAAACAGCCAAACCAAAGAAAGTGCTGGCGCAGGGAAAAACAGAGGGGAGTAACGATGTGTTACTGAGTAACTCAAATGTCTGGACCACGGCCACACCCGCACAGGAAAGATAGGAGAACTGACCATACAGTTCCCCTCAGTCAACCATGCAGACTGGTAAACAACTGGAACTTATTTTGGCCCATAAAAGTAGCACAGCTCATTCAATAGTATATAACGTTTCCAATGTCCACTTTATACTATGGAACACAGGCACTATGTGCTGTTATGTGACAGAATCAACACCAGACATAATCAATGTAAGGGCACTGTGACTTTATTGCACATTCGACCCATCTGACTGCAAACATTATATGAGCCCATGAAAACATAGATAGATCATGCCCTCTCACACACTTCCTCAGCACTGCTGTCTGTGTGTGTTTTCTTCCAACAGAACTGTGGTCCCTCTTGCTCCCCAAACCCCTCCTCATGGTCCCCCAGCCCCATCTGGCTGAAGGGATCCCCCGAGAGGTCAAAGAAGCTGCTACCCAGGAAGGCCTGATACTCATGGAGGTCATCCTCATCCTCTCCCCCTAACTGGAAGCTCCAGGAGTCCCCCACATCCTCCAGAATGGGGTCCTCGTCCATATTCAGGCCCTGGAAGAGCTCCTCCAGGTTAAAGTACAAGGAGCCCTGGCCCCCTCCATCCCCGGCCCAGTCCCCTTTACCCCCATCCTCCCCCTCAGTCTGGAAAGCCTCATGACCCATCTGGTCATACCACATCCGTTTCTCCTCGTTTGAGAGCACCTCGTATGCTTGAAGTGAAGAGAGAAGCACCCTGTTACCATAGCACTGGCAGCTCTGAAGTCTCTCAGTCCATTCACTCACACAATTACCCAGAACACATTGCTACATTACCTGAGCTTAAAAAGGTAGCCTATTCTGAAAGGTTAAAGTGGTGTTTTAGTGGTCTGAGTGCAGCACAGTATGAGACAAAACAACCTGTCTCTGTCTGCAGGTATTGGTTGCAACACTCTTTGCAAAGAATGTCAGCTTTATCTTAAAATGATCAAGATATATTAGTACATACAAAGATGTATTTTATTACATACAGTACAATATATATTCAGCTCTTACTGATCCAAGAGAGAAAAATAAAGTTGTGAGCCTAGGACCTTACCTTCAGCTATCTCCCTGAAAATCTTCTCTGCATAGGGACTTTTGTTCCTGTCTGGATGGTATGTCATGGCCAGTTTATGGAAGGCCTTCTTGACCTGCCTGTCAGTGGCAGACTGTGGGACACCCAGCACCTCATAGTAGTCTCTAGTAGTAGCCTCAGAGTCACAGGGCCACAGGAACACAACACACCACAAGGAGCCCAGCAGCAGCATCCCAGAGGAAAGATGTCGCATTGCCTATATTGTACCTGCTACAGCGAGGACATGAAGTGTAAGAAAAACGATGTTTTTCTAATGTAACACGCAGTTAGTTATTCTTCACTGTAACTCTAGTAGGAGTGGTGTCCCGCTCGTAACCACACAAAAGCAAAGTTAAACGTACAAGCTTCATGTCAGCATACCAACAGTGTACATAGGCATATGATGTCTTCAGGCAACACACACACACACACACACACACACACACACACACACACACACACACACACAATGCATAACGCTGTATAGGGGTATAAATTGTATACACACAAATGTTGGTGTCGAACTTGGCTAATCATCACAATGTGGATTCTCTGCTAGCACTCTGCCTTGCTTGCTAATGTTTGCATTACTTGCTAGTAAGCTAATAGCATGCCAGGTCTAGTAAATAAACAGCAGCTACGGTCGTGTTCAAAGTCGTCTCCCTCCTCGGAATTTTTAGAAGATTATTTGTGACAAACTACATACACACCAAAGTTCAGCTGGTACCTACTAAAAGGTTAGTGCGGCTACCAATTAGGCCTTTTAGGCTATAAAGAACCACCGCCAGCATCTTGTTCATGTTTAACAGCTGCACTGTAAATATTCCCGCCCACAATGTATCCAGGCAGGTACAGGGTCACCTGTCATCCTGCAAACCCCGTCGTGTCTGAGTCCCCCACCAGAGGGCGCTCTGTTGTCATCAGCGCAGACGCAGTACGTCTGGTGTTGGTTTTGTCAAAGATTTTTACAACCATAATCTCATTGTTCTATTTGTTGTTCTCCAATACATCCAGTAAATTACACGAAGATCTGCAAGACGATTTGTGAGAACAGTTTGGATCAATAGAGGTAGAAATTGTTCTAACCCCGCTTCTCTGGGGGTTGTGCTTTGAGTCTTTGGAGGACCAACCACGAGTGTTCAACAACACAGCAAGGACAATAGTCAGCAAAGAGAATGTGTTGAGAAAACTCAGAGGCATTATGTCTCAAATTATACGTTAGCCGTCTCACATTCGTAACATAGAAATCCCACCAGCTGACATGGAAAGTAGATAATACACAGTTTCTTTTGCGTAAAATACTTCTCCTCAAGGCAGCATTTTGGTAAGTTATTGATGGCTAATCATAGGTAACGTTTGCTAGCTAGCTTCTTAGCAAACTAACGTTAGCTAGCTCTATAATCAGACACCTTCAACATACTAGTGGAATCCCTGTAGTTTGTACAATTGTGCCATGATGTGACTTTGCAGCTTGTAACTAGATAACCACGGCGGGTTGTTATATTATTGTGGCTATCTAGCTAGCTAGCTGAATAGCCATAACTAGCTCTCATTCGCCTAGCTAACGTTATGTCGCTAAATAGCTAACATGTTGTTTAGCTAACCAGCTAACTAGCTAGGCTGTAGCGGCTAGCTAGGCTACTACCTCCCAAACAGCCAGAAACTGCTAGCTATAGACAAGACATGTTTAATGGACCTGTCCCGGCATTTGGTCTGTATAATTAAACTTTCTACTCACTTCTGTATTTGTCCAATCAATGATTTCAGAACAAGCATTTGTTCTGGCTGATGCCATTGCCTATGTATACATTGATTTAGCTAACTAGCTTGATAACTGTCAGTAAGAATGTGTTATCAAGTTAAATACAATCAACTTGACATGTATATTTCAGATGCCTGGGTAGAGGATTGCATTGGTCCGAAGAGTGTTGGACTTCCACTCATTATCAGGGAACAGAAAAGGCTGTCAGAATAAGTCACTCGCCCACACACATGAGTGCTGTGTTCCCCTTGCGCTGGGCTGAGCGCCATGCCTGACCGGGACAGCGCCTACCTCTCAGGCGGTTGCAGCAGCGGTGGGGTGGGTACTAGTGTGGGCGAGGAAGGGGTGCCGGGGTCTGGTTTAGGAGGGGGCACAGGAGAGTGCCGAGGGGGATCAGCGGGAGGTGGAGGCAGTGGCTCTGGTTCTGGGGGCATGGGTGGAGTAGGGGCCCTGGGAAATGGGAACAACTGTGGGGGAGGTGGAGCTGGGGGCCCGGGGTCAGGACCGGCCCCGGATGGGGTCTGCAGGGACTTTCTGAGGAACGTGTGTAAGAGGGGCAAACGCTGCCGCTTCAAACACCCAGACTTCAATGAGGTGCCAGACCTCGGGGTGCAGAAGAATGAGTTTGTCTTCTGCCATGACCACCAGAACAAGGAGTGCGTCCGCTCCAACTGCCGCTTCGTCCACGGCTCCAAGGAGGATGAGGACTACTATAAGAAGTCAGGGGAGCTGCCCCTCAGGCTGAGGGGAAAAGTAGCTGCAGGACTGGGCCTGTCCCCCATGGACCTCCCACACAGCCGAGGGGAGGTCCCCATCTGCAGGGACTTCCTAAAGGGAGAGTGCCAGCGGGGCAACAAGTGCAAGTTCCGCCACGTCAAGAAGGACTATGAGTATGAGCAAGCCAGGGTGGGTGCTGGGGTCGTGATGGGCCCGGGGGCCAGTGGGATGGTGAACACAGGCGGGGGGGTAGGAGGGGTTGGGGTGGGTGCTTGTGGGGGCATGGCCGGACTGGTTGGGGGTGGAGGTAGCATGATGGGGATGGGCTGTCCCAGCCTGGGAGGCTGCAGAGATCCAGGTATCTCAGGGGTGGGGGGAGTAGGGGTAGGAGGGATGGGGGGTTGCCTCTCCATGGCCTCAGGACAGCGTCGTTTTGACAGGGGACCTTGCTCGGTGTACGACTCCCTGTTTGAGAGCGGTCTGTATGAGACAGGGCCTCTGGAGTCCCCTTTTGACCACACAATGCTGCAGCTGAAGAGACGCAGGCTGGAGGGGCTCCGGCTGGACGGGAACGGAGGGGGGCACTATGAGCTGGGGATGCAGGCGGCCCTCCCGCCTCGGCCCCTGGAGTACAGGTTTCTGGAGGAGGAGAACGCCCTGCTGAGGAGGAGAGTGGAGGAACTGAAGAAACAGGTCAGTGTAGGAGACAGGAAATGATCAACAACCCTCCACACATAATCAACAACCACACATAACAATACAATGAATCTGTTAACCTTTTTAAGATCACTCCTCAAACACCTTAATCTCTTCTTTAGGTGTCAAACCTCATGGCCACTAACGAGGTGCTGCTGGAACAGAATGCCCAGTTCCGGAGCCAGACCAAGGTGTCTGTAATGACCCTGTCCTCCACCCCAGCCCCCTCTGAGCAGACCTTGGCTCCCCCTGTGGGTGCGGTTAGCTCCTACAACCACAGCATCGCCCAGACCCATACCACCCTGAGCAGCGCCGGGCTGCAGCCTCGTACCGTCACCCTCACCCAGCAGGACCTAGTGGCCCCCACTGGTGCCCCTACAGTACCCCCATCCAACACCGCCCCACCCAGTGCTCCCCCGCCCCACCTCAACCCCGAGATCACCCCGCTCTCAGCCGCCCTGGCTCAGACCATCGCGCAGGGCATGGTGCCTCCCGTTTCCATGGCACCTGTGACTGTTTCTGTGGCACCGGTGGCTGTATCCATGGCGCAGCCTCTACCTTGCATCACTATAAGCCACGCCACCACCCCAATGGTGTCCTACCCTATTGCCAGCCAGAGCATGAGGATCACCACCATACCTCACTGATGCACTCTCTGGTAAACTCTGTACAACTCTCCCATGGAACTAGAGATGGGGATGGTATGCAGAATGCATCTCTCAAGTTTTAATTGACCCACAGCAGCTGACTGACTCGAGGGGCAAAGTTGTGGGGGAACCCTAATGCCCACACGCCATAGGCAAAGAAAAGGCTAACTTTGATAGGATGACTCCGCCACACACACCCTGCTCTGTGGCAGCGTTACAAAGTCAGGTGGTCCTCTGAGGTGACCTCCGACCTTGTTAAAGGTTGGTGTGCCAAAGGGACTTCTTCAAACACAGGCAGCAAAAATAACGACAAACTGAAAATGTCTGTCATGGCGATATTCATAGTTCTTTCACACATTTGACTGATGTCTTGATTACCAGGGGATTGTGACATTTCAGTTAACTTCTGTTATTTTTGTTAATGGATTTTTAATGTGTAATGTTGAAATTTTGCATTGCACACATTTAATGAAAATAACCACAAGAAAAGGGATCTCCTGTTTTATTGCTAATGAATCAAGTTATCCATAGTAATGTTATTGTGTGAGGATAAGGTTATTGACTGATTGACACACCATCGGATTCATTTTTCAGTACTTGATGCATTGGTATCTTTACCCTAGATTTAATGCTCAAGCCTAAACTCAGCTGAGAGCCTACAAACAAACGTAAGTCAATCATGAAGGGAATGGGTAAGCTTGGAAAAGAAACACCTTTAATAAACATGTTATGGATCATTTCCAAATGTACTTGTCAACATTTTATGCAGTAAGATGAATGTGTGAACCAATGGCCTCGGGTAGATACTTAAAATAGTAACATGCTGTAAAAGAAAATATACAGCCCTGTTTTGCCTTCAGAACAGCCTCAATTCATCGTGGTATGGTGTCAAGCGTTCCACAGGAATGCTGGCCCATGTTGACTCCAATGCTTCCCACATTGTGTCAAGTTGGCTTTGGGTGGTAGACCATTCTTGATACACATGGGATTCTGTTGAGTGTGAAAAAACTCAGCAGTGTTGCAGTTCTTGATACAAACCGGTGTGCCTGGCACCTACTACACCCCGTTTGAAAGGCACTTAAATATTTTCTTTCCCATTCACCCTCTGAATGGCACACATACACAATCAATGTATCAAGGATTACAAATCCTTTATCCTGTCTCCTCCCCTTCATCTACACTGATTTAATAAGTGACATCAAGCAGGTGTTCTTAATATTTTGTACACTCAGTGTATATATCACCTGGGGGAAAATAGTATTTTGTAAACATCAAAGAAAATGCAACACTACACTTTTGGCATTACCTATCTTAGTTAGGAACAACACCATACTAAACCATCTTTGGTAACACCCTTTGTAAACCAAACAAGATAGACTGGTGTCGACAATCCACCTTCAGGTAAGAAAATTGACGTGGCTATTGTAAACAATTGAAGAGCTCTTGATTCTGCATCAGTACTGGATACGTTGTCATTGACAGCCTATATTGCTCTCACAGACTTTAGGGGAGATTGGAAAAGAATGCGCACTCTGCAAGTTTAAAATAAACAAGCGCATGGACTTTAGTGTGTGAACTTATTATCTGTCCCGTATTGCCAATTGGATGTGGGTCATTTTGCCATTTCAAAGGAGGGTGCATCTCAGAAATATAATAAATAGGTGTAACAGTACTCTTCTTGCGTTGTGTACAATCAATCATCGACATGAACTCCAACTTGTAACACCAGTCATGGAGCTTTATTCTGATAGGAACAGCACAAAATTGCACGTCATGTAATGCACGGCTCACCATCCAACTCTGCACTCACGCACTGTACAAAATATACAACCCCCCACCAGACACAGTAAGTAGCTAGCTAGTATTAGCTGGAATTCTCTACAACCAATATTCACCAAAAAACGCTGCATCTTATGTGTGATGTTCGAATAACATTTACAAACAAATTGATATAAATTGTACATTTAAATCATCACTTGGGAGTATAAGAATCACTTTTGACGTACAGTTCTTTGCAACCAACAACTTACCGCTGGTTTGGTGCTTGTTCACTGGGACGATTCTAACTGAAACATCCTCCCTCGTAAGCAAGCTACGCAAACCAGCCAATAAGATGCCATGTTGAGTAGGTGAAGACAAGACAAAAGTTAAACCAAAACCCCATTGGCTTAACAATAAAGTGACAAGGGGAATCACCAATATAACCCTGTTACACTCCCCCCTACTGAATTCCACTTGCAAAGAAAAATAATAAAAATACAAAACGGCACTGTGCAAACATACCAGGTACAGAGACACTCAACATATGTACAGAATAATCCAGAGAGAAAAAATATATATAGATATATTTTTATACTACCTAATAGAGAAAACTAAAAGGTAAAGCTGTGTATATCGAGGATGCAGACCCTGCTTTAAAACAGTCACTAAATATTCCAGTCATTAGACTATTCTCCTTGAGAATTAGAGTGAACGGTGGTTGATCAATCCCCTTAGCCCTCATAGGTAAACATGCCTGTTACATGTTAAGTACACTCAGTGACTTTAAAACATCCAAGTAATAAAATAAACTACCATAAGAGACTTTATCATATCCATCACATTACCATCCTGCAACCTCTAATCATGGTCACAATGATGTGAAAACAAAGCAAATAAAAGATGTCAATACCATTGACCTTCTATTCACACATTAACCTTCAAGAGCCAACTTTCTGCTGATTCATAATCTCTATCAGTCTCGACACTGGTTTAAATAGTCTTCCTGCCCTTGACCTAATACAACCCCGAGTACCTTCAACTGCATAAGGGGTAACAGTGTTGTGTACTGTTGCAATAGTGGGTCTGTCAACACAAGACAAAACTAAAACCAAAAACCCATTGGCTTAACAATAAAGTGGCAAGGGGAATCACCAATATAACCCTGTTTTTTGGGGGATCCTTGAGTTAATTTCCCCTCGCAGTTGTGCCTGTCAGTCTCCCAAACCAAAACAACATGACTGGGGGTGGATATTTTGTACATTTGTACAGATTAAAACAATTCCTAATAATGCTTTTCTCAGCACTTCAGCACACTGCGACAGTTCACTTAATTATTTGCGCGACTCTTTAGATCAGCGATTCTAAACTGGTTGTTCACAACCCAAAGAGGTTTTGAATGGGTCGCTGGTGTTTGAGTAAAAAAATGTAGGTATACAGTGCATTCGGAATGTATTCAGACCCCTTTACTTTTTCCATATGTTGTTACGTTACAGCCCTATTCTAAAATTGATCAAATAAAATGTTTTTCTCAATCTACACACAATACCCCACAATGACAAAGCGTAAACAGGTTTTTAGAAATGTTTGCTAATTTATTACAAATAAAACCAAATAAGTACATAAGTATTCTGACCTTTTGCTATGAGACTTGAAATTGAGCTCCGGTGCATCCTGTTTCCATTGATCATCCTTGAGATGTTTTATAACTTGTGGTAAATTCTATTGATTGGACATGATTTGGAAAGGCACGCACCTGTCTATATAAGGTCCCACAGATGACAGTGCATGTTAGAGCAAAAACCAAGCCATGAGGTCGAAGGAATTGTTCATAGAGCTCCGAGACGCAAATCTGGGGAAAGGTACCAAAACTTTGAATGTCCCCAAGAACACAGAGCGAATTGTTTGCCAGCTGCACATCACTACTATCTCCCCATTAACCCACGTGCCAAACTCATTCCACGGAGGGCCGAGTGTCTGTGGGTTTTCGCTCTTGTACTTCATTATGGAATTAAGATCACTAATTAGGAAGGAACTCCCCACACCGTAGGTATTTATTGAAAGCAGAGACATTTACATTTTAGTCATTTAGCAGACGCTCTTATCCAGAGCGACTTACAGTAGTGAATACATTTTTTTCCCCCCTCCCCCGTACTGGTCCCCCATGGGAATCGAACCCACAACCCTGGCGTTGCAAACACCATGCTCTACCAACTGAGCCACACAAGACCAAAACACAGCAGGCACTAGGCCCTCCATGGAATGAGTTTGACACCCCTGCCCTAAACCTTAACCCTTTAACCTAACTCCTAACCTTACCCTAACCCTTAGCCTAGCTAACATTAGCGCTAGCCACCTAGCTAACGTTAGCAACAACACATTTAGTGAATTCATAATATATTGCACGATTGGTAAGCAATTTGTAACATTTCATACGATTTAAATTCGTAACATATCATTCGAAATGGATGATAGACACCCACATATTAATACATACCAACTAAATTAAATATAGCATACGTACAGAATAATACGACATGCTTTGAGACCAGGTTGCAAAAATGGCAGGCAGGCACGCGCATTCACGCGCATTCACGAATGAGTACACATAATTCGACTGCGGCTTTTCTCTTCATGGGCTGGGCGTATTTCGGTTCTGCTAACGGCATTGGCTAGATTCTAGAACAGTTGTGCATACAGAGTTGTACATTAGATAGTCTCTGTTGGAAAGGAAGTATTGAAGAATTTGCACTAGCTAGACTACTTTTTCTGTGAGAACCTGGGTATAAAAAACACCAGGATGCAAAATCCGGACTCGGGACAGGGAGAATCCACCAAGAAAGCATCTGGGTCAGCCCATTCCGTTAATAATGCACCGAATAGCGGAGAAATGAAGCCACCGGGTTTTGACGCTGTATCGGTTCTTTGGACATTTGGCAAGTGCCTAGGTGCCTTGCTGCCCGTGTACCTGGCAGGATACTACCGGGTTAGCGCCAGTTTTTTGGTTTTCGGGCTTATGGTCTACACGGGATGGAGGCACTCGCGCGAGGCAAAAGAAGCTCGTCTGCGGTCCGCCCTTCACCTCGATGACAACGAGCAACAATATACATCCATGAACATTTTCAAAAGTAAAAAGGATCTCCCTGCTTGGGTAAGAAAAATGTGTGAAAACGGTCTGTCACTCACTTGAATAAGTTAACGTGGTTCACTAAGTGTTTCTGGATGTAAAGCACCTATCAGATGCCACAACACGACGTGCTAGATTCTATCCCGTTAGGCCATGGTCCTCACCAGCCAGTCTTCCAAAATCTTCACACTCAATGCCACAACAGGCTATGCACATGCATGGTTACAGAAAATAGCCTATCGCTGGACCAAAGAGATCCTCTAAAAATTATCCTAAACCATAGTTTGATATTTATTTTATTTTACCGTTATTTTACCAGGTAAGTTGACTGAGAACACGTTCTCATTTACAGCAACGACCTGGGGAATAGTTACAGGGGAGAGGAGGGGGATGAATGAGCCAATTGTAAACTAGGGATGATGGTATGAGGGACAGTTTGGGAATTTAGCCAGGACACCGGGGTTAACACCCCTACTCTTATGATAAGTGCCATGGGATCTTTAGTGATCACAGAGAGTCAGGACACCCGTTTAACGTCCCATCCTAAAGACGGATGGAAATGATATAAAATATATAAATGATAACTGCGCTAATAGGAAATAAAATAATTTGGAACATGGGTAGAACAATATTATTATACAGTTACTACATCTACATGACAAAATCTCTGGCTCAAACTGCCCCTAATATTTGTGGGGCTGGTATACTGTATCCAAGCTACAGTAGCCTAGGCCATCATCCCCCATGCAGCTGAGCTGAGTGGATAATTCATCTTTCTTCCCAAAAGGTTCCAGTAAAGTAATGCTCTGAAGCTTGCAGACCGTATTGATGCCTAAGTATAGATTTTAAAGGCCATTTTAGATGCATTGATTGAGGTGTGGTCTTTTGATGCGCTCTCTCTTTTTCTCTCTCACTCTCTCCCTGTGTATGATTCCGCAGCCTCCTCAGCTGCTTCTATATTAGGCCATTCTTGATATATCTTCTCTTGGGACTAAGGAGCGAGTGAGTCAGAGAGAATGTCTCTATTTCCGAATACAGATAAGGGGAAGAAACGAGCTATCCCAACTACTGGTCACAACATAACCTTTGGCAGAGAGTCTCGTCTGCTATGGGTGAAGAATGGTGTTTGAATTGTTTACATCATAAGATAGTTTTGTTTAGTGACAAAATAAGGCATTGAGATGGTGGTGTACTTCTTTCTCACCCCCACTTCCTGCACTTTGGATGTTGACAGTTCCTTTTTCGCTGTAGCACAATTTACAACACACAAAATCAGACAAACACACTGGGAAAAGCTAGTCAGATCAGATTACACTTTATAGTGCATATGCAAATGACTAGACATCTGCTGAATTCCTAAATCTGTTCTATATGTGAATGATTTATATTCTAATTCCTTACAGGTCAACTTCCCAGATGTGGAGAAGGTGGAGTGGCTCAATAAGGTACTACTATATCACCCCCTACTGAACTTCCATCTGGCATCCTCTCTGCTCACAGATGGCTGCCCTTTAGAGAGGATAAAGAGAAACCATATGTATAATTCTCCCATTAAACACACAGTAAACACACATGCCTGTCTCTGTAAGCCAGGTGCTGTGTTGATGGATGGTTGGTGGGGCATGGTAGCTGTCTGAGAGACTAGTGCTGCTGCTGTTACACTACTATGATACAACATGGACACCCACTCCAGTAGCCTCACCACTGTGTCTAGGCAGCCGCAGCAATCTATCCTCTCCTGCAGCAGAGAGCAGGCAGCAGGCCCAGAACCTTTCCGTATTAGTGCTGGTTGACTCACAGGAAGGGGGAGGGGCCAGCCAAACCCCTAAAATCCAATCAAATGGCAATATTTGTCCTCTCTTCCAGCCCTGCAAAACCAGGCTGTGTTGCTAAGAATAGACCTCCTCTACCAAGACTGAAATGATTGTGTTCACTACATTGGGAACACGAGGTCCGAGAGCCGCTATCTTTCGAACAAAGCAGAGATTTGAGTCGGGTTGCTACAGGGACATCAGCAGACTACTGGCCTCTAGGCACCAGAAACCCTTGCTGTTAGTGTTGTTGATGACTCATTCTTTAGATTTACGTACGCAGCCATCACCTTTGGGTTGAGATGTCTTGTGACATGCAATTGGAAAGGAAAAGGGGGATACCTAGTCAGTTGTATAACTGAAGGCCTTCAACTGAAATGTGTCTTCCGCATTTGACCCAACCCCTCTGAGTCAATTGAGACGTCTCAAGACACTTTTGTTCTCAAGACATGTCTTATTAAGACACCTTTTGAAGACGTCTTGAGACACAGCCTGTCTCTCAAGACACTGAATTTTGTCTTGAGACATTTTATGTGTGTCTTCAAGACATGTCTCAAGACAGTAATGTAAAATAGTTCTACGTCTTGAGACATTTTATTTTGGAATGTTAAACATTTCAAACTCATTTCAAAATGTTGAGCAAACTTCAGTGCGTTGAAGAAAACTGGTAAATCTGAAAAAAACAAGATCCGTCTGGGAAAAATAGTTTAACAGTTCTCCAACTCTGAATTCCAAATCAAAAACTCTGGCATCTTTCTAGAGATCTGACTTTGACGCTGACGTCATGGTTTGACCTCTTACCCCCCCCCTATTTGTCAGGGGTGTGTGTACTGGTGGCGAAGTCAGGTCTTCAACACACTGAAGTTTGCTCAACATTTTGAAATGAGTTTGAAATGTTTAACATTCCAAAATAAAATGTCTCAAGACGTAGAACTATTTTACATTACTGTCTTGAGACATGTCTTGAAGACACACATAAAATGTCTCAAGACATAATTCAGTGTCTTGAGAGACAGGCTGTGTCTCAAGGCGTCTTCAAAATGCGTCAGGTGGGTGGATTATCTTGGCAAAGGAGAAATACTTACTAACAGGAATGTAAACAAATTTGTGCACAACATTTTAGAGAAAAAAGCTTTTTGTGCGTATGGAACATTTCTGGGATCTTTTATTTCAGCTCATCAAACATGGAACCAACACTTTACATGTTGCCTTTATGTTTTTGTTCAGTGTATATACTCACTGTCCACCAGGGAAGGAGTCTTGTGCTGCTTTTAGACAAATATGAAACCCCCCCTAGAATCTTACAGAGATCGAATGGGTTTCTATAGGAACCATATTATAAACAGTGGAGGCTGAACAAAAACATCTACAGCTATGGGTGGCCCAGAATCCTGAATATGTGTATCTATGCCTGTGCCATCATGGAAAAGACAGATGTCTGCATTGCAGGCTGAAACATGCATGTTGCCCTAGTTCTTATACACAGATTGTGTACGAGTATCCCTTTGAGATAGTTGGTCTTGCTCTTAAAATGTCAACTCCTAAGTAGCAGGTGGTAGAACAAGTCTATCTGTGTTTCCCTCAGAATGTTGTAATAACCTGATTTAGTATTGCTGAAAAGCAATTGCTTGGTGTGCATTACACAAACTATGACCATCATCCCTGCTCCTCTCCCTGTCCCCCACCTCAGATCCTGCAGCAGGTGTGGCCGTTTGTGGGTCAGTATCTGGAAAAGTTGCTGGTGGAGACCATCGCTCCCTCCATCCGTTCCTCCAGCACTCACCTCCAGACCCTCACGTTCACCAAGGTGGACTTTGGGGACAAGGTAACTTGTAAGATATCATTTCACCATAAAACACACTGCTTACAGGTCTCATCACACAGTGACACTGTTTAAACACTGCACAATATTTAATTTCACTCTCACTGAAGTGAACATGAGACTTCAGACATATTGGTCAATGACCTTTTATAATTTAAAAATTGTAATTTGACAACGAGTGTTATATTTGGTGCACATTATGTTCTGTATGTAACTATGCTGTGTGTGTGTTGTAGGCCATGAAGGTGGTGGGTGTGAAAGCACACACAGAGAATGAGAGGGGACAAGTCCTGCTGGACGTGTACATCAGGTGACCTTCAACCCTTCCATGTTTGACTTTCCTCCAGGCCTCAAAAGCACCATTCACTCTCTCTTCCAAAATGAGACATAATGGCTATTGAAGATCATATCCGTTATACAAGGACCCATTATTGATTGCAATGTGTTACAGTATCCTTCTCTTTTACCATGCAGCTATGTTGGAAACGTTGAGATTAATGTGGAGGTGAAGAGGTATTTCTGCAAAGCAGGAGTCAAAGGAATACAGGTATGTTTTATCTTCTGTAGTCTCTGATACGGCTGTGGGATATTATCGAAAGTAGGGAGAGAAAGAATGAATTGACAAAAAAAGAGAAAAGGGAGAGCATGAAGGGATGTTGTTCCCACTTTCCAGTAAGGTACCCGTAAGACTGTAATTAACAGGGTTTTAGTCATTTACAAATGCCATCTCTTTTTGTTTTTATATATAAACAAATAATTCACAGTCTATAAAGTACATATAAACCCTTTATAAACCCATTATAAACCTTTTATCATTGTTGCCATTCATTTTATATTTATGTATCCATATTCCTGCCTCTTTCAGCTGCATGGGATGATGAGGGTGATTCTAGAGCCTCTAATTGGAGATGTCCCCATCGTGGGCGCGGTCACCATGTTCTTCATCCGCAGGCCGGTGGGTACCTGGGACCATCCCTCTCTTTCCTCCACACCTACCAATAAGTCTGTCCATCTCTCCCTTCCTATCCCCTTTCCCCCCCTTTCCCCCCCAACACCACTATCGTCCACTCCCGGTTACTTGTTCATGCCTCCATTTGTTTACGTACTTCCCTTTCTCTTTGTATTGAATGTCCTGAACCCCAACATTTGCTCCTCTGTTTTTCCCTCATCCCCTCACCCCTGTCCTGCAGAAACTGGACATCAACTGGACTGGATTGACCAACTTACTGGACATCCCTGGTCTGAAGTGAGTGAGGTTGACTCTGTCTGTTGTTAGTGTTCTGTAATTGGAGTCACTATGTAATGTGATGATAATTCACTTCATATAACACTGTAACACAAAACTATACTCCACTACACCACATGATACCATCAACACTGTGCTATGATGTGATATGCCGCCTGACCAGGCTGTATAATGCTGTACTACTGTATGTGTACTTCCGTATTTACTGTATATATGAAGTCGTGTGCTCCCTCTCTGTGTTTTTCAGCATCATGTCTGACACTATGATAATGGACGCAATCGCCTCCTTCCTGGTTCTGCCCAACCGCCTGACTGTTCCCCTGGTAGCAGACCTGCACGTTGCCCAGCTTCGCTCTCCTCTGCCCAGGGTGAGACCACACACTCCACAAACACTCTCCACAAACTTGTTACGAATGACGGAGTCATCCATGATTCACCAAACTATATTTTCAAAAAGGAAGAAAAATACTTTAAGCATATGTTTTAATAGTGTAAAATGAACAGTTTTACAGAAAGACTAATGTATAAGGGCACAGGGCGAGACCCAGATGCAGACACGGGAGGCAGATGGTTCGAGTCTCTGATATTTATTAGTATCCATGGGGCAGGCAAGAGAATGATCGTGGACAGGCAAAAGATCATAACAAGGTCAGAGTCCAGGAGGTACAGAGTGGCAGGCAGGCTCGAGGTCAGGCAGGCGGGTTCAAAGTCAAGGCAGGCTTGGGTCAAAACTGGGAGGACTAGCAAAAAACAGAGAAAAGGACAAAGCAGGCGCACGGAGTAACACTCTGGTTGACTTGACAAAACGAACTGGCACAGACAGACAGAAAACACAGGTATAAATACCCAGGGGATAATGGTGAAGATGTGTGACACCTGGAGGGGGTGGAGACAAGCACAAGGACAGGTAAAACAGATCAGGGTGTGACATAATGTGAAGGCCAAATTACGAAGGAGGAACTTCTTGATGCAATTAAAGCCTTAAACTCCAGGGCTGGATGGCATACCAGTTGAGGTATATCAGACCTTTTTTGATGTACTCAGAGGTCCGTTATTAGCATGTTTTAACCACTCCTATAAAAATGTTTGATCATCAGATGCTCAGCAAGAAGGTCTGATTTCACTATTATTGAAACAGGACCCAGGTGGAAAATATAAAGATCCAGTCCACTTAAGAAACTGGAGTCCCCTTACACTTCAGTGTTGTGATGCAAAAATTCTAGCAAAATGCAAAGCGCATTGAATAAAAAAGGTATTTTTCGGATGTTATTCATCCTAATCAGACAGGTTTTTTACATGGACGATACATTGGAGATAATATAAGACAAGTACTGGAAACAATAGAACACTATGAAAAATGTGGGAAACCGGGCCTGGTTATTCATAGCTGATTTTTAAAAGGCATTTAATAAAGTACGACTAGAATGTATATATAAATGTCTTGACTATTTTCATGTTGGAGAATTGCTTTTACAGTGGTATAAATATCCAGGTGTAAAATAGTAAATAATGGCTTCTCAGAAAGTATTAAACTGTCAAGAGAAGTAAAACAAGGTTGTTCACTATCGGCATATCTATTTATTGTGACCATCGAAATGTTAGCTATTCAAATCAGATCCAACAATAATATCAAGGGCTAGAAATCCAAGGCTTACAAACAAAGGTATCGTTGTATGCCAACGTCTGGTGCAATGATGCAAACAATTACTTTGATAGGACACACAATCTACAGTATCTGCAATAATAAAGCTGGTCTACCCCCTAGAAATATATATATACTGCTCAAAAAAATAAAGGGAACACTTAAACAACACATCCTAGATCTGAATGAAAGAAATAATCTTATTAAATACTTTTTTCTTTACATAGTTGAATGTGCTGACAACAAAATAACACACAAATAATCAATGGAAATCCAATTTATCAACCCATGGAGGTCTGGATTTGGAGTCACACTCAAAATGAAAGTGGAAAACCACACTACAGGCTGATCCAACTTTGATGTAATGTCCTTAAAAGAAGTCAAAATGAGGCTCAGTAGTGTGTGTGGCCTCCACGTGCCTGTATGACCTCCCTACAACGCCTGGGCATGCTCCTGATGAGGTGGCGGATGGTCTCCTGAGGGATCTCCTCCCAGACCTGGACTAAAGCATCCGCCAACTCCTGGACAGTCTGTGGTGCAACGTGGCGTTGGTGGATGGAGCGAGACATGATGTCCCAGATGTGCTCAATTGGATTCAGGTCTGGGGAACGGGCGGGCCAGTCCATAGCATCAATGCCTTCCTCTTGCAGGAACTGCTGACACACTCCAGCCACATGAGGTCTAGCATTGTCTTGCATTAGGAGGAACCCAGGGCCAACCGCACCAGCATATGGTCTCACAAGGGGTCTGAGGATCTCATCTCGATACCTAATGGCAGTCAGGCTACCTCTGGCGAGCACATGGAGGGCTGTGCGGCCCCCCAAAGAAATGCCACCCCACACCATGACTGACCCACCGCCAAACCGGTCATGCTGGAGGATGTTGCAGGCAGCAGAACGTTCTCCACGGCGTCTCCAGACTCTGTCACGTCTGTCACATGTGCTCAGTGTGAACCTGCTTTCATCTGTGAAGAGCACAGGGCGCCAGTGGCGAATTTGCCAATCTTGGTGTTCTCTGGCAAATGCCAAACGTCCTGCACGGTGTTGGGCTGTAAGCACAACCCCCACCTGTGGACGTCGGGCCCTCATACCACCCTCATGGAGTCTGTTTCTGACCGTTTGAGCAGACACATGCACATTTGTGGCCTGCTGGAGGTCATTTTGCAGGGCTCTGGCAGTGCTCCTCCTGCTCCTCCTTGCACAAAGGCGGAGGTAGCGGTCCTGCTGCTGGGTTGTTGCCCTCCTACGGCCTCCTCCACGTCTCCTGATGTACTGGCCTGTCTCCTGGTAGCGCCTCCATGCTCTGGACACTACGCTGACAGACACAGCAAACCTTCTTGCCACAGCTCGCATTGATGTGCCATCCTGGATGAGCTGCACTACCTGAGCCACTTGTGTGGGTTGTAGACTCCGTCTCATGCTACCACTAGAGTGAAAGCACCGCCAGCATTCAAAAGTGACCAAAACATCAGCCAGGAAGCATAGGAACTGAGAAGTGGTCTGTGGTCCCCACCTGCAGAACCACTCCTTTATTGGGGGTGTCTTGCTAATTGCCTATAATTTCCACCTGTTGTCTATTCCATTTGCACAACAGCATGTGAAATTTATTGTCAATCAGTGTTGCTTCCTAAGTGGACAGTTTGATTTCACAGAAGTGTGATTGACTTGGAGTTACATTGTGTTGTTTAAGTGTTCCCTTTATTTTTTTGAGCAGTGTATATATTTTAAACACACTCCACAAAAACTCTCCACAAACACACTCCTTAAACACACACATTTACTCAGACCACAGACTCTATGTATCTTTTCTGAGCGTACTGCCAACCTCCTTGATAAATGAACTCTGACCCAGAGTTATACAGACATTACACATAATAGAGCTTATACCAGTATGAATCCTCTCACTGTCTTCCTCTCCCTCCCTCCCCATGAAATACTCCATTGTTCCCTCTCTCTCTGTCCCCTCTCTCTCTCTGTCTCCCCCCTCTCTCTCTGTGTCCCCTCTCTCTCTCTGTCTCCCCCCTCTCTCTCTGTGTCCCCTCTCTCTCTCTCTGTGTCCCCTCTCTCTCTCTGTGTCCCCTCTCTCTGTGTCCCCTCTCTCTCTTTGTCTCCCCCCTCTCTCAGGGTGTGGTGCGTATCCACCTCTTGGAGGCTGATGACCTGCCAGCTAAGGACAACTACATGAAGGGGGTGATAGCAGGGCTGTCTGACCCATACGCCCTGTGTAGGGTGGGGCCTCAGACTTTCACCTCCCACGTTGTAGACAACACTGTCTGTCCCAAGTGGGGAGAGATGTATGAGGTGAGGGGGCCAGGAGCCGGAGGATTGTAAAATCACTCATTCCTCTTTCATTGACTGTCATTGCCACATATTAGTGTTGCATTTACTGTTGGAAAATAGCATGTCTTGATTTCCATACCTTTATTTAGGAAGATAATGCATTACTTGGTAGAGAATGCATTAGTCCAGTAACGGAGTGGGGATTCCCCTATGTGTGTGTGTGTCTATTAAGGGAAATCCACTGCCAACTGAGTAATCATATACAGTACACAGCCACATTGTCTCCTCATTCATGTTCTGTGTTTGGTTCTCATGGTGTTGTGTATGTCCATGTGTGTGTGTCAGGTCATAGTCCATGAAGTACCAGGTCAGGAGCTGGAGGTGGAGGTTTATGATAAAGACCCAGACAAGGATGACTTTCTGGGGAGGTAGCTACATCTCTCTGCCTGCCTGCCTGCCCATGGGTTTCTGGGTGCTGCACTGCCACTTTTTTACTGACTCCCCTGACCTTTCACCTCTCATAGTCCTGCCACTGAGTCAAAAGGAGAAGGATATAAAGTCTACTAGTGTTTTAAATGTAGTGTTATCCTTTTGTCCTTAAATACTACTGGTTCTCCTTTCCTTGTTTTTCTCCATCTTGATTTCTCTGTTTTTATTTCTTTCTCTATTTGTCTCTCTCCCTCTTTCCATTTTCCTCCAGAACCAAGATAGATTTGGGTATCGTGAAGAAGTCCAAAGTGGTTGATGAAGTGAGTTATTTGTATTATTGAATGTCTGATAAAGTTAGACATTTAACAAGATAACAATTTAACAAGATGACTCACAACCGTTTAGAAGTAATGTCTATGCTTCCCCCATTACGTTATCATCACAATCTGTATATTTATGCTTTGTTTCTCAGTGGTTCACCCTGAAAGAAACCAAGTCAGGACGTGTCCATTTCAGACTGGAGTGGTTGGTCTTGCTGCCCAACACGGAGCGACTGGAACAGGTCTGCATCCGTATCCTCCCTATCATAATATTCCTCCCTCAGTCAATGTGAAAGGAATATGATGCTCAGGCTGTCTTGTATGGTTAAACATTGTGGTGACTGTGTACACTGGCAGTGAGCCCGTAGTGAAGGAATGTGCAGAATGAACATTGCTTAGAGCTGAGTGCCTCTCCCCTTCTCTCATCTCCACTCCCCCCCAGGTTCTTCAGAGGAACGAGAGCATGACGGTGTCCAGTAAGACTTCTGACCCCCCCTCGGCAGCCATCTTGGCAGTGTATCTAGACAAGGCTGAAGCCCTTCCTGTGAGTCACCACACCTCATCAACCTCTTCCCCCTCCTCTCTCAGCCCAAAGCTGCTTCCTGTCTGTGGCTTTGCTAGGGTACAGCTGTAACTGTCGTTAGGGTTCTTGTTACACAGAGTTGTTCCCTACCATCTGCCCTTGTTCACTTCCCATCACTGAGCTGAGATAATTGGATAGGTGTAAGGAATATCTCCACCTAGCTTTCAGGTAGGCTAGCTGGAGTATCTGCCATGTTGCTTTCACATATCCAGTCCTATTCGATCTGTTAAGGGGAGTGAATGGCAGGTGAGGGGAGAGAACAACAGCCATAGCGGTGGTGTGTTCAGCTTTAGACTTCCTGAAACTGTTTGCACACAGCTCTGTTGTTTCCTCTGTGCTTCAGGACGGCTTTGATTTCTGTACTGTTTTTCGGTGGTTGCCATGCAACATCTATGGCAGTGGTTACCAATCCTATCTCTATAGCGCTACAGAGTGTGCAGGCGTTTGTTACAAACCAAATCAAATCAAATCAAACTTTATTTGCCACAATCGCCGAATACTACAAGTGTAGACTTTACCGTGAAATGCTTAGTTACAAGACATTAACCAACAGTGCAGTTCAAGAAGAAGAAATTGTTTACCAAGTAGGCTAAAATAAAAGTAGTAATAAAAAGTAGCACAATAAGAATAACAATAACGAGGCTATATACAGGGGCACTGGTACCGAGTCAGTGTGCAGGGGTACAGGCTAGTTGAGGTAATCTGTACATGTAGGTGGGGGCGAAGTGACTATGCATAGGTAACAAACAAACAGCGAGTAGCAGCAGTGTACAAAAGGGGGGGTCAATGTAAATAGTCCGGTCGCAATTTTATGAATTGTTCAGCAGTCTTATGGCTTGGGGGTAGAAGCTGTTGAGGAGCATTTTGGTCCTAGACTTGGCCGTCCGGTACCGCTTGCCGTGCGGTAGCAGTGAAAACAGTCTATAACTTGGGTGATTGGAGTCTCTGACAATTTTATGGGCTTTCTTCTGACACCGCCTATTATATAGGTCCTGGATGGCAGGAAGCTTGGCCCCAGTGAGGTACTGGGCTGTTCGCACTACCCTCTGTAGCGCCTTACGGTCAGATTCCGAGCAGTTGCCATACCAGGTGGTGATGCATCCGGTCAGGATGCTCTCGATGGTGCAGCTGTAGAACCTTTTGAGGATCTGGGGGCCCATGACAAATCTTTTCAGTCTCCTGAGGGGGAAAAGGTTTTGTTGTGCCCTCTTCACGACTGTCTTGGTATGTTTGAACCATGATAGTTCGTTGGTGATGTGGACACCAAGGAACTTGAAACTCTCGACCCGCTCCACTACAGCCCCGTTGATGTTAATGGGGGCCTGTTCGGCCCGCCTTTCCTTGTAGTCCACGATCAGCTCCTTTGTCTTGCTCACATTGAGGGAGAGAGAGGCTGTTGTCCTGGCACCACACTGCCAGTTCTCTGACCTCCTCCCTATAGGCCGTCTCATCGTTGTTGGTGATCAGGCCTACCACTGTTGTGTCGTCAGCAAACTTAATGATGGTGTTGGAGTCATGTTTGGCCACGCAGTCGTGGGTGGACAGGGAATACAGTAGGGGACTAAGTACACACCCCTGAGGGGCCCCAGTGTTAAGGATCAGCATGGCAGATGTGTTGCTGCCTACTCTTACCATCTGGGGTCGGCTCGTCAGGAAGTCCAGGATCCAGTTGCAGAGGGAGGTGTTTAGTCCCAGAGTCCTTAGCTTAGTGATGAGCTTCGTGGGAACTATGGTGTTAAACGCTGAGCTGTAGTCGATGAACAGCGTTCTCACATAGGTGTTCCTTTTGTCCAGGTGAGAAAGAGCAGTGTGGAGTGGAATAGAGATTGCGTCATCTGTGGATCTGTTGGGGCGGTATGCGAATTGGAGTGGGTCTAGGGTGTCCTGGAGGATGCTGTTGATGTGAGCCATGACCAGCCTTTCAAAGCACTTCATTGCTACCGACGTGAGTGCCACGTAATAATTTGGTCAGGTTACCTTCGCTTCCTTCTGCACAGGCACTATGGTGGTCTGCTTGAAACATGTAGGTATTACAGGCTCGATCAGGGAGCGGTTGAAAATGTCAGTGAAGACACTTGACAGTTGGTCCGTGCATGCTTTGAGTACACGTCCTGGTAATCCATCTGGCCCAGCGGCTTCGTGAAGGTTGACCTGTTTAAAGGTTTTGTTCACATCGGCTACTGAGAGCGTTATCACACAGTCATCCAGAACAGCTGGTGCTCTCGTGCATGCTCTAGTGTTGTTTTCCTCAAAGCGAGCATAAAAGGCATTTAGCTCGTCTGGTAGGCTCGCGTCACTGGGCAGCTCGCGTCTGGGTTTCCCTTTGTAGTCCTTAATAGTTTTCAAGCCCTGACACATCCGACGAGCGTCAGTGCCGGTGTAGGATTCAATCTTAATCCTGTATTGACGCTTTGCTTGTTTGATGGTTCGTCTGAGGGCATAGATTTCTTATAAGTGTCCGGATTAGTCTCCAGCTCCTTGAAAGCGGCAGCTCTAGCCTTTAGCTCGATGCGGATGTTGCCTGTAATCCATGGCTTCTGGTTGGGATATGTAAGTACAGTCACTGTGGGGACGATGTCATTGATGCACTTATTGATGAAGCCGATGACTGAGGTGGTATTCTCCTCAATGCCATTGGATGAATCCCGGAACATATTCCAGTCTGTGCTAGCAAAACAGTCCTGTAGTGTAGCATCCGCGGGAGTCGTTGTCAATGGGAGTCGTTGTCCCAAA
This sequence comes from Salmo trutta, assembly GCF_901001165.1. Lineage (NCBI taxonomy): Eukaryota > Metazoa > Chordata > Actinopteri > Salmoniformes > Salmonidae > Salmo > Salmo trutta. Next base: position 29,239,300 of record NC_042972.1, on the reverse strand, counting down.
GGCAGGAAGGCAGTTTAGGTCCAAAATAAGCCCAAAGAAACACATTGGGCTTATTTTGGACAGATTTTGGCAAGAGTAAAACCTCTCGCTTCGCCTCTTCCCCTCTGATCCTTCTCTGTCCGAGCCAGAAAAAACAGGCACAATGGATTATGGTCATTGTAGTTAATTACCAGTTTTCTGAGATGAACTAGGTTGAATATCTGATCCCATAAATATTTCTCGACCTTCGCCTCTCCGAATTTCGTGTTATCCAATTGGTAGTTACAGTCTTGTCTCATCGCTGCAACTCCCATATGGACTCGGGAGAGGTGAAGGTCGAGAGCCGCACCTCCTCCAAAACACAACACAGCCAAGCCGCACTGCTTCTTGACAATGCCTGCTTAACCCAGAAGCCAGCCGCACCAATGTGTCGGAGGAAACACCGTACACCTGTCGACTGTGTCAGCGTGCATTGTGCCCGGCCCACCACAGGAGTCGCTAGTACGTGATGGGACAAGAACATACCAACCGGCCAAACCCTCCCCTAACCCGGACAACGCTGGGCCAATTGTGCGCCGCCCCATGGGTCTCCCGGTCTCGGCCGGCTGCGACAGAGCCTGGACACGAACCAGGATCTCTAATGGCACAGCTAGCACTGCGATGCAGTGCCTTAGACCACTGCGCCACTCGGGAGGCCTCGTTCACATAGTGTTGATCAGACTGTTGATTGTGGCCTGTGGAATGTTGTCCCACTCCTCTTTAATGGCTTTGCGAAGTTGCTGGATATTGGCGGGAACTGGAACACGCTGTCATACACGTCGATCCAGAGCATCCCAAACATGCTCAATGGGTGACATGTCTGGTGAGTATGAAGGCCATGGAAGATCTGGGACACTTTCAGCTTCCAGGAATTGTGTACAGAGCCTTGCGACATGGGGCCGTGCATTATCATGCTGAAACATGAGGTGATGGCAGCGGATGAATGGCAAGACAATGGGCCTCAGGATCTCATCACGGTATCTCTGTGCATTCAAATTGCCATCGATAAAATGGAATTATGTTCTTTGGCTATAGCTTATGCCTGCCCATACCATTATCTGGCAACAGCTCTGGTTGACGTTCCTGCAGTCAGCATGTCAATTGCACGCTCCCTAAAAACCTGAGACATCAGCTTCTTGATATGCCACATCTGTCAGGTGGATGGATTATCTTGGCAAAGGAGAAATGCTTACTAACAGGGGTGTAAACAAATTTATGCACAACATTTTAGAGAAATAATGTTTTAGTGCATATGGAACATTTCTGGGATCTTTTATTTCAGCTCATAAAACATGGGACCAACACTTTACATGTTGTGTTTATATAAGGGAATTCAAGTAATTGAACCGACATAGGTCAATAAATTTTTTTAATAACTGGGAAAAAAATGAAATGTTGGTTAATCGCTCAGCAATTATCGGTTGTGTTAGCGCTGGGCCGGAACAAACCCCCCCCCCCCCCCCTCGTAGTGTTGTTAATGTTGGTTGTTTGTGTTTGCCTTATATTTCAATGTGTGTTTCTATGTTTGTGTTTTAGATGAAGAAGGGCAATAAAGAACCTAGTCCCATGGTGCAGTTGTCTGTGCAGGACATCACTCGAGAGAGCAGGGTAAGACTACCAGAGCAGTGACTTACTTGACTTATTCCATTCAGCTCCTATAGTGGAGAGAAGGACCAAACAGTGCTACCACAGTAGTAGACTATCTTTGCTTTGAAGTCAAACTCCCTCCTATTTCACTCTCTCAATTTTCCTTCACGCTGCTTTTAGACCTGTTGGACAACCATCACCCCAAAGTGGGAGGATGCCTTCACCTTCTTTATCCCAGATCCACACAAGCAGTCAATAGACATTCAGGTATTGTGATATTCTAACTCCATTGGATAACATGTTCTGCACCCATTTGTCATCATGTTCATTTAATGAATGCTGTTTTTATGTCTGTTTTTTCCTCATAGCATTCTTTTCAATGACCACACTCTCTTTTCTCTGTGTGTATTCTTCACTCAACATTCTCACTATCCTCCCATGTCTGTCTCAGGTGAAGGACAATGACCGGATACAGACTCTAGGTAGCCTGTCCATCCCTCTGTCCCGCCTGCTGTCCAGCCCCAACCTGTCTCTGGACCAGTGGTTCCAGCTAGACAAATCTGGCCCTGCCAGCCGCATCTACATTAACACTGTACTCAGGGTAAGGAATGGTACCTCCTCTCAATCCCAACCTACAGGTTGATTCACATCTAAAAACAAATTGCTCAGTTTGGCCTGTGTAATGTATTATTCTCTCATTCTCTCTCTCTCTCTCTCTCTCTCTCTTTCTTTCTTTCTTTCTTTCTTTCTTTCTTAATTTCAGGTGTTATGGTTGGATGAGGATAACATCCCCACTTCCTCTACAGAAGCAGCCAACCTAGCAGCAGGTCTGTCAAAGATACGCCCCCAACACACCTCCCCTGACCCCAGCTTTGCTACAGAGGTAAATAATGCCCTGTTTATGAGATAGCAATGTTGAAGAATGTGAGTCTGATGAAGTAAAGTGTTTTGTTGTTTTAGGGGGTGCTGAGAATCCACCTTCTAGAGGGCCAAAATCTGGTCCCCAAGGACAACATGATGGGGGGCCTGAAGAAGGGCAAGAGTGACCCCTATGTCAAGATCAACATTAGGGGTGAGACCTTTGAAAGCCGGGTCATCAATAGGAACCTCAACCCCACCTGGAACGAGATGTATGAGGTAGGATATTACATAGTGGCCATGATTTTATTTGGATGACCCAATAAGTCAAATCTTGTGAAATATAATCTTAATTTCAAATCAGATATTTTCAACAAAACAAATAAAGCCATTGTTCAAAACGGACACTCATGCCACTGTAGGGTAATAATGACTTCAAGGTCTCTGCACTTCAGTAAACAGTAGAACCATAGAACAAGTGCTCAACAACCAGGACAGCAGGCTAAAACTGTGGACTTGCCTATTATTTTGAGGAAAATATTAGGTGACCTAAAAATGTCTGCGCTTCCCTGTGTGTTTCCAGTTTTAGTATGTGGAATACTGCCCTTACTGAAGCTGTTGTTGTGTTGTCTCCCAGGTGGTTCTGACCACACTGCCTGGCCAGGAGCTGCATGTAGAGCTGTTTGATAAGGACATGGACATGAAGGATGACTTCATGGGCAGGTATGCAGGCTGCGACCCAAATGGCATCCTAGTCTATATATAGTGCACTACTTTAGGGTGCCATTTGGGACGCAAATGGAGTCTCTGAGAGCTAGATAGATTTCTATGACAGGGACATGTAACTACTCCCACAGATTTATTTTTGCTCCATATTACATGTGTTTGTACAGTAGTTGGCTCTCTAAGTAGTTTGCTCTCTGATGGTGATATGTACTGTTACAGGTTGAAGATCAGTCTGAAGGATATCATCACCTCTCAATACACTGACCAGGTGAGATCTACCTGCCTGCATGGGAGGTAACATGACTACATACTTTAATTTAAACAAACCAATCACTGCACTGAATGTTGAACTTTACCATCCTATGTGAAAGCTTTTTAGTTACCCTGTTTCAATGGTATGGTACACTGTGAGTTGTTGTCTCTCTTTTCCAGTGGTACACTCTGAATGATGTGTGTTTCTGTTCCAGTGGTACACTCTGAATGATGTGTGTTTCTGTTTCAGTGGTACACTCTGAATGATGTGTGTTTCTGTTTCAGTGGTACACTCTGAATGATGTGTGTTTCTGTTCCAGTGGTACACTCTGAATGATGTGTGTTTCTGTTTCAGTGGTACACTCTGAATGATGTGTGTTTCTGTTCCAGTGGTACACTCTGAATGATGTGTGTTTCTGTTCCAGTGGTACACTCTGAATGATGTGTGTTTCTGTTCCAGTGGTACACTCTGAATGATGTGTGTTTCTGTTTCAGTGGTACACTCTGAATGATGTGTGTTTCTGTTCCAGTGGTACACTCTGAATGATGTGTGTTTCTGTTCCAGTGGTACACTCTGAATGATGTGTGTTTCTGTTCCAGTGGTACACTCTGAATGATGTGTGTTTCTGTTCCAGTGGTACACTCTGAATGATGTGTGTTTCTGTTCCAGTGGTACACTCTGAATGATGTGTGTTTCTGTTTCAGTGGTACACTCTGAATGATGTGTGTTTCTGTTTCAGTGGTACACTCTGAATGATGTGTGTTTCTGTTCCAGTGGTACACTCTGAATGATGTGTGTTTCTGTTCCAGAGGTACACTCTGAATGATGTGTGTTTCTGTTCCAGTGGTACACTCTGAATGATGTGTGTTTCTGTTCCAGTGGTACACTCTGAATGATGTGTGTTTCTGTTTCAGTGGTACACTCTGAATGATGTGTGTTTCTGTTTCAGTGGTACACTCTGAATGATGTGTGTTTCTGTTCCAGTGGTACACTCTGAATGATGTGTGTTTCTCTTTCAGTGGTACACTCTGAATGATGTGTGTTTCTGTTCCAGTGGTACACTCTGAATGATGTGTGTTTCTGTTCCAGTGGTACACTCTGAATGATGTGTGTTTCTGTTTCAGTGGTACACTCTGAATGATGTGTGTTTCTGTTCCAGTGGTACACTCTGAATGATGTGTGTTTCTGTTCCAGTGGTACACTCTGAATGATGTGTGTTTCTGTTCCAGTGGTACACTCTGAATGATGTGTGTTTCTGTTTCAGTGGTACACTCTGAATGATGTGTGTTTCTGTTCCAGTGGTACACTCTGAATGATGTGTGTTTCTGTTCCAGTGGTACACTCTGAATGATGTGTGTTTCTGTTTCAGTGGTACACTCTGAATGATGTGTGTTTCTGTTTCAGTGGTACACTCTGAATGATGTGTGTTTCTGTTCCAGTGGTACACTCTGAATGATGTGTGTTTCTGTTCCAGTGGTACACTCTGAATGATGTGTGTTTCTGTTCCAGTGGTACACTCTGAATGATGTGTGTTTCTGTTCCAGTGGTACACTCTGAATGATGTGTGTTTCTGTTCCAGTGGTACACTCTGAATGATGTGTGTTTCTGTTCCAGTGGTACACTCTGAATGATGTGTGTTTCTGTTCCAGTGGTACACTCTGAATGATGTGTGTTTCTGTTCCAGTGGTACACTCTGAATGATGTGTGTTTCTGTTCCAGTGGTACACTCTGAATGATGTGTGTTTCTGTTCCAGTGGTACACTCTGAATGATGTGTGTTTCTGTTCCAGTGGTACACTCTGAATGATGTGTGTTTCTGTTCCAGTGGTACACTCTGAATGATGTGTGTTTCTGTTCCAGTGGTACACTCTGAATGATGTGTGTTTCTGTTCCAGTGGTACACTCTGAATGATGTGTGTTTCTGTTTCAGTGGTACACTCTGAATGATGTGTGTTTCTGTTCCAGTGGTACACTCTGAATGATGTGTGTTTCTGTTTCAGTGGTACACTCTGAATGATGTGTGTTTCTGTTCCAGTGGTACACTCTGAATGATGTGTGTTTCTGTTCCAGTGGTACACTCTGAATGATGTGTGTTTCTGTTCCAGTGGTACACTCTGAATGATGTGTGTTTCTGTTTCAGTGGTACACTCTGAATGATGTGTGTTTCTGTTCCAGTGGTACACTCTGAATGATGTGTGTTTCTGTTCCAGTGGTACACTCTGAATGATGTGTGTTTCTGTTCCAGTGGTACACTCTGAATGATGTGTGTTTCTGTTCCAGTGGTACACTCTGAAAGATGTGTGTTTCTGTTCCAGTGGTACACTCTGAATGATGTGTGTTTCTGTTTCAGTGGTACACTCTGAATGATGTGTGTTTCTGTTTCAGTGGTACACTCTGAATGATGTGTGTTTCTGTTCCAGTGGTACACTCTGAATGATGTGTGTTTCTGTTCCAGTGGTACACTCTGAATGATGTGTGTTTCTGTTCCAGTGGTACACTCTGAATGATGTGTGTTTCTGTTCCAGTGGTACACTCTGAATGATGTGTGTTTCTGTTTCAGTGGTACACTCTGAATGATGTGTGTTTCTCTTTCAGTGGTACACTCTGAATGATGTGTGTTTCTGTTCCAGTGGTACACTCTGAATGATGTGTGTTTCTCTTTCAGTGGTACACTCTGAATGATGTGTGTTTCTGTTCCAGTGGTACACTCTGAATGATGTGTGTTTCTGTTCCAGTGGTACACTCTGAATGATGTGTGTTTCTGTTTCAGTGGTACACTCTGAATGATGTGTGTTTCTGTTCCAGTGGTACACTCTGAATGATGTGTGTTTCTGTTCCAGTGGTACACTCTGAATGATGTGTGTTTCTGTTCCAGTGGTACACTCTGAATGATGTGTGTTTCTGTTTCAGTGGTACACTCTGAATGATGTGTGTTTCTGTTCAGTGGTACACTCTGAATGATGTGTGTTTCTGTTCCAGTGGTACACTCTGAATGATGTGTGTTTCTGTTCCAGTGGTACACTCTGAATGATGTGTGTTTCTGTTCCAGTGGTACACTCTGAATGATGTGTGTTTCTGTTCCAGTGGTACACTCTGAATGATGTGTGTTTCTGTTCCAGTGGTACACTCTGAATGATGTGTGTTTCTGTTCCAGTGGTACACTCTGAATGATGTGTGTTTCTGTTCCAGTGGTACACTCTGAATGATGTGTGTTTCTGTTCCAGTGGTACACTCTGAATGATGTGTGTTTCTGTTCCAGTGGTACACTCTGAATGATGTGTGTTTCTGTTCCAGTGGTACACTCTGAATGATGTGTGTTTCTGTTCCAGTGGTACACTCTGAATGATGTGTGTTTCTGTTCCAGTGGTACACTCTGAATGATGTGTGTTTCTGTTCCAGTGGTACACTCTGAATGATGTGTGTTTCTGTTCCAGTGGTACACTCTGAATGATGTGTGTTTCTGTTCCAGTGGTACACTCTGAATGATGTGTGTTTCTGTTCCAGTGGTACACTCTGAATGATGTGTGTTTCTGTTCCAGTGGTACACTCTGAATGATGTGTGTTCCAGTGTACACTGAATGATGTGTGGCAGTGGTACACTCTGAATGATGTGTGTTTCTGTTCCAGTGGTACACTCTGAATGATGTGTGTTTCTGTTCCAGTGGTACACTCTGAATGATGTGTGTTTCTGTTCCAGTGGTACACTCTGAATGATGTGTGTTTCTGTTCCAGTGGTACACTCTGAATGATGTGTGTTTCTGTTCCAGTGGTACACTCTGAATGATGTGTGTTTCTGTTCCAGTGGTACACTCTGAATGATGTGTGTTTCTGTTCCAGTGGTACACTCTGAATGATGTGTGTTTCTGTTCCAGTGGTACACTCTGAATGATGTGTGTTTCTGTTCCAGAGGTACACTCTGAATGATGTGTGTTTCTGTTCCAGTGGTACACTCTGAATGATGTGTGTTTCTGTTCCAGTGGTACACTCTGAATGATGTGTGTTTCTGTTTCAGTGGTACACTCTGAATGATGTGTGTTTCTGTTCCAGTGGTACACTCTGAATGATGTGTGTTTCTGTTCCAGTGGTACACTCTGAATGATGTGTGTTTCTGTTCCAGTGGTACACTCTGAATGATGTGTGTTTCTGTTCCAGTGGTACACTCTGAATGATGTGTGTTTCTGTTCCAGTGGTACACTCTGAATGATGTGTGTTTCTGTTCCAGTGGTACACTCTGAATGATGTGTGTTTCTGTTCCAGTGGTACACTCTGAATGATGTGTGTTTCTGTTTCAGTGGTACACTCTGAATGATGTGTGTTTCTGTTCCAGTGGTACACTCTGAATGATGTGTGTTTCTGTTTCAGTGGTACATTCTGAATGATGTGTGTTTCTGTTTCAGTGGTACACTCTGAATGATGTGTGTTTCTGTTCCAGTGGTACACTCTGAATGATGTGAAGTCAGGTCGTGTTCACCTGGTACTGGAGTGGGTACCAACAGTATCACAACCAGACAGACTGGATCAGGTCAGTCCTATTCTTCCAGTTTTAAATTCGTCCCCCAAATATTTGCAGTATTAAACAGTAGAGTAATATATCCTTATACACATACAGTGCATTTGGAAAGTATTCAGACCCTTTCCCTTTTTAATTTTTTTTCGTTGTTACAGCCTTTTTGTAAAATTGATTAAATATTTGTTTTTTCTCATCAATCTACACACACTACCCCATAATGACAAAGCGAAAACAGGTTTTTAGACATTTTTTCAAGTCCAATCAAGTCCAATCGAACAGGTCTGGAGAGACCTGAAAATAGCTGTGCAGCAACGCTCCCCATCCAACCTGACAGAGCTTGAGAGGATCTGCAAAGATTTGGAGAATCTCCCCAAATACAGGTGTGCCAAGCTTGTAGTGTCATAACCAAGAAGACTCAACATTGTAATCGCTGCCAAGGGTGCTTCAACAAAGTACTGAGTAAACGGTCTGAAAATTATTTTTAATACATTTGAAAAATTCTACAAACCTGTTTTTGCTTTGTCATTATAGGGTAATGTGTGTGTAGATTGATGAGGGGGGGGGAAAAAATCAATTTTAGAATAAGGCTGTAACGTAACAACGTAACGTAACAAAATGTGGAAAAAGTCAAGGGGTCTGAATACTTTCCGAAGCCACTGTAATTTAGGAGTTATTAAGGAGATCATGTTGAGATCATAGAATCTGTTTTGCAAATGATACCTGAGTACAAAACATAACAATATACACTAAACAAAAATATGAACGCAACATGTAAAGTGTTGGTCCCATGTTTCATGAGCTGAAATAAAAGATCCCAGAAATGTTCCATATGCACAAAAAGCTTATTTCTCTCAAATTTTGTGCACAAATTTGTTTATATCCCTGTTAGTGAACATTTCTCCTTTGCCAAGATAATCCACACACCTGACAGGTGTGGCATATCAAGAAGCTGATTAAAAAGCATGATCATTACACAGGTGCACCTCATGCTGGGGACAATAAAAGGCCACTTTAAAATGTTCAGTTTTGTCACACAACACAATGCTGACTGCAGGAATGTCCACCAGAGCTGTTGCCAGATAATTGAATGTTCATTTCTCTACAATAAGCTGCCTCCAATGTTGTTTTAGAGAATTTGGTAGTAGATCCAACCGGCCTCAATCACAGACCACGTGTAACCTCGCCAGCCCAGGACCTCCAAATCCAGCTCTGGTGCTAAGGAGTATTTCTGTTGGCAATAAAGCCCTTTTGTGGGGAAAAACTCATTCTAATTGGCTGGGCCTGGCTCCCCGGTGGGTGGGCCTATGCCCTCCCAGGCCCACCCACCACAGCACCCCTCTCCAGTCATGTGAAATCCATAGATTAGGGCCTAATGAATTTATTTCAATTGAATGATTTCCTTATATGAACTGTAACTCAATACAATTTTTGAAATTGTTGCATGTTATGCTTCTGTTTTTGTTCAGTATAATAGGCAGTAGAAAACAGTAGAGTAATGCATCCTGAAACACTGTGCCGTACAGTCCCACTGACCTGTTTACATTTCCCTCAGGTGTTCCAGTTCCAGGCCAGGCAGTCCTACCACAACAAAGCCTTTCCATCCATGGCTCTACTGTTTGTGTTTGTGGAGAGGGCTGACGGCCTATCTGTGCGTCTAATCTACATCTTTCTCAGTTTGGAAGGGATCTCATGACTTTGTGTGCAGGGCTTATGATAATGATGTTATGTTTGTTATGTTTAGAAGACTCATTCTATTTTGCATATGAATACAGTGTTTATTTTTGTGCACATCTAGTGTGTGTGTTTGTTTATTGTGGTGTGTTTCTAGCTGAAGAAGAGTGGGAAGGAGCCAAAAGTGGGAGCTGAACTTGTTGTGGGGGGGACCTCCCATAAAACGACGGTGAGACAGATAACTCAATATGTCCTGTTTTAAAATTGACATATGACACTGTAAAACCATTCAATGTGTCCTTAAAGAGGGTCTGCCCCTAAAAAGCAAATCATTTTTTTGACTACAAAGTGTAAATAAAAACATTTTGTTCATAAAGTCAGTCTCGTCCAAAACTGAGATTTGTGAGATGATAGGGAAAAAATGGTATGTCACGGAATTAAGGATACCGTAACAGTTTTCATTGGGTTGGGATTATTTATTTTAATCCTGCCCACATGCCCACAGCTGGCAGCACCCAAGTAATCATCAATTACACAAAATACCTTTTGCAGTTAAAATCCCATGTACCAAAAAAAGTTAAATGGGTTTCCATCGCATTTTCAACTCTACTGATGGTTTTCTCACACATTTTTTGCCGTTATATAGCTAGTGTGCCCACTCTGGTTTTGGCAAGTGCGCAGTAGCCAACAGCTCACAGATACAGTGCGGGTAGACTAGTTTACATGATTAGATCATTTTTTTTGGTCAAACGGCAGCCAAGCATCAATGATTATGTCACCAGAATAAGACTTATAGAGATATTTAATGGAAAGGAGCAGGTTTATGTCAGTGAATTACAGCTCAGGCCTCCTTTCTATGTCTCTTAAGGTGTGTGATCGCACCATCTCACCCAAGTGGGACGAGGCTTTTTACTTCCTGGTTCATGACCCCAGAGAGGAGATCCTCATAGTGAAGGTGAGTGTGTATGTTACTTTTTAGATAAGAGTTTAAAGATGTGTGCTTTTATAAAAGGGTGCTACATTACGCTGTCATCCATCCTTCTTCCATTTTCTCTTATACTAGTTGTCGCACAGTTGGACCTTGCCTATTGGTTCTCTGGTGCTACCAGTCAGAGAGCTGCTGTCAGAACCAGATCTGGTCCTGGATCAGTGGCTGAGTCTGGATGGAGCCTCACCTGACAGTCAGATTCTACTGAGGGCTGAGCTTAAGGTGAGACACACTCTTGCACTTACAGAACTTTAGAAACACTATCTTACTCTGTAGGAGGCACTATAGACGTGTATTGATTCAATACATGATGTTTTGTAATAAGGTTAAATGGTGGAGTTATTAATTGTGTTGTTCTTCTACAGGTGCTATGTCCCAAGAAGTGTGAGATTGATGTGGAGAGGGCAGATCAACCCAGAGCTCGAGCCGCCTCTACTGCTGAACAGAGACTGGAGAGAGACACAGTGCAGCAGAGGTAGAACAAATGAGGGTGTACTAATACACACACACACACACACACACACACACACACACACACACACACACACACACACGTTTAACCAATTTCTCTGTTCTTCCACCATGTCTGCTCAGGTCTAGTTCAGTGGACACTCCCAGTGCTCCAGCACCCAGCCCTCCTTCTATCCCAGCACCAGTACCAGAGCCAGAGGAGGCTAAGAGGGTAACAGTTACTGAGATGGTAGCTGAGAAGGTACCTGAGGAGGTCACTGAGGAACCCAGTCTTCCTGAAACACTCCCCACACACACCAACCCTGAGCCCAGCTTTGGCTCTGAGGTGAGAAGCAGTGTGCTAGTGTTTTATTTTATTTCACCTTTATTTAACCAGGTAGGCCAGTTGAGAACAAGTTCTCGTTTACAACTACGACCTGGCCAAGATAAAGCAAAGCAGTGCGACACAAACAACAACACAGAGTTACACATGGAATAAACAAACGTACAGTCAATAACAATAGAAAAGTCTATATACAGTGTGTGCAAATGAAGTAAGATTAGGGAGTTAAGGAAATAAATAGGCCATGGTGGCGAAATAATTACAATTTTGCAATTAAACACTGGAGTGATAGATGTGCAGAAGATGAATGTGCAAGTAGAGATACTGGGGTGCAAAGGAGCAACAAAAGAAATATAACAATATGGGGATGAGGTAGTTGGGTGGGCAATTTACAGATGGGCTATGTACAGGTGCAATGATCTGTAAGCTGCTCTGCCAGCTGATGCTTAAAGTTAGTGAGGGAGATATGAGTCTCCAGCTTCAGTGATTTTTGCAATTCGTTCCAGTCATTGGCAGCAGAGAACTGGAAGGAAAGGCAGCCAAAGGAGGAGTTGGCTTTGGGGGTGACCAGTGAAATATACTTGCTGGAGAGCGTGCTACGGGTGGGTGCTGCTATGGTGACCAGTGAGCTGAGATAAGGCGGGGCTTTACCTAGCAAAGACTTGTAGATGACCTGGAGCCAGTGGGTTTGGCGACGAATATGAAGCGAGGGCCAGCCAACGAGAGCATACAGGGCATAGTGGTGGGTAGTATATGAGGCTTTGGTGACAAAATGGATGGCACTTTGATAGACTCTATCCAATTTGCTGAGTAGAGTGTTGGAGGCCATTTTGTAAATGACATCGCTGAAGTCAAGGATCGGTAGGATAGTCAGTTTTACGAGGGTATGTTTGGCAGCATGAGTGAAGGATGCTTTGTTGCGGAATAGGAAGCCGAATCTAGATTTCAATTTGTATTGGAGATGCTTAATGTGAGGCAGGAGCCAAGGAACCAGCCTCTGAGGGTTGGCCAGTCCTTTTCTGGCTGTGCCGGGTGGAGACTTTAAGAGTACATGGCTGTCAAGGCCAGATTGTTCTTCAAGATGTTCATAGATGACCAGTAGGTTCAAATAATAATCACAGTGGTTGTAGAGGGTGGTACAGGTCAGTACCTCAGGAGTAAATGTCAGTTTGCTTTTCATAGCCGAGCAGTACCATTTACTGTGTGAATAAGATATTTAATACTATGTACAGTACTGTGTGAATCAGGTATTTCATGCTACACTGCTGTGTTTTGTACAGTCTTGTTACTAGTGTTTGTTTTTAGGGGGTACTGAGAATCTACCTACTGGAGGCCCAGAATCTAATCGCCAAGGACAACCTGATGGGGGGCCTGAAGAAGGGCAAGAGTGACCCGTACGTCAAGATCAACATCGGAGGGGTCAAGTTTAAGAGTCATGTGATCAAGGAGAACCTCAACCCTACCTGGAACGAGATGTATGAGGTATGGAGGTATTCAGTAGCAATATTTGGCATGTCATTAAGTAAACCATCCATCCTGTCTAACAGAATATGCAACAAAGCCAAAGTGTCAATATTGCAGTTTATTTGTCATTAATAATGCTGATAGTACTGAATAGCAAAAGATAAAGAATACAATGAAGAGTAAGAAGACGATATCAGTTTTGCAAAAACACCAGAGCTGAAAAATAGAACAACAAAAGGGGAGAAGTGTTAAGTGTAAATTAGAATGAATACAGTGTATTTTCACATAGCTGAGGTACAACAACTAGCCTGATTACAGTTGATGTATTCACTTAACTGATTAGTAGAGTCCACAAGTGACTTGTTCACAGAGTTGGTTAAGTTTGGATAGTCCTTTGGTGTCTACAGAGTTAGGTAAATCTGCCTCTAATTGCCTTGCACCCTGTTTGGAATAATCGCCAAAAGACATTTGGATTGGATGCTTTGAAGGCCCTAGGTCAATTCAGACAGCTGACAGAGGATTTTTTAAATGAAGAATGTCTTGGATTTAATTGACTGTGTTTTGTATCTTAATGTGTACATTGTCTATATTTGTTTTTTTCGATACTTGCCTGTTGTATGTGCTTGTTTTTGTATCGTGCAGGGCTCATTTGTAAAAGAGAGTTACGTCTCAATATGACTTCCTTGTTTTAGGTCTTTGAAGCTGGTGTACAGTTGAAGTCAGAAGTTTACATACACCTTAGCCAAATACATTTAAACTCAGTTTTTCACAATTCCTGACATTTAATCCGAGTAAAAATTCCCTGTCTTAGGTCAGTCAGGATCACCACTTTATTTTAAGAATGTGAATTGTCAGAATATTAGTAGAGAGAATGATTTATTTCAGCTTTTATTTCTGTCATCACATTCCCAGTGGGTCAGAAGTTTACATACACTCAATTAGCATTTGGTAGCATTGCCTTTAAGTTGTTTAACTTGGGTCAAACGTTTCAGGTAGCCTTCCACAAGCTTCCCACAATAAGTTGGGTGAATTTTGGCCCATTCCTCCTGACAGAGCTGGTGTAACTGAGTCAGGTTTGTAGGCCTCCTTGCTCGCACACGCTTTTTCAATTCTGCCCACATATTTTCTATAGGATTGAGGTCAGGGCTTTGTGATGGCCACTCCAATACCTTGACTTTGTTGTCCTTAAGCCATTTTGCCACAACTTTGGAAGTATGCTTAGGGTCATTGTCCATTTGGAAGACCTATTTGCGACCAAGCTTTAACTTCCTGACTGATGTCTTGAGATGTTGCTTCAATATATCCACATAATTTTCCTACCTCATGATGCCATCTATTTTGTGAAGTGCACCAGTCCCTCCTGCAGCAAAGCATCCCCACAACATGTTGCTACCACCCCCGTGCTTCACGGTTGGGATGGTGTTCTTCGGCTTACAAGCCTCCAAACATAACGATGGTCATTATGGCCAAACATTTCTATTTTTGTTTCATCAGACCAGAGGACATTTCTCCAAAAAGAATGATCTTTGTCCCCATGTCCAGTTGCAAACCATAGTCTGGCTTTTTTATGGCAGTTTTGGAGCAGTGGCTTCTTCCTTGCTGAGCGGCCTTTCAGGTTATGTCGATATAGGGCTCGTTTTACTGTAGATATTGATCTTTTGTACCTGTTTCCTCCAGGATCTTCACATGGTCCTTTGCTATTGTTCTGGGTTTGATTTGCACTTTTCGCACCAATGTACTTTCATCTCTTGGAGACAGAATGCGTCTCCTTCCTGAGCGGTATGACGGCTGCGTTGTCCCATGGTGTTCATACTTGCGTACTATTGTTTTGTACAGATGAACTTGGTACATTCAGGTGTTTGGAAATTGCTCCCAAGGATGAACCAGACTTGTGGAGGTGTACAATTTTTTTTCTGAGGTCTTGGCTGATTTCTTTTGATTTTCCCATGATGTCAAGCAAAGAGGCACTGAGTTTGAAGGTAGGCCTTGAAATACATCCACAGGTACACCTCCAATTGACTCAGTTGATGTCATTTAGCCTATCAGTAGCTTCTTAAGCCATGACATCATTTTCTGGAATTTTCCTAGCTGTTTAAAGGCACAGTCAACTTAGTGTATGTAAACTTCTTACCCACTGGAATTGTGATACAATTCTAAAGAATTATAAGTGAAATAATCTGTCTGTAAACAATTGTTTGAAAAATTACTTGTGTCATGCACAAAGTAGATGTCCTAACCGACTTGCCAAAACTATAGTTTGTTAACAAGAAATTTGTGGAGTGGTTGAAAAACTAGTTTAAATGACTCCAACCTAAGTGTATGTAAACTTCCGACTTCAACTGTACAAAACCGAAAGTAAAAGACGCAAAAACAAAACTTAAGAACAGGAAGAATAGAAATAGTGACACACATTTCTATGTGATTTTGGTCGGGTCGCCCAAAAAGTTACATAATGCAGCTTTAACATTTACCTTGAAGTTTTTCCATCGTCAATAGCCTTTGGTCCGCTCCTGCATTTTCGTTATCTGTTTCTTTTTGGCTTTGGATTTCTCCCATTCGAGCCATTGCCCCTCGACCTTCTGTCGATTTGCTTCGGTCTTCAGGAGCTTGGTCCTCTTCTTTTCTTCCCGCTCTGCGCGGGTTACACCACCGTAGTTTCCCAAACACCAGTTGTAGACCTTGTCTCCTTTGTGTACCTACTTGTAGTAGGTGTGTAACATTTTCTTCTGTTTTTTTCCTTAAAGTTGCACTATGCAGAAATCACTCTGCCATTTCCTGGTTGCTAAAACTCTTAATAGTTTAGACCACCACGTCTGCCTGTTCCTCGTTTGTGACCGCATCCAGCTTTCTCAGCCGGTCCTCCTCCCACTCTCTCTCCATCTCGCAGTGTCTGTGCTCTTCCAGAATCCGGGTCTTCTTGGCTATCTGTGTCTTCATCATCATCTTCTATCTCTCCTCCCTTTGTCTTTCTTACTCTCTCTCCAACTCTTCCTCCTGTTCTTTCTTAATCTCGTCCCACCTTGCTCTCTCCAAGGTGTTCTGTCTTAGCTCCTTCATCCTTCTATCCTTCAACTTTTCTTTCTTGGTCATTTTGGGATGTTTCTTTCCCTCCCTGTCCTTCTCTAGCTCTCTCAGTCTCGCCTCTCTCTGTCTATCCAACCCTTGCTGCCTCCTTTTTTTTCTCTCTCTGTTTCTCAGTATCGTTCTCTCTCTCTCTTTGTCCTCATCTTTTAAATTGCAAATGTGTCAACTATGATACAAAACCTGTTTTCAATCCAAACAGGCATTAATACCTACGCTATCTGTTAATATATCTCAACAATAAAAACAACACATTTTACTTGAAATTCTAATCTGAATAGCTTTCTGTTAAATGGCATCCTTGAAATCATCCGCATTGTGATGTCATCCCTTATGTCAATGCCATCATCACTCTGGAGTGTCCTCAGCCATCCTCAGCCACAAAAGACCCATACATTTCCTGACCTTATTTACCTTCCAAGTCATGAGTTGAAAATAAATGATTTGTCACATTTATATATTTCCTTATGAAAGTTGCTTAACTTCTCTGAATATAATTTTATTTACTTTGGCTGTTCTCTAAACAAAACATAATTTTTTTTCCAGGTACAGTGAGGGAAAAAAGTATTTAATCCCCTGCTGATTTTGTACGTTTGCCCACTGACAAAGAAATGATCAGTCTAATTTTAATGGTAGGTTTATTTGAACAGTGAGAGACAGAATAACAACAAAAAAATCCAGAAAAACGCATGTCAAAAATTTTAGAACTTGATTTGCATTTTAATGAGGGAAATAAGTATTTGACCCCCTCTCAATCAGAAAGATTTCTGTTTCCCAGGTGTCTTTTATACAGGTAACGAGCTGAGATTAGGAGCACACTCTTAAAGGGAGTGCTCCTAATCTCAGCTTGTTACCTGTATAAAAGACACCTGTCCACAGAAGCAATCAATCAATCAGATTCCAAACTCTCCACCCTGGCCAAGACCAAAGAGCTCTCCAAGGATGTCAGGGACAAGATTGTAGACGTACACAAGGCTGGAATGGGCTACAAGACCATCGCCAAGCAGCTTGGTGAGAAGGTGACAACAGTTGGTGCGATTATTCGCAAATGGAAGAAACACAAAAGAACTGTCAATCTCCCTCGGCCTGGAGCTCCATGCAAGATCTCACCTTGTGGAGTTGCAATGATCATGAGAACGGTGAGGAATCAGCCCAGAACTACACGGGAGGATCTTGTCAATGATCTCAAGGCAGCTGGGACCATAGTCACCAAGAAAACAATTGGTAACACACTACGCCGTGAAGGACTGAAATCCTGCAGCGCCTGCAAGGTCCCCCTGCTCAAGAAGGCACATATACATGCCCGTCTGAAGTTTGTCAATGAACATCTGAATGATTCAGAGGACAACTGGGTGAAAGTGTTGTGGTCAGATGAGACCAAAATGGAGCTCTTTGGCATCAACTCAACTCGCCGTGTTTGGAGGAGGAGGAATGCTGCCTATTACCCCAGAACACCATCCCCACATCAAACAAGGAGGTGGAAACATTATGCTTTGGGGGTGTTTTTCTGCTAAGGGGACAGGACAACTTCATCGCATCAAAGGGACGATGGACGGGGCCATGTACCGTCAAATCTTGGGTGAGAACCTCCTTCCCTCAGCCAGGGCATTGAAAATGGGTCGTGGATGGGTATTCCAGCATGACAATGACCCAAAACACACGGCCAAGGCAACAAAGGAGTAGCTCAAGAAGAAGCACATTAAGGTCCTGGAGTGGCCTAGCCAGTCTCCAGACCTTAATCCCATAGAAAATCTGTGGAGGGAGCTGAAGGTTCGAGTTGCCAAACGTCAGCCTCGAAACCTTAATGGCTTGGAGAAGATCTGCAAAGAGGAGTGGGACAAAATCCCTCCTGAGATGTGTGCAAACCTGGTGGCCAACTACAAGAAACGTCTGACCTCTGTGATTGCCAACAAGGGTTTTGCCACCAAGTACTAATTCATATTTTGCAGAGGGGTCAAATACTTATTTCCCTCATTAAAATGCAAATAATTTTATAAAATTTTTGACATGCGTTTTTCTGGATTTTTTTGTTGTTATTCTGTCTCTCACTGTTCAAATAAACTTACCATTACAATTATAGACTGATCATTTCTTTGTCAGTGGGCAAACGTACAAAATCAGCAGGGGATCAAATACTTTTTTCCCTCACTGTAACTCCTAAGCAACCTAGTATACCAACTTTAGAATTGACCCCAGCTCTGGCCATAAGTCTACCGAACATTGTATTCTGACGTGAGTCAACTTTGTTATGTCTGCCATTTCTCACCTGATTCAACGTTAGCTCTCTTCATCCGCTGTAGTCTCTCTTTATCTAACTGGGGACTTTGTCTGTGGAAAGTCTAGAAACTGTTTTTTGTGGAATTATGTTTCATGCAATCTATTGCTTTCTGATGAATAGGAGTAGAAATGTGAACTTTCTACACTTAAGAATATTCATATGAAGTATTTATAACATGTCTGTCAACGACTGTCATGACTCCTGCTCTATAGGTTTACTTATAGTTTCCTCTCTAAGTGTTACCGTCAATATGATGTTTGTCCCCAGACGGTGATGACCCCACAGTCAGATCAGGAGGTCCAGGTAGAGCTATATGATAAAGACATGGACAAGGATGACTTCCTGGGCAGGTGAGAGGAGCTGCCTCTGCGTTCCAAATGGCACCCTATGTCATATATAAAGTGCACTTCTTTTGACACTAATTAGTGCACTATGTAGGGAATAGGATTCCATTTGGTATACATCCAAGTTGGGTCCTGTACTTTTTGTTAGCCATGCTGTTCCCTGTCAAAGTGTTGTTTGATTTCTGACTGTCTTTTTCCCTCCTGTGTACAGGTGTAACATCAGTATGAGAGACATCATACACTCCCAGTATACAGACCAGGTAATGCTTACATCTCTCTCTGCTCGTGTACTAAATGATGTCTGTACTCGCTTACATCGGTAGTCGGTACACTCATCTGTATAATGTGTGTATTAGTTTTAGTACACTGTCTGATGTGTGCTTTGTTGTCACTTTTCCAGTGGCACACTCTGAATGATGTGTGTTTCTGTTCCAGTGGTACACTCTGAATGATGTGTGTTTCTGTTCCAGTGGTACACTCTGAATGATGTGTGTTTCTGTTCCAGTGGTACACTCTGAATGATGTGTGTTTCTGTTCCAGTGGTACACTCTGAATGATGTGTGTTTCTGTTCCAGTGGTACACTCTGAATGATGTGTGTTTCTGTTCCAGTGGTACACTCTGAATGATGTGTGTTTCTGTTCCAGTGGTACACTCTGAATGATGTGTGTTTCTGTTTCAGTGGTACACTCTCAATGATGTGTGTTTCTGTTCCAGTGGTACACTCTGAATGATGTGTGTTTCTGTTCCAGTGGTACACTCTGAATGATGTGTGTTTCTGTTTCAGTGGTACACTCTGAATGATGTGTGTTTCTGTTTCAGTGGTACACTCTGAATGATGTGTGTTTCTGTTTCAGTGGTACACTCTGAATGATGTGTGTTTCTGTTCCAGTGGTACACTCTGAATGATGTGTGTTTCTGTTCCAGTGGTACACTCTGAATGATGTGTGTTTCTGTTCCAGTGGTACACTCTGAATGATGTGTGTTTCTGTTCCAGTGGTACACTCTGAATGATGTGTGTTTCTGTTTCAGTGGTACACTCTGAATGATGTGTGTTTCTGTTTCAGTGGTACACTCTGAATGATGTGTGTTTCTGTTCCAGTGGTACACTCTGAATGATGTGTGTTTCTGTTCCAGTGGTACACTCTGAATGATGTGTGTTTCTGTTCCAGTGGTACACTCTGAATGATGTGTGTTTCTGTTCCAGTGGTACACTCTGAATGATGTGTGTTTCTGTTTCAGTGGTACACTCTGAATGATGTGTGTTTCTGTTTCAGTGGTACACTCTGAATGATGTGTGTTTCTGTTCCAGTGGTACACTCTGAATGATGTGTGTTTCTGTTCCAGTGGTAAACTCTGAATGATGTGTGTTTCTGTTCCAGTGGTACACTCTGAATGATGTGTGTTTCTTTTTCAGTGGTACACTCTGAATGATGTGTGTTTCTGTTCCAGTGGTACACTCTGAATGATGTGTGTTTCTGTTCCAGTGGTACACTCTGAATGATGTGTGTTTCTGTTCCAGTGGTACACTCTGAATGATGTGTGTTTCTGTTCCAGTGGTACACTCTGAATGATGTGTGTTTCTGTTCCAGTGGTACACTCTGAATGATGTGTGTTTCTGTTCCAGTGGTACACTCTGAATGATGTGTGTTTCTTTTTCAGTGGTACACTCTGAATGATGTGTGTTTCTGTTCCAGTGGTACACTCTGAATGATGTGTGTTTCTGTTCCAGTGGTACACTCTGAATGATGTGTGTTTCTGTTTCAGTGGTACACTCTGAATGATGTGTGTTTCTGTTCCAGTGGTACACTCTGAATGATGTGTGTTTCTGTTCCAGTGGTACACTCTGAATGATGTGTGTTTCTGTTCCAGTGGTACATTCTGAATGATGTGAAGTCAGGTCGTGTTCACCTGGTACTGGAGTGGGTACCAACAGTATCACAACCAGACAGACTGGATCAGGTCAGTTCTACTTCCCTCCTTTCTGTCTCGTCAATTTTTATATTTTTCACACCTCTGCGCCCCTCTCTATAGTTTTCCAGTGTTTCTTTTGCCCTGTCCTCACCTCTCCCTATCTCAGTACCCCTTCTCCCCATCTCTCTCTCATTCTATTATTTGTTTTTAACCTTTTAACCACCTGTTTTGATGTTATTCCAAAGTGATTGAACTCTTTTCTCCCCATGCTCCAGGTGCTGCAGCTGCAGTCTCTCCAGTCCTACCAGAACAAGGCTGTTCCCTCTGCTGCTCTGCTCTTCGTCTACGTGGACAGAGCCCACTCACTGCCTGTGAGTCACCTCTGACCTTTCACCACTTCACCTCTGTCACTGAGCTATTTCGAACTTTTGATCTCTGGCTTCAGGTTGATGTCTAGTTTTTACAACTGTTATATGTGTTATGCATACATTTTGATATGTCCGATTTTATGAATTGCTCACAGTCAGTGTTTGGTTTTGACTGTTGTATTGTGTGATCCCTGTGTGTTTGTAGTTGAAGAAAAGTGGGAAGGAGCCAAAGGCTGGAGCTGAGCTTGTTCTGGGGGAGACAACATATAGAACCAAGGTGAGATACCGTACATGTAGAGCTCAAATGCATGACTTGTAACAGGATCTGCCGTGAAAGTCAACTTCTCTGTCTCTCTGAAGGTGTGTGAACAGTCCAACTCCCCCCAATGGGAAGAGGCTTTCTACTTCCTGGTTCGTGACCCAAGAGAGGAGATTCTCATAGTGAAGGTGAGAGTTCAGTCTGATTCACGATGGAGGCTCTAAACATGGATAGTGTTTAATGGAAACATAATGTCACTCACTGTTAAATGCAATTCATCCACACAAATCTACCCTATTATCTTTTCCTTTCTAAGCACTCTTTATTTATCTTTCTCTAGCTCTCCAGTGCTTGGGATCAGGCGATGGGTTCTCTGGTGCTACCAGTCAGAGAGCTGCTGTCAGAACCAGATCTAGTCCTGGATCAGTGGCTGAGTCTGGATGGAGCCTCACCTGACAGTCAGATTCTACTGAGGGCTGAGCTTAAGGTGAGACTCACACACACACACTTCTATATCCTCTATGGTCCTCTACAGTGCCTATAGAATTGTCAAGGTGGGTGTAGCTGGTGCATGGAAGTCAGCCGCAGGAGAGCAGAGATGAGTGGACAAAGCACTTTACTTAGGCAATGATATGAACACAACGCAACCGCATCATGAAACAAATGCCCAATGAACAAGTAAGGCAGCACAAAATACAAAACCCAAGAACAAAGTACCGGCTGCCACAAAGCATGGGTATAACACAAATCCTGGCGCAAACCAGCCGCAAGTGTGCCAACCTCGACAATAACAATACCCCACACAGACATGGAGGGAACAGAGGGCTAAATACATATAGTAATGATGATGAAATGAAAACCAGGTATGCAGGAAAACAAGACAAAACAAATGGAAAATGAAAGGTGGAGCGGCGATGGCTAGAAGACCAGTGACGTCGAACGCCGCCTGAACAAGGAGAGGGATCGACTTCGGCAGAAGTCGTGACAAGAAGTCTACACCCCACTTTTGATTTCTTCACATTTGTTGTGTTACAAAGTGAGATTAAAATTGATTGAATTGTCATTTTTTGTCAACAAGCTACACAGAATTCTTGATTTGATTAAAAAAAAAAGAATACTAAATAAAACCCTAATAATACCTTGATTAGATAAGTATTCACCCCCTGAGTCAATCAATACATGTTAGAAACACCTTTTGGCAGCGATGACAGCTGTGAGTCTTCTTGGGTAAGTATCATAAGAGCTTTGCACACCTGTATTGTGCAATATTTTTTCATTATTCTTTTCTAAATTCTTCAAGCCCTGTCAAAGTGTTTAGGATCATGGCTAGAAAGAAATGTTCTAGTCTTAGATTTTCAATCAGATTTAAATGTAACTTGGCCACTCAAGAACATTCACTGTCTTCTTGGTAAGCAACTCCTGTGTAGATTTGGCTTTGTGTTGTAGGTTAGTGTCCTGCTAAACTGTAAATTCTTCTTCCAGTGTCTGGTGTAAAGCAGACTGAAGCAGATTTTCCTCTAGGATTTGGCCTGTGCTTAGCCTCATCCAGTTTCTTTTCATCCTGAAAAAGTCCCCAGTCGTTGCCCATGTCAAGCCTACCCTTGCTTGCAAATAAGGAGGCAGTTACTCATTTTTTTTCTTGCAATTTTACTTTCGTGCCTTGTTGAATGTTTTGGAATATTTGTATTCTTTATATTTGTATTCTTCTTTTCACTCTGTCATTTAGGTCATTATTGTAGAGTCAATACAATGTTGTTGATCCATCCTCAGTTTTCTCCCATCACAGCTATTGAACTCTGTAGCTGTTTTCAAACCACCAATGGCCCCATGGTGACATCCCTAAGCAGTTTCCTTCCTGTCCTGCAGCTCAAAGCATCTTTGATGTGTCTGGATGGTTTAATAAATCATCCACGTAATAATTATTAACTTGACCATGCTTAAAGATATATTCAATATCTGATTTGTTATTGTTAGCCATCTACTAATCACTGCCCTTCTTTATGAGGCTTTCGAAAAGCTCCCTGGTCTTTGTAGTTGAATCTGTGCTTGAAATGGAATACTTGACTGAGGGACCTTACAGATGTTGTATGTATGTGGAAGAGAGGAAGGGGTAGTCATTTAAAAATCATGTCAACCTCTATTATTTCACACAGAGTGAGTCCATATAACTTATGTGATTTGTTAAGCCAAATTTTACTTCTGAACTAATTAAGGCTTGCTTTAACAAAGAGGGTGAATACCAATGCAGCAACTATATTTTAGTAATTTAAACTTTATTAATTTGTAAAAATGTGTATACTTTTCTTTCCACTTTAACATTATGGAGTATTTTATGTAGATCAATGACAAAAAAAAATACAATCCCACTTAGTTAAGCTACAAAATGTGAACAAACGTAAAAGGGGTGTAGTCTTTCTATAGGCACTTTATACTATCGATCAACATTTTTGAGTGACAGACAAAATGTGCCATAGAGTACACAAAGCGCCACGTTATGTACTTTATCTGCACCTGGCAGTCTAACATTGTCAAAAAAATATTGGTAAGTTATTAGTGGCATGTTTTCGTTCAAAGATCCTGAACTCGAAGATGACTGAGGGTGTTGGGGTACCACAAGGCTCTGTCTCAGGTCCAGAAACTATTACTAGTGGGAGTTACAGTGAGGAGAAAGAACCAATCACCATTGAGCAGCCAGTTACTGCGACCATTGAGGAGGACCAACACAGTGAGGTGTCCGCTGAGGAGTGAGTTTTTGTCTTGGCCCCTCCCAATATTCAAATAGTTATTATAAGTTGATTGCAATTTATATGCAAATGTATGCAGTGTATGTCAATTATAAAACCTTTTAGCATATGTGTCTCCAGCCAACCCTCTATCTCTGAACCTGGGGAAGCAGAGGTTGTCTTTGAGGTCCCTAAAGAAGACCCCAGCCCTCCTGAGACACTCCCCACACACACCACCCCTGACCCCAGCTTTGATACTGAGGTGAGATACAGTATGTGGATGCCTCTGTATGCATATCATTAAGCATTCTGTCTGGATTGTATTCAGAGTCAATATTTTTTCCTGTCACAATCAGGGGTTGGAACTGGTACAGGGAACAGAACTGAAAACCGGAAAATAGAGAAATGTTTCAAGAAACAGGATCAGAACCGGGAACGAAAGTCATTAAAAGCATGGGAACCAGTTAATAACGTTATCTTACGTTCAGGGCATTTTTTTGCAGTCCCACAAAAAACACAACAAAGCGCCTGTGCAAAGCCCTCCCTCTGTCACTCAGAAACGTATTCCAGTGTCTGCCTGCCAGCTGGAAGTGTGTGTGTGTGTGTGTGTGTGTGTGTGTGTGTGTAGGCTACCTGCCCCTCCCCCTCTGAAGCATAGTTTACAGTAGCCTACTGACGTTACAAGCGTGATTCAGAAGATAGGGAGAGAGATTTTTAATTACAGAATAATGGATGTACTTTTTCAATGCTAGTTAGGGATACTATAGTTATTCACATTGGATTTATTAACTACCAAAAGGTAAGACGTGTTTTTTATTCTGGTGATGCTCTGCACACACAAGCTTGTTAGCTAGCTAGCTAGGTCTGGTCCAACGTTAAAGCAACTCTGAAGTTCAAAGACAGTCAAAGTTCCTCCATAGAAGCTGCTCCTCCGTAGGTATAGTTCTGTAGGCCTAATTCAGATAATGCATGTCATCACAAGATCCCCAGCGCTTCAAGCCAAGCCTCCTCCTCCACCCCCTCTCACTCTCTCCCCACCCACAAAATTTCAGTTGGATCTCGCACCCTACACTTTTCTTTCCATCACGCATGTAAACAACTCACTGAGCTATAGCTTGCCCGCTCCATAGCAAGCTGTATGATTGGTGAAGTAATTTAATGTTGCACTAAATGTAAAAAAAGATATATGGTTTCAGAGGTTTAAAAAGGAACAGAAAGAAACAATATAAACCGGTACTTTTTTGGGGTTCGAACCGGTTCAGAACTTTATTTTGCTCGTCGGAACAGTATAACGGAACGAGAAAAAAAGAATGGTTCTGTTCAGAACAAAACAATTGTAAAATAATTTCAGTTCGAACCCCTGGTCACAATACACTGAAACCAAGAGTTTATGTATTCATGAATCATTGGTTTTGATATGAATTGCATGGCCAACAAAAACTTTAGAGCTGCAGGTGAAAGCATTGACATGTGTTTTTGACCAGCAGAAAGAGGAGCCAGAAGAACCTGAGGAACCTAACACCATCACCCAACTGTCAGTCACAGCAGACACTGAGGAGCTCCAACCCTGGAACAGGCCAACGGCAGGGTGAGCTCCATTCAACAACACATCCAGAGAGCTTTGCATGTACACTGACACATTGATAATCTTCAGTGTGGTGAAGCAACTATCAACATGCTGTGTGTGTGTGTGTGTGTGTGTGTGTGTGTGTGTGTGTGTGTGTGTGTGTGTGTGTGTGTGTGTGTGTGTGTGTGTGTGTGTGTGTGTGTGTGTGTGTGTGAATATTCAGATCTGTTACAGAGGACATTGCCAGAGCTACAGTGTCTAGCCTTCCTTCTGTGTCTGTACCTGAGGAAGCTGAGGCCATGCCTGATGTCATCCCTGAAACACGCCCTCCTCACACTACCCCTCACCCACGTTTTGGCACTGAGGTGGGTGCTTTACTGTAGGGACTATAAAAATGCTTTATACTACCAAGAACAAAAGTTCAAATTGAATAAAAAATATCTCAAGACCTTATATTGTTTGTATTTTGAGAATGCTAGGATGCCTTCAAAAATGTTATAGTGTGCCACTGCAGTTCTGTTGTTTATCCTGTAGGGGGTGATGAGAATCCTTGTACTGGAGGCCCAGGATCTGGTTGCCATGGATAAGCTGATGGGGGGCCTGAAGAAGGGCAAGAGTGACCCCTATGTCAAGATCAACATCGGAGGGGTCAAGTTTAAGAGTCATGTGATTAAGGAGAACCTCAACCCAACCTGGAACGAGATGTTTGAGGTATGGAGGGACTTGTAGTTTATTCAATTAATCTCCGTCCGCTGTTAAACTTTGTGCCCATTTAGATGAGCGATAAAATGGATTGTGCTGTACTGAAGAAAGTCAAAGTAATGCGTGTTAGGACAGACTTTTGATCTTTTGTACAATTACTGTATTTGGATGGCTTCTCTCATGTAAGAATATATCTGAGACATCTAGAAGTGTATGCCTTAGCTACCTTTCTGCCTTAATAACCTGTAATAGTATTATTTACGTGTAGTTTTGTTGTTATTGATCTTCCCTGACGTATGTGTGTTTCCCCAGACGGTGCTGACCCCCCAGGCTGGTCAGGAGGTCCAGGTAGAGCTGTATGATAAAGACATGGACAAGGATGACTTCCTGGGAAGGTGTGTTGTGACTGGCCCAACTATACACCGTTTAATCAGTAACCTGATATTGATAGTTAAGGAATACGTCCCCAAGGGCACCCTATTACCTGTATAGTACCCAATTTTTGACCAGAGTTGTATTTTGTATTTATTAAGAATCCCCATCAGCTACTGCCAAGGCAACAGCTACTCTTCCTGGGGTCCAGCAAAATTAAGGCAGTTATACATTTTAAAAACTTTACAATACATTCATAACCGATTTCACAACATATTAAGTGTGTGCCCTCAGGCCCCTACTCTACTACCACTTATCTATAACACAAAATCCATGTGTGTATAGTGCGTATGTTATTGTGTGTTTTTATGCATGTGTCTATGTTTGTGTTGCTTCACAGTCCCCACAGTTCCATAAGGTATATTTTTATCTTTTTTTTTAAATCAAATTTTACTGCTTGCATAGTTACTTTATGTGGAATAGAGTTCCATGTAGTCATGGCTCTATGTAGTACTGTGCGCCACCCATAGTCTGTTCTGGACTTGGGGACTGTGAAGAGACCTCTTGTGTCATGTCTTGTGGGGTATGCATGGGTGTCCGAGCTGTGTGCTAGTAGTTTAGACAGACAGCTTGGTTCATTCAACATGTCAATACATCTCATAAATAAAAGTAGTGATGAAGTCAATCTCTCCTCCACTTTCAGCCAGGAGAGATTGACATGCATATTATTAATATTAGCTCTCTGTGTACATCCAAGTGCCAGCCGTGCTGCCCTCTTCTGAGCCAATTGCAATTTTCCAAAGTCCCTCTTTGTGGCACCTGACCACGACTGAACAGTAGTCCAGGTGCGACAAAACTAGAGCCTGTAGGACCTGCCTTGTTGATAGTGTTGTTAAGAAGGCAGACAGACTTCTCCCCATCCTAGCTACTGTTGAATCAATAGGTTTTGTTTTTACCATGACAGTTTACAATCTAGGGTTACTCCAAGCAGTTTAGTCATCTCAACTTGCTAAATTTCCACGTTATTTATTATAAGATTTAGTTGAGGTGTATGCTTTTAGTTTTTTAAATATTTAGGACTAACTTATTCCTTGCCACCCATTCTGAAACTAACTGCAGCTCTTTGTTAAGTGTTGCAGTCATTTCAGTCGCTGTGGTAGCTGACGTGTATATTGTTGAGTCATCGGCAGACATGGACAAACTGGCTTTACTCAAAGCCAGTGGTGTTGAAAAAAGTAAGGCGCAAAGACAGCTGCCCTGGCGAATTCCTAATTCTACCTGGATTTTGTTGGAGAGTCTTCCATTAAAGAACACCCTCTGTGTTCTGTTAGACAGGTAACTGTATCCACCATATAGCATGGGGTGTAAAGCCATAACACATGTTTTTCCAGCAGCAGACTATGATCTATAGGCTCCTGAGTGGCACAGCGGTCTAAGGCACTGCATCTCAGTGCAAGAGGCATCACTACAGTACCTGGTTCGAATCCAGGCTTTATCACATCTGGCCGTGATTGGGAGTCCCATAGGGCGGTGCACAATTGGCCCAGCGTCATCGGGGTTTGGCCGGAGTAGGCCGTCATTGTAAATAAGAATTTGTTCTTAACTGACTTGCCAAGTTAAATAAAGGTTAAATAAAAAATATATACAAATAAAAATATATAATGTCAAAACCCACACTGAAGTCTAACAGAACACCCCCCACAATATTTTTATCATCAATTTCTCTCAGTCAATCATCAGTCATTTGTGTAAGTGCTGTGCTTATTGAGTGTCCTTCCCTATAAGCGAGCTGAAAGTTTGTTGTCAATTTGTTTACTGTAAAATAGCATTGTATCTGGTCAAACACAATTCTTTCCAAAAGTTTACTAAGGCTTGGTAACAAGCTGATTGGTTGGCTGTTTAAGCCAGTTAAGGGGGCTTTACTATTCTTATGTAGGGGAATAACTTTTGCTTCCCTCCAGGCCTGAGGAAACACACTGTCTAGTAGGCTTAAATTGAAGTTATGGCAAATAGGAGTGGCAACATCATCGTCTATTATCCTCAGTCATTTTCCATCCAAGTTGTCAGACCCCAGTGGCTTGTCATTGTTGATAGACAATAATACTTTTTTCACCTCTTCCAGACTTACTGTATGGAATTCAAAAGTACAATTCTTGTCTTTCATAGTTTGGTCAGATATACATGGATGTGTTGTGTCAGCGTTTGTTGCTGGCATGTCATGTCATCCCTAAGTTTGCTTATCTTGCCAATGAAAAAGTCATTAAAGTAGTTTGCAATATCAGTGGGCTTTGTGATGAATGAGCCATCTGATTCAATGAATGATGGAGCTGAGTTTACCTTTTTGCCCAAAATGTCATTTAAGGTGCTCCAAAGCTTTTTACTATCATACTTTATGTAATTAATCTTTGTTTCATAGTGTAGTTTCTTCTTTTTATTCAGTTTAGTCACATGATTTCTCAATTTGCAGTATGTTTGCCAATCGGTTGTACAGCCAGACTTATTTGCCATCTATTTTGCCTCATCCCTCTCAACCATACAATTTTTCCATTCCTCATCAATCCAGATGGATTTAACAGTTTTTACAGTCATTTTCTTAATGGATGCGTGCTTATTAGTAACGGGTATAAGCAATTTCATAAATGTGTTAAAGGCAGCGTCTGGTTGCTCCTCATTACACACCACGGACCAACAAGTATTCTTCACATTAACAACATAGGAATCACTACAAAACTTATTGTATGACCTCTTATACACAATATTAGGCCCAGCCTTTGGAACTTTGGTTTTCCTAGATATGGCTACTATATTGTGATCGCTACATCCGATGGATTTGGATGCTGCTTTAAAGCACATTTCTGAAGCATTAGTAAAGATGCGATCAGTACATGTTGATGATTTCATTCATGTACGGTTCGTAACTACCCTGGTAGGTTGATTGATAACCCGAACCAGGTTGCAAGCAATAGTTACAGTTTTAAGCTTACTCTTGAGTGGGCAGCCTGATGAAAGCCAGTCGATATTTAAATCACCCAGGAAGTATACCTCTCTATTGATATCACATACATTATCAAGCATTTCACATGTTATCCAGATACTGACTGTTAGCACTCCCACCAGAATGGGCTTTAGGTGAGGCAGATTAACCTGTAGCCATATTACTTCAACAGTATTTAACATGAGATCCTCTCTAAGCTTTACATGAATGTGGTTCTGAATATAAACAGCCACACCTCCACCTTTGCCATTTCTGTCTTTTCTGTAAAGTTATAACCATGTATTGCTACCACTGTATCATAAAAGGTATTATCTAAGTGAGTTTCAGAGATTGTCAGAATATGAATGTCACTGTTACTAGCAAATGATTGATTTCATGAACCTTGTTTCTTAAGCTACATATGTTAACGTGGGCTATTTTTAGCACTTTTCTGGGATGCTTTATTGTTTTTCTTGCTTTACTGGGAAGCTTGGCAAAGGTAAAAATGTTTGGGTTATTTGTATTAGTGCAGGGTGAGCAGCACACAGAGGTCTTCCTACTAGCACCACCTCAGTCCTAACAGCATAAATCTGGTTCATAGGCACATGATTGCTGCATACAATAGCTGTGGGATCAGCAGAGGCATTAAGGGCAGTTAGAGGGACATACATTAGGTTACTTACATTGTGTCTACCAATGCCCCTGGTATAATGTACATTTGCTAAAGCAGTATGATGACTCAGCGACACAATGGTAGAGATTAAATGAGCTGGACTTGAGTCATTGTTAAGTCATTGTCTCAACGCAGCCTTATAATGCTGTGAAAGGATCCAGGAACTCAAATTATTTGGGTGTATCCCATCCTTATAATACAAGCGTTGTTTCTAGAAGGTATCAGAATTGTCAATAAATGAGTTCTATGGGCCCTGGTCAAAAGTAGTGCACTAAATAGGGAATAGGGTAATGTTTGGGACGCACACAAAATAAGACTTAGTTTCATGCACTTTGGTCTCATGGTGGATGAAATATTTGAAATATAAGATATGGTTCTACTTTTCTACTTTCACATATGAAATATACACTGCTCAAAAAAATTAAGGGAACACTAAAATAACACATCCTAGATCTGAATGAATGAAATAATCTTATTAAATAATCTTATTAAATACTTCTTTACATAGTTGAATGTGCTGACAACAAAATCACACAAAAATAATCAATGGAAATCCAATTTATCAACACATGGAGGTCTGGATTTGGAGTCACACTCAAAATTAAAGTGGAAAACCACACTACAGGCTGATCCAACTTTGATGTAATGTCCTTAAAACAAGTCAAAAAGGCTCAGTAGTGTGTGTGGCCTCCACGTGCCTGTATGACCTCCCTACAATGCCTGGGCATGCTCCTGATGAGGTGGTGGATGGTCTCCTGAGGGATCTCCTCCCAGACCTGGACTAAAGCATCCGCCAACTCCTGGACAGTCTGTGGTGCAACGTGGCGTTGGTGGATGGAGCAAGACATGATGTCCCAGATGTGCTCAATTGGATTCAGGTCTGGGAAACGGGCGGGCCAGTCCATAGCATCAATGCCTTCCTCTTGCAGGAACTGCTGACACACTCCAGCCACATGAGGTCTAGCATTGTCTTGCATTAGTAGGAACCCAGGGCCAACCGCACCAGCATATGGTCTCACAAGGGGTCTAAGGATCTCATCTCGGTACCTAATGGCAGTCAGGCTACCTCTGACGAGCACATGGAGGGCTGTGCGGCCCCCCAAAGAAATGCCACCCCACACCATGACTGACCCACCGCCAAACCGGTCATGCTGGAGGATGTTGCAGGCAGCAGAATGTTCTCCACGGCGTCTCTAGACTCTGTCACGTCTATCACATGTGCTCAGTGTGAACCTGCTTTCATCTGTGAAGAGCACAGGGCGCCAGTGGCGAATTTGCCAATCTTGGTGTTCTCTGGCAAATGCCAAATGTCCTGCACGGTGTTGGACTGTAAGCACAACCCCCACCTGTGGACGTCGGGCCCTCATACCACCCTCATGGAGTCTGTTTCTGACCGTTTGAGCAGACACATGCACATTTGTGGCCTGCTGGAGGTCATTTTGCAGGGCTCTGGCAGTGTTCTTCCTGCTCCTCCTTGCACAAAGGCGGAGGTAGCGGTCCTGCTGCTGGGTTGTTGCCCTCCTACGGTCTCCTCCACGTCTCCTGATGTACTGGCCTGTCTCCTGGTAGCGCCTCCATGCTCTGGACACTACGCTGACAGACACAGCAAACCTTCTTGCCACAGCTCGCATTGATGTACCATCCTGGATGAGCTGCACTACCTGAGCCACTTGTGTGGGTTGTAGACTCCGTCTCATGCTACCACTAGAGTGAAAGCACCGCCAGCATTCAAAAGTGACCAAAACATCAGCCAGGAAGCATAGGAACTGAGAAGTGGTCTGTGGTCCCCACCTGCAGAACCACTCCTTTATTGGGGGTGTCTTGCTAATTGCCTATAATTTCCACCTGTTGTCTATTCCATTTGCACCACAGCATGTGAAATGTATTGTCAATCAGTGTTGCTTCCTAAGTGGACAGTTTGATTTCACAGAAGTGTGATTGACTTGGAGTTACATTGTGTTGTTTAAGTGTTCCCTTTATTTTTTTGAGCAGTGTATATATAAATGTTCACAAGAATGCAATTCCTTTTTGAAATGTTGCCAAAGTGTGTGTGTGTGTGTGTGTGTGTGTGTGTGTGTGTGTGTGTGTGTGTGTGTGTGTGTGTGTGTGTGTGTGTGTGTGTGTGTGTGTGTGTGTGTGTGTGTGTGTGTGCGTGTGCGTGCGTGCAGGTTTATGATTAGGCTGAGTGATGTCATCAGTTCCCAGTACACAGACCAGGTGAGTCAGTGTATTGAGATATTTACTTCTCTTTCTAGCCTGTCTGCCTTGGGGCACTCCCTTTTATTACTTGCAGCCCTAATGTCAGGTCAAACTCCCTTTTATTACTTGTAGGCCTAATGTCAGGTCAAACTCCCTTTTATTACTTGCAGGCCTAATGTCAGGTCAAACTCCCTTTTATTACTTGTAGGCCTAATGTCAGGTCAAACTCCCTTTTATTACTTGCAGGCCTAATGTCAGGTCAAACTCCCTTTTATTACTTGTAGGCCTAATGTCAGGTCAAACTCCCTTTTATTACTTGCAGGCCTAATTTCAGGTCAAACTCCCTTTTATTACTTGCAGGCCTAATGTCAGGTCAAACTCCCTTTTATTACTTGCAGGCCTAATGTCAGGTCAAACTCCCTTTTATTACTTGCAGGCCTAATGTCAGGTCAAACTCCCTTTTATTACTTGCAGGCCTAATGTCAGGTCAAACTCCCTTTTATTACTTGCAGGCCTAATGTCAGGTCAAACTCCCTTTTATTACTTGCAGGCCTAATGTCAGGTCAAACTCCCTTTTATTACTTGCAGGCCTAATGTCAGGTCAAGGCCATCATGTTGCTACAATATAACTTTTGATTGAGAGGTTAAGCTTAGATTTATTTCCCCCCTTTATTTTATTGTGCTACATGTGTAAACAGGCTATTCGGTATATTTCTGTGTTCCAGTGGTACACTCTGAATGATGTGTGTTTATGTTCCAGTGGTACACTCTGAATGATGTGTGTTTCTGTTTCAGTGGTACACTCTGAATGATGTGTGTTTCTGTTCCAGTGGTACACTCTGAATGATGTGTGTTTCTGTTTCAGTGGTACACTCTGAATGATGTGTGTTTCTGTTCCAGTGGTACACTCTGAATGATGTGTGTTTCTGTTCCAGAGGTACACTCTGAATGATGTGTGTTTCTGTTCCAGTGGTACACTCTGAATGATGTGTGTTTCTGTTCCAGTGGTACACTCTGAATGATGTGTGTTTCTGTTTCAGTGGTACACTCTGAATGATGTGTGTTTCTGTTCCAGTGGTACACTCTGAATGATGTGTGTTTCTGTTCCAGTGGTATACTCTGAATGATGTGTGTTTCTGTTTCAGTGGTACACTCTGAATGATGTGTGTTTCTGTTCCAGTGGTACACTCTGAATGATGTGTGTTTCTGTTCCAGAGGTACACTCTGAATGATGTGTGTTTCTGTTCCAGTGGTACACTCTGAATGATGTGTGTTTCTGTTCCAGTGGTACACTCTGAATGATGTGTGTTTCTGTTCCAGTGGTATACTCTGAATGATGTGTGTTTCTGTTTCAGTGGTACACTCTGAATGATGTGTGTTTCTGTTCCAGTGGTACACTCTGAATGATGTGTGTTTCTGTTTCAGTGGTACACTCTGAATGATGTGTGTTTCTGTTCCAGTGGTACACTCTGAATGATGTGTGTTTCTGTTCCAGTGGTACACTCTGAATGATGTGTGTTTCTGTTCCAGTGGTACACTCTGAATGATGTGTGTTTCTGTTCCAGTGGTACACTCTGAATGATGTGTGTTTCTGTTCCAGTGGTACACTCTGAATGATGTGTGTTTCTGTTCCAGTGGTACACTCTGAATTATGTGTGTTTCTGTTCCAGTGGTACACTCTGAATGATGTGTGTGTTTCTGTTCCAGTGGTACACTCTGAATGATGTGTGTGTTTCTGTTCCAGTGGTACACTCTGAATGATGTGTGTGTTTCTGTTTCAGTGGTATACTCTGAATGATGTGTGTTTCTGTTTCAGTGGTACACTCTGAATGATGTGTGTTTCTGTTCCAGTGGTACACTCTGAATGATGTGTGTTTCTGTTCCAGAGGTACACTCTGAATGATGTGTGTTTCTGTTCCAGTGGTACACTCTGAATGATGTGTGTTTCTGTTCCAGTGGTACACTCTGAATGATGTGTGTTTCTGTTTCAGTGGTACACTCTGAATGATGTGTGTTTCTGTTCCAGTGGTACACTCTGAATGATGTGTGTTTCTGTTCCAGTGGTATACTCTGAATGATGTGTGTTTCTGTTTCAGTGGTACACTCTGAATGATGTGTGTTTCTGTTCCAGTGGTACACTCTGAATGATGTGTGTTTCTGTTTCAGTGGTACACTCTGAATGATGTGTGTTTCTGTTCCAGTGGTACACTCTGAATGATGTGTGTTTCTGTTCCAGTGGTACACTCTGAATGATGTGTGTTTCTGTTCCAGTGGTACACTCTGAATGATGTGTGTTTCTGTTCCAGTGGTACACTCTGAATGATGTGTGTTTCTGTTCCAGTGGTACACTCTGAATGATGTGTGTTTCTGTTCCAGTGGTACACTCTGAATTATGTGTGTTTCTGTTCCAGTGGTACACTCTGAATGATGTGTGTGTTTCTGTTCCAGTGGTACACTCTGAATGATGTGTGTGTTTCTGTTCCAGTGGTACACTCTGAATGATGTGTGTGTTTCTGTTTCAGTGGTATACTCTGAATGATGTGTGTTTCTGTTTCAGTGGTACACTCTGAATGATGTGTGTTTCTGTTTCAGTGGTACACTCTGAATGATGTGTGTTTCTGTTCCAGTGGTACACTCTGAATGATGTGTGTTTTTGTTCCAGTGGTACACTCTGAATGATGTGTGTTTCTGTTCCAGTGGTACACTCTGAATGATGTGTGTTTCTGTTCCAGTGGTACACTCTGAATGATGTGTGTTTCTGTTCCAGTGGTACACTCTGAATGATGTGTGTTTCTGTTCCAGTGGTACACTCTGAATGATGTGTGTTTCTGTTCCAGTGGTACACTCTGAATGATGTGTGTTTCTGTTTCAGTGGTACACTCTGAATGATGTGTGTTTCTGTTCCAGTGGTACACTCTGAATGATGTGTGTTTCTGTTCCAGTGGTACACTCTGAATGATGTGTGTTTCTGTTCCAGTGGTACACTCTGAATGATGTGTGTTTCTGTTCCAGTGGTACACTCTGAATGATGTGTGTTTCTGTTCCAGTGGTACACTCTGAATGATGTGTGTTTCTGTTCCAGTGGTACACTCTGAATTATGTGTGTTTCTGTTCCAGTGGTACACTCTGAATGATGTGTGTGTTTCTGTTCCAGTGGTACACTCTGAATGATGTGTGTGTTTCTGTTCCAGTGGTACACTCTGAATGATGTGTGTGTTTCTGTTTCAGTGGTATACTCTGAATGATGTGTGTTTCTGTTTCAGTGGTACACTCTGAATGATGTGTGTTTCTGTTTCAGTGGTACACTCTGAATGATGTGTGTTTCTGTTCCAGTGGTACACTCTGAATGATGTGTGTTTCTGTTCCAGTGGTACACTCTGAATGATGTGTGTTTCTGTTCCAGTGGTACACTCTGAATGATGTGTGTTTCTGTTTCAGTGGTACACTCTGAATGATGTGTGTTTCTGTTCCAGTGGTACACTCTGAATGATGTGTGTTTCTGTTCCAGTGGTACACTCTGAATGATGTGTGTTTCTGTTTCAGTGGTACACTCTGAATGATGTGTGTTTCTGTTCCAGTGGTACACTCTGAATGATGTGTGTTTCTGTTTCAGTGGTACACTCTGAATGATGTGTGTTTCTGTTTCAGTGGTACACTCTGAATGATGTGTGTTTCTGTTCCAGTGGTACACTCTGAATGATGTGAAGTCAGGTCGTGTTCACCTGGTACTGGAGTGGGTACCAACAGTATCACAACCAGACAGACTGGATCAGGTAAGTTATATTCTTCCAGTTTCAGTTTCTTCTGCCTCCCCATCTCTCTCTTTCCCTGTTATTGTCTTTTCTTTCACAGAGTTTGATTTAACCCTCTCTTGCCTCCCCCTATTGCTCTCTCTCATACAATCATCCTATGACATATTCATACTGTTTACATAAGAAGGAAGTCTTCCTGCATCCAGAATGCAGTTGACTCAAATTACATAACTCATATGAGGCTTTTGTATTTGTATTTATTAGGGATCCCCCCCCACCCCACTTAACAATTAAATAGCACAGCATTAGGTTGAAAGATGTCATTTTAACTCTTTTCTCCCCATGTTCCAGGTGCTGCAGCTGCAGTCTCTCCAGTCCTACCAGAACAAGGCTGTTCCCTCTGCTGCTCTGCTCTTCGTCTACATGGACAGAGCCCACTCACTGCCTGTGAGTCACCATAAACCTCTTCACCTCAGACACTGTGCCACTTTGAACGTTTGAACTCTGACTATGCGTTGTTGTCTAGTTTTGCAGCTGTGATATGGGTTATGCACAGATGTTGATGGTTTATTTTGTCTAGTTGTTCACAATCAGTGTTTGGTTTTGACTGTTGTATTGTGTGGTCTCTGTGTGTTTCTAGTTGAAAAAGAGTGGGAAGGAGCCAAAGGCTGGAGCTGAGCTTGTTCTGGGGGAGACAACATATAGAACCAAGGTGAGACAGTATCCTTAGAGCTGAAATGCATGACTTGTTACAGGATCTGCCGTGAAAGTCAACTTCTCTGTCTCTCTGAAGGTATGTGATCGTACCAACTCCCCCCAATGGGAAGAGGCTTTCTACTTCCTGGTTCGTGACCCCAGAGAGGAGATTCTCATAGTGAAGGTGAGAGTTCGGTCTGCTTCAGGATGGCGGATCTAAACATGGATAGTGTTTAATGGAAACATAATGTCACTCACTGTAAACATCTTGCACAGTCACTGTTAAATGCAATTCATCCACACAAATCTCCCAACAGGGATATAAACCAATTTGTGCACACAATTTGAGAGAAGTAAGCTTTTTGTGCGTATGGAACATTTCTGGGCTCTTTTATTTCAGCTCATGAAACATGGGACCAACACTTTACATGTTGCCTTTATGTTCATGTTCAGTGTAATTCACTCTTTATTTATCTTTCTCTAGCTCTCCAGTGCTTGGGATCAGGCGATGGGTTCTCTGGTGCTACCAGTCAGAGAGCTGCTGTCAGAACCAGATCTGGTCCTGGATCAGTGGCTGAGTCTGGATGGAGCCTCACCTGACAGTCAGATTCTACTGAGGGCTGAGCTTAAGGTGAAACACACTCACAAACATGTACTAACAATCAATGTTTTGGAGTGAGGGACAAAATGTGCACAGCCTATACAAAGCGCCACATGATGAACTTTAACTGCACTCGCCATGTTTTTGTTCACAGATCCTGAACTCGAAGATGACTGAGGGTGTTAGGGTACCACAAGGCTCTGTCTCAGGTCCAGAAATTATTATGAGTGGGAGTTACAGTGAGGAGAAGGAACAAATCACCATTGAGCAGCCAGTTACTGCAACCAATGGGGAGAAGCAACACAGTGTGGTGCCCACTGAGGAGTGAGTTTTTGGCTTGGCCCCTCCCAATATTAAAATAGTTCAATTGCAGTTATACATTTATTGCAAAAGTATGCAGTGTATGCAAATTATAAAACCCTTAAGTATATGGCTCTCTATGTGTTTTCAGAGATGTTGTAGTCTCCAGCCAACCCTCTATCTCTGAACCTGAGGAAGCAGAGGTTGTCTTTGAGGTCCCTAAAGAAGACCCCAGCCCTCCTGAGACACTCCCCACACACACCACCCCTGACCCCAGCTTTGATACTGAGGTGAGATACAGTATGTGGATGCCTCTGTATGCGTAATCCCTCGTGGGCAGATTCTGCATGCAGACCGAGAAATCTGTTTAGACATAATGGTATATGTAAGATAATGAGCAGCAGCAGTTCCAGTCTTTGGGTTTTTGTCACTGGTTATTTGGACATATCAGGATTTGGCGAAGGCGGTGCTTAAACAGCTTTACTTTGAGTGCTTCACGCGTTTGCCCACATGGAATTGGAAGGGGGATGGGGGGGCTTTGGCTGAGTTTCCTTTTGCAAGGGTGTGGACTAGAGGTCGACCGATTAATCGGAATGGCCGATTAATTAGGGCCGATTTCAAGTTTTCATAACAATCGGTAATTGGTATTTTTGGCCACCGATTTGCCGATTCAACTAATTTGTTATTTATTATTATTATTATTTTACACATTTATTTAACTAGGCAAGTCAGATTAAGAACGCATTCTTATTTTCAATGACAGCCTAGGAACAGGGGTTAACTGCCTTGTTCAGGGGGGATTCGGGGATTCGTTTTTGCAACCTTCTGGTTACTAGTCCAACGCTCTAACCACCTGCCTTACATTGCACTCCACGAGGAGCCTGCATGGCAGGGTGACTACCTGTTACGCGAGGGCAGCAAGAAGCCAAGGTAAGTTGCTAGCTAGCATTAAACTTATCTTATAAAAACTGTCAATCTTAACATAATCACTAGTTAACTACACATTGTTGATGATATTACTAGTTTATTTAACGTGTCCTGCGTTGCATATAATCGATGCGGTGCCTGTTAATTTCTCATCGAATCACAGCCTACTTCGACAAACGGGTGATGATTTAACAAGCGCATTTGTGAAAAAAGCACTATCGTTGCACCAATGTACCTAACCATAAACATCAATGCCTTTCTTTAAAATCAATACACAAGTATATATTTTTGAACCTGCATATTTAGTTAATATTGCCTGCTAACATGAAATTGTGTCACTGCTCTTGCGTTCATTGCCTGGCTCGTTGTGAACTAATTTGCCCAAATTTTACGTAATTATGACATTCCATTGAAGGTTGTGCAATGTAACAGGAATATTTAGACTGAGGGATGCCACCTGTTAGATAAAATACGGACCGGTTCCGTATTTCACTGAAAGAAAAAAACGTTTGTTTTCGAGATGATTGTTTCTGGATTCGACCATATTAATGACCTAAGGCTCGTATTTCTGTGTGTTTATTATATTATAATTAAGTCTATGATTTGATAGAGCAGTCTGACTGAGCGGTGGTAGGCACCAGCAGGCTCGTAAGCATTCATTCAAACAGCACTTTCATGAGTTTTGTCAGCAGCTCTTCGCCATGCATTGCGCTGTTTATGACTTCAAGCCTGTCAACTCCCAAGATTAGGCTGGTGTAACCGATGTGAAATGGCTAGCTAGTTAGGGGGTGCGCGCTAAAAGCGTTTCAAACATCACTCGCTCTGAGACTTAGAGTAGTTGTTCCCCTTGCTCTGCATGGGTAACGCTGCTTCGAGGGTGGCTGTTGTCGATGTGTTCCTGGTTCGAGCCCAGGTAGGAGCGAGGAGAGGGACAGAAGCTATACTGTTACACTGGCAATACTAAAGTGCCTATAAGAACATCCAATAGTCAAAGGTATATGAAATACAAATCGTATAGAGAGAAATAGTCCAATAATTCCTATAATAACTACAACCTAAAACTTCTTACCTGGGAATATTGAAGACTCATGTTAAAAGGAACCACCAGCTTTCATATGTTCCCATGTTCTGAGCAAGGAACTTAAACGTTAGCTTTCTTACATGGCACATATTACACTTTTACTTTCTTCTCCAACACTTTGTTTTTGCATTATTTAAACCAAATTGAACATGTTTCATTATTTATTTGAGGCTAAATTGATTTTATTGATGTATTATATTAAGTTAAAATAAGTGTTCATTCAGTATTGTTGTAATTGTCATTATTACAAATAAATAAATAAAAATCGGCCGATTAATCTGTAGCAGCCTTTTTTTGGCCCTCCAATAATCGGTATCGGCGTTGAAAAATCATAATCGGTCGACCTCTAGTGTGGACTTCGCAAACTGCCAGATCACTCCATTTCTAACACATATACAGTGAGGGAAAAAATTATTTGATCCCCTGCTGATTTTGTACGTTTGCCCACTGACAAAGAAATGATCCGTCTATAATTTTAATGGTAGGTTAATTTGAACAGTGAGAGACAGAACAACAAAAAAATCCAGAAAAACACATGTAATAAATGTTATAAATTGATTTGCATTTTAATGAGGGAAAAAAGAATTTGACCCCCTCTCAATCAGAAAGATTTCTGGCTCCCAGGTGTCTTTTATACAGGTAACGAGCTGAGATTAGGAGCACACTCTTAAAGGGAGTGCTACTAATCTCAGTTTGTTACCTGCATAAAAGACACCTGTCCACAGAAGCAATCAATCAATCAATCAGATTCCAAAATCTCCACCATGGCCAAGACCAATGAGCTCTCCAATGATGTCAGGGACAATATTGTAGACGTACACAAGGCTGGAATGGGCTACAAGACCATCGCCAAGCAGCTTGGTGAGAAGGTGACAACAGTTGGTGCGATTATTCGCAAATGGAAGAAACACAAAATAACTCAATCTCCCTTGGCCTGGAGCTCCATGCAAGATCTCACCTCGTGGAGTTGCAATGATCATGAGAATGGTGAGGAATCAGCCCCGAACTACACAGGAGGATCTTGTCAATGATCTCAAGGCAGCTGGGACCATAGTCACCAAAAAAACAATTGGTAACACACTACGCCGTGAAGAACTGAAATCCTGCAGCGCCCGCAAGGTCCCCCTGCTCAAGAAAGCACATATACATGCCCGTCTGAAGTTTGCCAATGAACATCTGAATGATTCAGAGGACAACTGGGTGAAAGTGTTGTGGTCAGATGAGACCAAAATGGAGCTCTTTGGCATCAACTCAACTCGCCGTGTTTGGAGGAGGAGGAATGCTGCCTATGACCCCAAGAACACCATCCCCACCGTCAAACAAGGAGGTGGAAACATTAAGCTTTGTGGGTGTTTTTCTGCTAAGGGGACAGGACAACTTCACCGCATCAAAGGGACGATGGACAGGGCCATGTACCGTCAAATCTTGGGTGAGAACCTCCTTCCCTCAGCCAGGGCATTGAAAATGGGTCGTGGATGGGTATTCCAGCATGACAAT
Organism: Salmo trutta; assembly: GCF_901001165.1. NCBI lineage: Eukaryota > Metazoa > Chordata > Actinopteri > Salmoniformes > Salmonidae > Salmo > Salmo trutta. The sequence goes on along the minus strand of NC_042972.1, from coordinate 29,198,127 downwards.
GACCCAAAACACACGGCCAAGGCAACAAAGGAGTGGCTCAAGAAGAAGCACATTAAGGTCCTGGAGTGGCCTAGCCAGTCTCCAGACCTTAATCCCATAGAAAATCTGTGGAGGGAGCTGAAGGTTCGAGTTGCCAAACGTCAGCCTCGAAACCTTAATGTCTTGGAGAAGATCTGCAAAGAGGAGTGGGACAAAATCCCTCCTGAGATGTGTGCAAACCTGGTGGCCAACTACAAGAAACGTCTGACCTCTGTGATTGCCAACAAGGGTTTTGCCACCCTTGGTGTACTTGGGTTTTAGTACTTGGGTTTTGCCACCCAAGTACTAAGTCATGTTTTGCAGAGGGGGTCAAATACTTATTTCTCTCATTAAAATGCAAATCACTTTATACAATTTTTGACATGCGTTTTTCTGGATTCTTTTGTTGTTCTGTCTCTCACTGTTCAAATAAACCTACCATTAAAATGTTAGACTGATAATTTCTTTGTCAGTGGGCAAACGTACAAAATCAGCAGGGGATCAAATACTTTTTTCCCTCACTGTAGACCCAGTAGTTAATCACGCAGATTACCAAATTATGCAAGATTTTATTTCTTTGTTAACAGTTAGCCTAGCGGCAGGTAACCTAGCAGTTAAGAGCGTTGGGTCAGTAACCGATAGGTCGCTGGTTCGAAGCCCTGAAATGACTAGGTGAAATATCTGTTGATGTGCCCTTAAGCAAGGCACTTAACCCTAAGAAGTCGCTCTGGATAAGAGCATCTGCTAAATAACAACAACAAAATAATGTATTCATGAGACATGTTATAATTGGTTTTGATAGGAATTGCATTGCAGGGGAAAAGCATTGATTGCAGGTGTAAGCATTGGAATGTGTTTTTGACCAACAGAAAGAGGAGCCAGAAGAACCTGAGGAACCTATCACCATCACCCAACTGTCAGTCACAGCAGACACTGAGGAGCTCCAACCCTGGAACAGGCCAACGGCAGGGTGAGCTCCATTCAACAACACATCCAGAGAGCTTTGCATGTACACTGACACATTGATAATCTTCAGTGTGGTGAAGCAACTATCAACATGCTGTGTGTGTGTGTGTGTGTGTGTGTGTGTGTGTGTGTGTGTGTGTGTGTGTGTGTGTGTGTGTGTGTGTGTGTGTGTGTGTGTGTGTGTGTGTGTGTGTGTGTGTGAATATTCAGATCTGTTACAGAGGACATTGCCAGAGCTACAGTGTCTAGCCTTCCTTCTGTGTCTGTACCTGAGGAAGCTGAGGCCATGCCTGATGTCATCCCTGAAACACGCCCTCCTCACACTACCCCTCACCCACGTTTTGGCACTGAGGTGGGTGCTTTACTGTAGGGACTATAAAAATGCTTTATACTACCAAGAACAAAAGTTCAAATTGAATAAAAAATATCTCAAGACCTTATATTGTTTGTATTTTGAGAATGATAGAATGCCTTAAAAAAAAAAAATGCATGAAATTAAATTAAATGTATGCATTCACTACTGTAACTTGCTCTGGATAAGAGCGTCTGCTAAATGACTAAAATGTAAATGTAAAAAATGTTTTATAGTGTGCCACTGCAGTTCTGTTGTTTGTCCTGTAGGGGGTGCTGAGAATCCATGTACTGGAGGCCCAGGATCTGGTTGCCATGGATAAGCTGATGGGGGGCCTGAAGAAGGGCAAGAGTGACCCCTATGTCAAGATCAACATCGGAGGGGTCAAGTTTAAGAGTCATGTGATCAAGGAGAACCTCAACCCAACCTGGAACGAGATGTTTGAGGTATGGAGGGACTTGTAGTTTATTCAATTAATCTCTGTCGGCTGTTGAACTTTGTGCCCATTTAGATGAGCGATAAAATGGATTGTGCTGTACTGAAGAAAGTCAAAGTAATGCGTGTTAGGACAGACTTTTGATCTTTTGTACAATTACTGTATTTGGATGGCTTCTCTCATGTAAGAATATATCTGAGACATCTAGAAGTGTATGCCTTAGCTACCTTTCTGCCTTAATAACATGTAATAGTATTATTTACGTGTAGTTTTGTTGTTATTGATCTTCCCTGACGTATGTGTGTTTCCCCAGACGGTGCTGACCCCCCAGGCTGGTCAGGAGGTCCAGGTAGAGCTGTATGATAAAGACATGGATGCTGATGACTTCCTGGGAAGGTGTGTTGTGACTGGCCCAACTATACACCGTTTAATCAGTAACCTGCTATTGATAGTTAAGGAATACGTCCCCAAGGGCACCCTATTCCCTATATCGTGCACAACTTTTGACCAGAGTTCTATGGTCCCTAGTCAAAAGTAGTGCACTAAATATGGAATATGGTGCTATTTGGGATGCACACAAGATAAGACTTACACTTTCATGCATTTGAGTCTCATGGTGGACTAAATGGTTGAAATGTAGGATATTGTTCTACTTTTCTACTTTCACATATGAAATATATAAATGGTCAAAAGAATACAATGCCTTTTTGGAGAGTTGCCAAAGCATCTGTTGTGTGTGTGTGTGTGTGTGTGTGTGTGTGCGCGTGCGTGCAGGTTTATGATTAGGCTGAGTGATGTCATCAGTTCCCAGTACACAGACCAGGTGAGTCAGTGTATTGAGATATTTACTTCTCTTTCTAGCCTGACTTCCATGTGAGGTCATTACTGTTGTCACAGCTTCACTTTATTTTCCAGATTCACTCTGAATGATGTGTGTTTCTGTTCCAGTGGTACACTCTGAATGATGTGTGTTTCTGTTCCAGTGGTACACTCTGAATGATGTGTGTTTCTGTTCCAGTGGTACACTCTGAATGATGTGTGTTTCTGTTCCAGTGGTACACTCTGAATGATGTGTGTTTCTGTTCCAGTGGTACACTCTGAATGATGTGTGTTTCTGTTCCAGTGGTACACTCTGAATGATGTGTGTTTCTGTTTCAGTGGTACACTCTGAATGATGTGTGTTTCTGTTCCAGTGGTACACTCTGAATGATGTGTGTTTCTGTTCCAGTGGTACACTCTGAATGATGTGTGTTTCTGTTCCAGTGGTACACTCTGAATGATGTGAAGTCAGGTCGTGTTCACCTGGTACTGGAGTGGGTACCAACAGTATCACAACCAGACAGACTGGATCAGGTAAGTTATATTCTTCCAGTTTCAGTTTCTTCTGCCTCCCCATCTCTCTCTTTCCCTGTTATTGTCTTTTCTTTCACAGAGTTTGATTTAACCCTCTCTTGCCTCCCCCTATTGCTCTCTCTCATACAATCATCCTATGACATATTCATACTGTTTACATAAGAAGGAAGTCTTCCTGCTTCCAGAATGCAGTTGACTCAAATTACATAACTCATATGAGGCTTTTGTATTTGTATTTATTAGGGATCCCCCCCACCCCACTTAACAATTAAATAGCACAGCATTAGGTTGAAAGATGTCATTTTAACTCTTTTCTCCCCATGTTCCAGGTGCTGCAGCTGCAGTCTCTCCAGTCCTACCAGAACAAGGCTGTTCCCTCTGCTGCTCTGCTCTTCGTCTACATGGACAGAGCCCACTCACTGCCTGTGAGTCACCATAAACCTCTTCACCTCAGACACTGTGCCACTTTGAACGTTTGAACTCTGACTATGCGTTGTTGTCTAGTTTTGCAGCTGTGATATGGGTTATGCACAGATGTTGATGGTTTATTTTGTCTAGTTGTTCACAATCAGTGTTTGGTTTTGACTGTTGTATTGTGTGGTCTCTGTGTGTTTCTAGTTGAAAAAGAGTGGGAAGGAGCCAAAGGCTGGAGCTGAGCTTGTTCTGGGGGAGACAACATATAGAACCAAGGTGAGACAGTATCCTTAGAGCTGAAATGCATGACTTGTTACAGGATCTGCCGTGAAAGTCAACTTCTCTGTCTCTCTGAAGGTATGTGATCGTACCAACTCCCCCCAATGGGAAGAGGCTTTCTACTTCCTGGTTCGTGACCCCAGAGAGGAGATTCTCATAGTGAAGGTGAGAGTTCGGTCTGCTTCAGGATGGCGGATCTAAACATGGATAGTGTTTAATGGAAACATAATGTCACTCACTGTAAACATCTTGCACAGTCACTGTTAAATGCAATTCATCCACACAAATCTCCCAACAGGGATATAAACCAATTTGTGCACACAATTTGAGAGAAGTAAGCTTTTTGTGCGTATGGAACATTTCTGGGCTCTTTTATTTCAGCTCATGAAACATGGGACCAACACTTTACATGTTGCCTTTATGTTCATGTTCAGTGTAATTCACTCTTTATTTATCTTTCTCTAGCTCTCCAGTGCTTGGGATCAGGCGATGGGTTCTCTGGTGCTACCAGTCAGAGAGCTGCTGTCAGAACCAGATCTGGTCCTGGATCAGTGGCTGAGTCTGGATGGAGCCTCACCTGACAGTCAGATTCTACTGAGGGCTGAGCTTAAGGTGAAACACACTCACAAACATGTACTAACAATCAATGTTTTGGAGTGAGGGACAAAATGTGCACAGCCTATACAAAGCGCCACATGATGAACTTTAACTGCACTCGCCATGTTTTTGTTCACAGATCCTGAACTCGAAGATGACTGAGGGTGTTAGGGTACCACAAGGCTCTGTCTCAGGTCCAGAAATTATTATGAGTGGGAGTTACAGTGAGGAGAAGGAACAAATCACCATTGAGCAGCCAGTTACTGCAACCAATGGGGAGAAGCAACACAGTGTGGTGCCCACTGAGGAGTGAGTTTTTGGCTTGGCCCCTCCCAATATTAAAATAGTTCAATTGCAGTTATACATTTATTGCAAAAGTATGCAGTGTATGCAAATTATAAAACCCTTAAGTATATGGCTCTCTATGTGTTTTCAGAGATGTTGTAGTCTCCAGCCAACCCTCTATCTCTGAACCTGAGGAAGCAGAGGTTGTCTTTGAGGTCCCTAAAGAAGACCCCAGCCCTCCTGAGACACTCCCCACACACACCACCCCTGACCCCAGCTTTGATACTGAGGTGAGATACAGTATGTGGATGCCTCTGTATGCGTAATCCCTCGTGGGCAGATTCTGCATGCAGACCGAGAAATCTGTTTAGACATAATGGTATATGTAAGATAATGAGCAGCAGCAGTTCCAGTCTTTGGGTTTTTGTCACTGGTTATTTGGACATATCAGGATTTGGCGAAGGCGGTGCTTAAACAGCTTTACTTCGAGTGCTTCACGCGTTTGCCCACATGGAATTGGAAGGGGGATGGGGGGGCTTTGGCTGAGTTTCCTTTTGCAAGGGTGTGGACTAGAGGTCGACCGATTAATCGGAATGGCCGATTAATTAGGGCCGATTTCAAGTTTTCATAACAATCGGTAATTGGTATTTTTGGCCACCGATTTGCCGATTCAACTAATTTGTTATTTATTATTATTATTATTTTACACATTTATTTAACTAGGCAAGTCAGATTAAGAACGCATTCTTATTTTCAATGACAGCCTAGGAACAGGGGTTAACTGCCTTGTTCAGGGGGGATTCGGGGATTCGTTTTTGCAACCTTCTGGTTACTAGTCCAACGCTCTAACCACCTGCCTTACATTGCACTCCACGAGGAGCCTGCATGGCAGGGTGACTACCTGTTACGCGAGGGCAGCAAGAAGCCAAGGTAAGTTGCTAGCTAGCATTAAACTTATCTTATAAAAACTGTCAATCTTAACATAATCACTAGTTAACTACACATTGTTGATGATATTACTAGTTTATTTAACGTGTCCTGCGTTGCATATAATCGATGCGGTGCCTGTTAATTTCTCATCGAATCACAGCCTACTTCGACAAACGGGTGATGATTTAACAAGCGCATTTGTGAAAAAAGCACTATCGTTGCACCAATGTACCTAACCATAAACATCAATGCCTTTCTTTAAAATCAATACACAAGTATATATTTTTGAACCTGCATATTTAGTTAATATTGCCTGCTAACATGAAATTGTGTCACTGCTCTTGCGTTCATTGCCTGGCTCGTTGTGAACTAATTTGCCCAAATTTTACGTAATTATGACATTCCATTGAAGGTTGTGCAATGTAACAGGAATATTTAGACTGAGGGATGCCACCTGTTAGATAAAATACGGACCGGTTCCGTATTTCACTGAAAGAAAAAAACGTTTGTTTTCGAGATGATTGTTTCTGGATTCGACCATATTAATGACCTAAGGCTCGTATTTCTGTGTGTTTATTATATTATAATTAAGTCTATGATTTGATAGAGCAGTCTGACTGAGCGGTGGTAGGCACCAGCAGGCTCGTAAGCATTCATTCAAACAGCACTTTCATGAGTTTTGTCAGCAGCTCTTCGCCATGCATTGCGCTGTTTATGACTTCAAGCCTGTCAACTCCCAAGATTAGGCTGGTGTAACCGATGTGAAATGGCTAGCTAGTTAGGGGGTGCGCGCTAAAAGCGTTTCAAACATCACTCGCTCTGAGACTTAGAGTAGTTGTTCCCCTTGCTCTGCATGGGTAACGCTGCTTCGAGGGTGGCTGTTGTCGATGTGTTCCTGGTTCGAGCCCAGGTAGGAGCGAGTAGAGGGACAGAAGCTATACTGTTACACTGGCAATACTAAAGTGCCTATAAGAACATCCAATAGTCAAAGGTATATGAAATACAAATCGTATAGAGAGAAATAGTCCAATAATTCCTATAATAACTACAACCTAAAACTTCTTACCTGGGAATATTGAAGACTCATGTTAAAAGGAACCACCAGCTTTCATATGTTCCCATGTTCTGAGCAAGGAACTTAAACGTTAGCTTTCTTACATGGCACATATTACACTTTTACTTTCTTCTCCAACACTTTGTTTTTGCATTATTTAAACCAAATTGAACATGTTTCATTATTTATTTGAGGCTAAATTGATTTTATTGATGTATTATATTAAGTTAAAATAAGTGTTCATTCAGTATTGTTGTAATTGTCATTATTACAAATAAATAAATAAAAATCGGCCGATTAATCTGTAGCAGCCTTTTTTTGGCCCTCCAATAATCGGTATCGGCGTTGAAAAATCATAATCGGTCGACCTCTAGTGTGGACTTCGCAAACTGCCAGATCACTCCATTTCTAACACATATACAGTGAGGGAAAAAATTATTTGATCCCCTGCTGATTTTGTACGTTTGCCCACTGACAAAGAAATGATCCGTCTATAATTTTAATGGTAGGTTAATTTGAACAGTGAGAGACAGAACAACAAAAAAATCCAGAAAAACACATGTAATAAATGTTATAAATTGATTTGCATTTTAATGAGGGAAAAAAGAATTTGACCCCCTCTCAATCAGAAAGATTTCTGGCTCCCAGGTGTCTTTTATACAGGTAACGAGCTGAGATTAGGAGCACACTCTTAAAGGGAGTGCTACTAATCTCAGTTTGTTACCTGCATAAAAGACACCTGTCCACAGAAGCAATCAATCAATCAATCAGATTCCAAAATCTCCACCATGGCCAAGACCAATGAGCTCTCCAATGATGTCAGGGACAATATTGTAGACGTACACAAGGCTGGAATGGGCTACAAGACCATCGCCAAGCAGCTTGGTGAGAAGGTGACAACAGTTGGTGCGATTATTCGCAAATGGAAGAAACACAAAATAACTCAATCTCCCTTGGCCTGGAGCTCCATGCAAGATCTCACCTCGTGGAGTTGCAATGATCATGAGAATGGTGAGGAATCAGCCCCGAACTACACAGGAGGATCTTGTCAATGATCTCAAGGCAGCTGGGACCATAGTCACCAAAAAAACAATTGGTAACACACTACGCCGTGAAGAACTGAAATCCTGCAGCGCCCGCAAGGTCCCCCTGCTCAAGAAAGCACATATACATGCCCGTCTGAAGTTTGCCAATGAACATCTGAATGATTCAGAGGACAACTGGGTGAAAGTGTTGTGGTCAGATGAGACCAAAATGGAGCTCTTTGGCATCAACTCAACTCGCCGTGTTTGGAGGAGGAGGAATGCTGCCTATGACCCCAAGAACACCATCCCCACCGTCAAACAAGGAGGTGGAAACATTAAGCTTTGTGGGTGTTTTTCTGCTAAGGGGACAGGACAACTTCACCGCATCAAAGGGACGATGGACAGGGCCATGTACCGTCAAATCTTGGGTGAGAACCTCCTTCCCTCAGCCAGGGCATTGAAAATGGGTCGTGGATGGGTATTCCAGCATGACAATGACCCAAAACACACGGCCAAGGCAACAAAGGAGTGGCTCAAGAAGAAGCACATTAAGGTCCTGGAGTGGCCTAGCCAGTCTCCAGACCTTAATCCCATAGAAAATCTGTGGAGGGAGCTGAAGGTTCGAGTTGCCAAACGTCAGCCTCGAAACCTTAATGTCTTGGAGAAGATCTGCAAAGAGGAGTGGGACAAAATCCCTCCTGAGATGTGTGCAAACCTGGTGGCCAACTACAAGAAACGTCTGACCTCTGTGATTGCCAACAAGGGTTTTGCCACCCTTGGTGTACTTGGGTTTTAGTACTTGGGTTTTGCCACCCAAGTACTAAGTCATGTTTTGCAGAGGGGGTCAAATACTTATTTCTCTCATTAAAATGCAAATCACTTTATACAATTTTTGACATGCGTTTTTCTGGATTCTTTTGTTGTTCTGTCTCTCACTGTTCAAATAAACCTACCATTAAAATGTTAGACTGATAATTTCTTTGTCAGTGGGCAAACGTACAAAATCAGCAGGGGATCAAATACTTTTTTCCCTCACTGTAGACCCAGTAGTTAATCACGCAGATTACCAAATTATGCAAGATTTTATTTCTTTGTTAACAGTTAGCCTAGCGGCAGGTAACCTAGCAGTTAAGAGCGTTGGGTCAGTAACCGATAGGTCGCTGGTTCGAAGCCCTGAAATGACTAGGTGAAATATCTGTTGATGTGCCCTTAAGCAAGGCACTTAACCCTAAGAAGTCGCTCTGGATAAGAGCATCTGCTAAATAACAACAACAAAATAATGTATTCATGAGACATGTTATAATTGGTTTTGATAGGAATTGCATTGCAGGGGAAAAGCATTGATTGCAGGTGTAAGCATTGGAATGTGTTTTTGACCAACAGAAAGAGGAGCCAGAAGAACCTGAGGAACCTATCACCATCACCCAACTGTCAGTCACAGCAGACACTGAGGAGCTCCAACCCTGGAACAGGCCAACGGCAGGGTGAGCTCCATTCAACAACACATCCAGAGAGCTTTGCATGTACACTGACACATTGATAATCTTCAGTGTGGTGAAGCAACTATCAACATGCTGTGTGTGTGTGTGTGTGTGTGTGTGTGTGTGTGTGTGTGTGTGTGTGTGTGTGTGTGTGTGTGTGTGTGTGTGTGTGTGTGTGTGTGTGTGTGTGTGTGTGTGTGTGTGTGTGTGTGTGTGTGTGTGTGTGTGTGTGAATATTCAGATCTGTTACAGAGGACATTGCCAGAGCTACAGTGTCTAGCCTTCCTTCTGTGTCTGTACCTGAGGAAGCTGAGGCCATGCCTGATGTCATCCCTGAAACACGCCCTCCTCACACTACCCCTCACCCACGTTTTGGCACTGAGGTGGGTGCTTTACTGTAGGGACTATAAAAATGCTTTATACTACCAAGAACAAAAGTTCAAATTGAATAAAAAATATCTCAAGACCTTATATTGTTTGTATTTTGAGAATGATAGAATGCCTTAAAAAAAAAAATGCATGAAATTAAATTAAATGTATGCATTCACTACTGTAACTTGCTCTGGATAAGAGCGTCTGCTAAATGACTAAAATGTAAAAAATGTTTTATAGTGTGCCACTGCAGTTCTGTTGTTTGTCCTGTAGGGGGTGCTGAGAATCCATGTACTGGAGGCCCAGGATCTGGTTGCCATGGATAAGCTGATGGGGGGCCTGAAGAAGGGCAAGAGTGACCCCTATGTCAAGATCAACATCGGAGGGGTCAAGTTTAAGAGTCATGTGATCAAGGAGAACCTCAACCCAACCTGGAACGAGATGTTTGAGGTATGGAGGGACTTGTAGTTTATTCAATTAATCTCTGTCGGCTGTTGAACTTTGTGCCCATTTAGATGAGCGATAAAATGGATTGTGCTGTACTGAAGAAAGTCAAAGTAATGCGTGTTAGGACAGACTTTTGATCTTTTGTACAATTACTGTATTTGGATGGCTTCTCTCATGTAAGAATATATCTGAGACATCTAGAAGTGTATGCCTTAGCTACCTTTCTGCCTTAATAACATGTAATAGTATTATTTACGTGTAGTTTTGTTGTTATTGATCTTCCCTGACGTATGTGTGTTTCCCCAGACGGTGCTGACCCCCCAGGCTGGTCAGGAGGTCCAGGTAGAGCTGTATGATAAAGACATGGATGCTGATGACTTCCTGGGAAGGTGTGTTGTGACTGGCCCAACTATACACCGTTTAATCAGTAACCTGCTATTGATAGTTAAGGAATACGTCCCCAAGGGCACCCTATTCCCTATATCGTGCACAACTTTTGACCAGAGTTCTATGGTCCCTAGTCAAAAGTAGTGCACTAAATATGGAATATGGTGCTATTTGGGATGCACACAAGATAAGACTTACACTTTCATGCATTTGAGTCTCATGGTGGACTAAATGGTTGAAATGTAGGATATTGTTCTACTTTTCTACTTTCACATATGAAATATATAAATGGTCAAAAGAATACAATGCCTTTTTGGAGAGTTGCCAAAGCATCTGTTGTGTGTGTGTGTGTGCGCGTGCGTGCAGGTTTATGATTAGGCTGAGTGATGTCATCAGTTCCCAGTACACAGACCAGGTGAGTCAGTGTATTGAGATATTTACTTCTCTCTCTAGCCTGACTTCCATGTGAGGTCATTACTGTTGTCACAGCTTCACTTTATTTTCCAGATTGACTCTGAATGATGTGTGTTTCTGTTCCAGTGGTACACTCTGAATGATGTGTGTTTCTGTTCCAGTGGTACACTCTGAATGATGTGTGTTTCTGTTCCAGTGGTACACTCTGAATGATGTGTGTTTCTGTTTCAGTGGTACACTCTGAATGATGTGTGTTTCTGTTTCAGTGGTACACTCTGAATGATGTGTGTTTCTGTTCCAGTGGTACACTCTGAATGATGTGTGTTTCTGTTCCAGTGGTACACTCTGAATGATGTGAAGTCAGGTCGTGTTCACCTGGTACTGGAGTGGGTACCAACAGTATCACAACCAGACAGACTGGATCAGGTAAGTTATATTCTTCCAGTTTCAGTTTCTTCTGCCTCCCCATCTCTCTCTTTCCCTGTTATTGTCTTTTCTTTCACAGAGTTTGATTTAACCCTCTCTTGCCTCCCCCTATTGCTCTCTCTCATACAATCATCCTATGACATATTCATACTGTTTACATAAGAAGGAAGTCTTCCTGCATCCAGAATGCAGTTGACTCAAATTACATAACTCATATGAGGCTTTTGTATTTGTATTTATTAGGGATCCCCCCCACCCCACTTAACAATTAAATAGCACAGCATTAGGTTGAAAGATGTCATTTTAACTCTTTTCTCCCCATGTTCCAGGTGCTGCAGCTGCAGTCTCTCCAGTCCTACCAGAACAAGGCTGTTCCCTCTGCTGCTCTGCTCTTCGTCTACATGGACAGAGCCCACTCACTGCCTGTGAGTCACCATAAACCTCTTCACCTCAGACACTGTGCCACTTTGAACGTTTGAACTCTGACTATGCGTTGTTGTCTAGTTTTGCAGCTGTGATATGGGTTATGCACAGATGTTGATGGTTTATTTTGTCTAGTTGTTCACAATCAGTGTTTGGTTTTGACTGTTGTATTGTGTGGTCTCTGTGTGTTTCTAGTTGAAAAAGAGTGGGAAGGAGCCAAAGGCTGGAGCTGAGCTTGTTCTGGGGGAGACAACATATAGAACCAAGGTGAGATTCTCATCTCACAAGATCATGCTTGTAATTTGTCTTAGATTGACCAAATAACATCTCCTTTCCCTATCTCCTCGATCTCTCTGAAGGTGTGTGATCGCACCAACTCTCCCCAGTGGGATGAGGCTTTCTACTTCCTGGTTCATGATCCCAAAGAAGAGATGCTCATAGTGAAGGTGAGAGGTTGTTTATTTGTGATTGCAAGCACTTTGCTTCCTGTTTTATTACTGATTTAAAACACAATACGATTTCTTTATTGTCCACCCATGTTTAAGTGTTGTTCAAGTCAGCACATCAGTGTTAATCTTGTCAACAATAACTATGACGAAAAACGACCTATTTTTTCCTGACTAAAACTAAACTCAGCAAAAAAAGAAACGTTCTCTCACTGTCAACTGTTTATTTTCAGCAAACTTAACATGTGTAAATATTTGTATGAACATAAGATTCAACAACTGAGACATAAACTGAACAAGTTCCACTGACATGTGACTAACAGAAATGGAATAGGGAGGGGGGGGTCAAAATCAAAAGTAACAGTCAGTATCAGGTGTGGCCACCAGCTGCATTAAGTACTGCAGTGCATCTCCTCCTCATGGACTGCACCAGATTTGCCAGTTCTTTATGTGAGATGTTACCCCACTCTTCCACCAAGGCACCTGCAAGTTTCCAGACATTTTGGGGGGGGAATGGCCCTAGCCCTCACCCTCCGATCCAACAGGTCCCAGACGTGCTGAATGGGATTGAGATCCGGGCTCTTCGCTGGCCATGGCAGAACACTGACATTCCTGTCTTGCAGGAAATCACACACAGAACGAGCAGTATGGCTGGTGGCATTGTCATGCTGGAGGGTCATGTCAGGATGAGCCTGCAGGAAGGGTACCACATGAGGGAGGAGGATGTATTCTCTGTAACGCGCAGCATTGAGATTGCCTGCAATGACAACAAGCTCAGTCCGATGATGCTGTTACACACCGCCCCAGACCATGACGGACCCTCCACCTCCAAATTGATCCCACTCCAGAGTACAGGCCTCGGTGTAACGCTCAATCCTTCGACGATAAACGCGAATCCGACCATCACCCCTGGTGAGACAAAACCGCGACTTCTCAGTGAAGAGCACTTTTTGCCAGTCCTGTCTGGTCCAGCGACGGTGGGTTTGTGCCCATAGGCGGCGTTGTTGCCGGTGATGTCTGGTGAGGACCTGCCTTACAACAGGCCTACAAGCCCTCAGTCCAGCCTCTCTCAGCCTATTGCAGACAGTCTGAGCACTGATGGAGGAATTGTGCATTCCTGGTGTAACTCGGGCAGTTGTTGCCATCCTGTACCTGTCTCGCAGGTGTGATGTTCGGATGTACCGGTCCTGTGCAGGTGTTGTTACACGTGGTCTGCCACTGCGAGGACGATCAGCTGTCTGTCCTGTCTCCCTGTAGCGCTGTCTTTGGCGTCTCACAGTACGGACATTGCAATTTATTGCCCTGGCCACATCTGCAGTCCTCATGCCTCCTTGCAGCGTGCCTAAGGCACGTTCACACAGATGAGCAGGGACCCTGGGCATCTTTCTTTTTGTGTTTTTCAGAGTCAGTAGAAAGGCCTCTTTAATGTCCTAAGTTTTCATGACTGTGACCTTAATAGTCTACTGTCTGTAAGCTGTTAGTGTCTTAACGACCGTTCCACATGTGCATGTTCATTAATTGTTTATGGTTCATTGAACAAGCATGGGAAACAGTGTTTAAACCCTTTACAATGAACATCTGTTTAATTATTTGTATTTTTACGAATTATCTTTGAAAGACAAGAGTCCTGAAAAGGGGACGTTTCATTTTTTGCTGAGTTTATGACGATAACAAGCCGAGATACCCTGGAAAACTATTACAAATTACTTTTCATGAGACTGACATTTTATTTCACATGACATTTGGACCGCAGCACGAGAGAGAGAAAGATGATGGTAGAGAAATAAACATTACATTCTCTGGCAACAGCTCAGGTGGACAATCCTGCTGTCAGCATGACAATTGCACGCTCCCTAAAAACTTAAGATCTGTGGCATTGTGTTTTGTGACAAAACTGCACATTTTAGAGTGGCCTTTTATTGTCCCCAGCACAAGATGCACCTGTGTAATGATCATGCTGTTTAATCAGCTTCTTGATATGCCACACCTGTCTGGTGGATGGATTATCTTGGCAAAGGAGAAATGCTCACTAACAGGGATGTAAACAAATTTGAGAGAAATATAAGGTTTTTGTGTGTATGGGAAACTGTTGGGATCTTTTATTTCAGCTCATGAAATATAGGACCAACGCTTTGCATGTTGCGTTTGTATTTTGTTCCGTATAGTTGAGGTTTGATTCAAGTCAAGTTTTCTTTCATTGGCAGAATTGACATCTTTCAGTTGCACAGTCCTATGGGAAAAATAATATTAGGAGTCAAATTTTTGTCTCATCAGACCACATAATCTTTTGCCTTATCTCAGTCTTTCACGTGCCTTTTTGCAAACTGCAGGTGTGCGGTCATGTGCCTTTTTCTCAGGAGTGGCTTCCTTCTGGCCACTCTCCCATAAAGCTCAGATTGGTGAAATGCTGTAGAGACTTGTCCTTCTGGCAGGTTCTCCCATCTCAGCCAAGGAATTCTGTAGTTCTTTCAGAGTGGTCATTAGGTTCTTGGTCACCTCCCTGGCAAGATACTGACTATTACTTTTGATTTTGACCCCCCCTCCCTATTCCATTTCTGTTAGTCACATGTCTGTGGAACTTGTTCAGTTTATGTCGCAGTTGTTGAATCTTATGTTCATACAAATATTTACACATGTTAAGTTTGCTGAAAATAAACACAGTTGACAGTGAGAGAACGTTTCTTTTTTTGCTGAATTTAGTTTTAGTCAGGAAAAATAGGTTGTTTTTCGTCATAGTTATTGTTGATCAGTTTGGTTGGACGGCCAGCTCTAGGCATAGGCAGAGTCTGGGTAGTTCCATATTTTTTCCATTACCCAATGATGGATGCACCTGAGCTCAGTTTGGAGGGTGTGAATACTTATGTAAATTAGATATATCTGTATTTCATTTTCAATAAATTTGCTAACAAATTTGCTAACATTTCTAAAAACATGGGGATAGTAGGCCTAGTTGAACAAGGCTATCTGAATGTGCACATGATGGAAGTTAGTGGTAGCCTAAATATTCATTATGTAGTAGAAAAAAAATGCACTGACTATTCTGTGACTAAAATGGCTGTGACTAAAACGAGACAAAAATGGTCCAGTTTTAGTTGACTGATAACTGAAACTAACAAAGGATGAAATGACTAAAATGTGAGCATACTGCACCATGTTACAGATTGAGAAACTAAAGTATGTCTATTGTCAATGGCCCATCTCTCTACATGCAGCTCTCCAGTGCTTGGGATCAGGCAATGGGCTCTCTGGTAGTACCAGTCAGAGAGCTGCTTTCAGAACCAGATCTGGTCCTGGATCAGTGGCTGAGTCTGGATGGAGCCTCACCTGACAGTCAGATTCTACTGAGGGCTGAACTCAAGGTGAGACACACACACACACACACACACTTCTATATCCTCAATTGTTTTTCTGTTGAAATGACTACTTACGAAATGTATCTTTCAACAGATTCTGGACTCTAAAATGGTGGACCTGATAGGTCATGGAATTCTTCCGTGTGCTGCAGGAAACTGTGGGCAGGTGAAGCTGTCTCTCTCCTATGCCTCAAAGAAGAAGAAACTGACCATCACAGTCCACGCCTGCAGGTTTGCGTCTGAGTGTCTGCATCATTCATATCTCCACCATGTCATATAGCAAGAGCCCAGAGTTAGTTAGGTGCCATGATGGTCAGCAAAAACTACTGCCCCTTACATATAGCATAGCTTTAAACTCATTGCTAAAGAAGGGGTCCCTTCCTGTAATGATATCCCTATCATACATTTTCAAAAGAATCCTCATACTGTACCGCTTTCTCTTACCTTACCAATTGTCAACACTTTTTAAGGCCATGGATCATATGTTATGTGTATAGGGATCTGGAGTCGTCCAGTAAAGACGGTCTAGACACCTACGTCTCCCTCATGCTGCTGCCAGACAAAAACAAGGCCACCAAGAGGAAGACAAGCATCAAGAAGAGAGACCTCAACCCAGAGTATAATGAAAGGTGTGTGATGTTATCAGCATTGGCGTGTGTGTCAGGGTTTCCGTTAGGAAAATGTGGTGCCCGACAAGCGACTGGGAAGATTTTAATTTATCGGACATTTGAGAAATTGACCGTTCATCGATATGCATTGGGTGCATATCCCAGGGCGTCCACTCTCGCAGCCAGCGCCATCAATAAACAATGGATATTGGCCAAATGAGCCACATTTACATGTCCTTAAAAACAGCCTGTAACAAATTGCCAAAACACAATTCCTTGTGTTTCAATGTGTAGCATATACAAACTATATAGCCTATTGTTTTATTCGTTTTTACTTTCCTAAAACAATAATTGTCCACCTCACAGTTCAGCTGTACGATATAGAGATAAATATGCCAGCGGCATGCTACGACACCGACATGCTTTTCTTTATCCTTGTCAGATAGGCTACTGCGTCTGCTATACAGATATAGGCGTACAGAAAGACGCTAATTCGTAAATTTTCTATCAGAATATTTTTCATAAAGATAAGCATTATGTTGTTAGATTATAGGAGTAAAACTGGTAGGCCTAAAACATTCTTCATCACCAAGATCAAGATCAACGGTCGAAGTCAGTTGGAGCGCCAGTACACACTGCCTTCATATCATAGGTCTGCAGTATAACAGGCTAATAGCCACACCAAACCTTGACAAAAGTTTCTAAACTTTATTAGGGTAAAATAAATAGTAAGTCAAGCAATTGTTTACAAGGAAAATACGAGCAGGATATTATACAGTTGGAACTTAATTTGGTCAAAGAAAATGGCTCAACAGAATGAAGCAAAACACTTGCTGTCACGCTCTGACCATAGAGAGCCTGTTTTTTCTCTATGTTGGTTAGGTCGGGGTGTGACTAGGGTGGGTATCTAGGTTGTTCTGTTTCTATGTTGGCCTGGTATGGTTCCCAATCAGAGGCAGCTGTTTATAGTTGTCTCTAATTGGGGATCATATTTAGGCAGCCATTTCCCCACTGTGGGATCTTGTTTCTGTGTAGTTGCCTATGAGCACTGATTGAGCTTCACGTATCGTTTATTCTTTATTGTTTTGTGCGTTTCACTTAAATTAAATATGTGGAACCCAGATCACGCTGCACATTGGTCCGAGTATGCTTCCAGTTCGTACGACGAGCGTGACACTTGCAAACTGGTTTAAACCTTCTAAAAAATGTTGAAACGTTTATATTGCAGAAATTACCAAGAAAGGCTAGTGCCTAATGATATCTATTTTACAACAGGCCTATTAATAACCATCTTAAACTAAATATAGAGCACACAATTAAAAAGATAGATCAAACAATTTATCCAATGAAAACGTGTTTTGTATATTTAAAGAATTGGTTTAGATAGTAAATAGGCCTACAATAATAAAAATGTAATTTTAAAAAAGTTTCAAATTGCATCCTACCTGCATAGTGAATTGCACAGTAGCCTGCATTTGGACACACCAACGTTCTTCTCATTTTTATCCACTACAACAAGGACTTTCCCCTTGTAGGCTTTTCACTATAGGCATACTCTCTAACTTTTGTTTTACTTCAATGAAAAAGGCCTTCATCTTTGCAATCAACAGTAACCCAAGGCTTCTCTCTCGCTGTCTCCTCAGCAGCGCTCATGTAAGGCAACGTGCAAGGAGTGAGAGAATAGTGCTGAGAACAGTGCCTTGAGAATGTATTATGTGACAGCCTGAGTTGAAAATGGATTACATTGAGATATGTTGTCACTGGCCTAAGAACAATAACCCATAATGTCAAAGTGGAATTATGTTTTTCGAAATTTTTGTAATTAATTAAAAATGAAAAGCTGAATTGTCTTGAGTCCATAAGTACTCAACCCCTTTGTTATGGCAAGACTAAATACGTTCAGGAGTAAAAATGTGCTTAACAAGTCATAATAAGTTGCGTGGACTCACTCTGTGTGCAATAACAGTGTTTAACATGATTTTTGAATGACTACCAATGTACCCCACACATATAATTATTTTTACATTTTACATTTACGTCATTTAGCAGACGCTTTTATCCAGAGCGACTTACAAATTGGTGCATTCACCTTATGATATCCAGTGGAACAACCACTTTACAATAGTACATCTATATCTTTTTCTTTTTTGGGGGGGGGTTAGAAGGATTACTTTATCCTATCCCAGGTATTCCTTAAAGAGGTGGGGTTTCAGGTGTCTCCGGAAGGTGGTGATTGACTCCGCTGTCCTGGCGTCGTGAGGGAGTTTGTTCCACCATTGGGGTGCCAGAGCAGCGAACAGTTTTGTATTATCTGTAAGGTCCCTCTGTTGAGCAGTTATTTTCAAACACAGATTCAACCACAAAGACCAGGGAGGTTTTCCAATGCCTCGCAAAGAAGGGCACCTATTGGTAGATTACAAAAAAAACATTGAATAGCCCTTTGAGCATTGTGAAGTTATTAATAACACTTTGGATGGTGTATCAATACACTCAGTCACTACAAAGATACCTGCCTCCTTTCTAACTCAGTTGCCGGAGAGGATGGAAACCGCTCAGGGATTTCACAATAAGGTCAATGGTGACTTTAAAACAGTTACAATGGCTGTGATAGAAAAAAACTGAGAATGGATAAACATTGTAGTTACTCCACAAAACTAACCTAAGTGACAGTGAAAAGAAGGAAGCCTGTACAGAATACAAATATTCAAAAACATGCATCCTGTTTGCAATAAGATACTAAAGTAAACTGCAAAAAACTTGGCAAAGAAATTAAGTTTATGTCCTAAATCGAAAGCGGTATGTTTGGGGCAAATCCAACACAACACATCACTGAGTACCACTTTTCATATGTCCAAGCATGGTGGTGGCTTGATCATGTTATGGGTGTGCTTGTCATCGGCAAGGACTAGGGATTTTTTTATGATAAAACAAAACGGAATAGAGCTAAGCACAGGCAAAATCCTAGAGGAAAACCTGGTTCACTCTGCTTTCCAACAGACACTGGGAGACAAATTCACCTTTCAGCAGGACAATAACCTAATACAAGGCCAAATATACCCTGGAGTTGCTTACCAAGATGACATTGAATGTTCCTGAGTGGTCTAGTTACAGTTTTGACTTAAATCGTCTTGAAACTCTATGGCAAGACTTGAAAATGGCTGTCTAGCAATGACAGACAGACCAAGTTGACAGAGCTTAACTTCTATGGGCTACGTGGGACGCTAGCGTCTGCAGGACACAGCCAGTGAAATATCAGGGCGGCAAATTCAAAAACAACAACAAAATGTCATAATTCAACTTTCTCAAACATACAAACTATTTTACACCATTTTAAAGATACACTTCTCCTTGATGTAACCACATTGTCTGATTTCAAAAAGGCTTTACAGCGAAAGCAAAACATTAGATTATGTTAGGAGAGTACATAGACAAAAATAATCACACAGCCATTTTCCAAGCAAGGACATGTGTCAATAAAACCCAAAACACAGCTAAATGAAGCACTAACCTTTGACGATCTTCATCAGATGACACTCCTAGGACATTATGCTACACAATACATGTATGTTTTGTTCGATAAAGTTCATATTTATATCCAAAAACAGCATTTTACATTGGCGCGTGATGTTCAGAAAATGTATTCCCACCAAAACTTCCAGTGAATGTGCACATCAATTTACAAAAATACTCATCATAAACGTTGACAAAATATATAACAATTATTTAAAGAATTATAGGTAGACTACTCCTGGATGCAACCACTTTGTCAGATTTTAAAATAGCTTTACGGAGAAAGCACATTTTTCAATAATCTGATTACAAAGCTCAGCCATCACAGAGAGCTATACAGACACCCGCCAAGTTCGAGGCAACCTAAACTCAGAATTAGTATTAGAAATATTCCCTTACCTTTGCTGATCTTCATCAGAATGCACTCCCAGGACTGCTACTTCCACAAGAAATGTTGTTATTGTTCGAAATAATACATATTTATGTCCAAATACCTCCGTTTTGTTCGTGCGTTCAGAGCAAAGACATAACGCGCGAGCGCGGTACCAGAGACGAAAAGTCTAAATGTTCCATTACTGTACTTAGAAGCATGTCAAACGCTGTTTAAAATCAATCTTTATGGTATTTTTAACGTAAAATTGTGTTAATATTCCAACCGGACAATAGCGTATTCATTCAAGGAGAAAAAGAAGGAACGGCGCGCTCGCGTGACCACGCATATCCAATCCCTTTGTCCACAGGCAGTCCACTCAGTAACTGAGCTCCTATTATCTGCCCAGTAACAGGTGAAGGCTGAAACAACTTTCTGAAGGCTTATGGAAGCCTTAGGAAGTGCAACGTAACCCCACAGATACTGTCGTTTCGAAAGGGACTAGAAAGAATAACTACAATTCTCAGATCCTCCACTTCCTGGTTGACTTTTTCTCCGGTTTTTGCCTGCCATATGAGTTCTGTTATACTCACAGACACCATTCAAACAGTTTTAGAAACTTCAGAGTGTTTTCTATCCAAATCTACTAATAATATGCATATTCTAGTTTCTAGGCCAGAGTAGTAACCTGTTTAAATTGTGTACGTTTTTCATCCGGCCGTGAAAATACTGCCCCCTAGCCCAGACAGGTTAAAGAACTTTTAAAATAATAATTTGCAAAGCTCTTACACTTATCCTGAAAGATTCACAGCTGTAATCGCTGCCAATGGTGATTGTAACATGTATTGACTCAGGAGGTTGAATACTTACCTAACCAAGATATATTAGTGTTTTATTTTTCATAAATTTTAACATTTGTAAAAAACGTTTCTTCCACTTTGACATTAGTTTTTTTGTGTAGATTGTTGACAAAAATTTTTTTTACAATTAAATCAATTTTAATCTAACTTTGTAACACAGAATGCAGCCCTCTACCATTTTATTAATTGGCTTTTCATTTATTTTATCTGCCAAAAGCCGTTAATTACCAGCTAACGGTAACCCTGGTGTGTGTGTGTGTGTTGATCCTCGTGGGTACTGGAAATCCCCAAAAGGATAGTAAACCAAGGAAGATTCTCTCGCGTGGGGACATTTCCCAGGTCCCCACGAGGACAAAGGCTATTTTATGATTAGGGGTCATGTTTAGGGAAAATAGGATTTTGAATGCAAATCAATTTTAGGTCCCCACAATGATTGTGTGTGCACAACTCAACAGAGTCATTTGAACCTGTGGCGGCAGAATGTAACTGTATTTTCCTCCTGTCTCTCTGTGTAGGTTTGAGTTTGAGCTGTCTGTGGAGGAGGCCAGGCGCAGGCATCTGAGTGTGTCGGTGAAGAACAGCAAAGCCTCCTTCAGGAGCAGCGATCTCATTGGACAGGTCAGCCTGGACTTGGATTACTGCTTCTGCTATTATGGCTATACTATACTCATCATACTGTACTATACTGATCATACTGTACTATATCAGCTGGGTAATTTTGGAGTGAACATGGGTGTCTACTTTTTACAAGCAATGCTCACCTTTCTCACCTGGTGCAGATGATGCTTCTGTTCCACTCAAGCAATATCATGACAGTATTATGTAAATACCACTTGTTTAGAATGGTGTATACTAATACATATTAACACCAAACTGTCTTTTTCAGGTGCAGATAGAGCTGGCTCAGATTGACCTGGCCTCAGGGGTCACAGAATGGTGAGTAGTAGCCATAAAACAGAAAGTGAGTGACAAGTGCCTAGATTCAATTCGGAATGGGGAAGATCTGAAATAGAAATTGAAAGGCAATGTTTCCACGTTTGTGGAGACTGCAGTCACGGTAAACACTGCATATGTCGGCTCAATCAGAAATGACCTTTAAATATAAATCACGCTATTACGCAGATCTTCCGCGCTCCGGATTTAATTTAGCCCTTAAGGTTGGTTGACCGAAATTTGTACATTTGTACTGTTATTATGTTTGCATCTTCTCATTGGAGATCAACTATTTAATCCTCCTCTCCCCCAGGTTTGACTTGAAAGAGGAAGCTGAATAGTGGATCTGTCTGCAGCTGTCATACCTGTTATACCACAGGGTTAAAGTTCACCTCTACAGCCTAACTCACGCTGATGCCTTCCCCCACCTACCTACCACTGCTGCAGCCTTCCCTGTCCTATCACCTGTCTGCCTGTTAATGTCTATCTCTAAATATCCACATATCAATATTATCACTAAAGACAGGGCTCAATTGGTCAGAACCTGGATTGAACCAGGAGAAAGTCTGTATTATATAGTTTAAGCTGAAGTTTATACCTAGTATTAATAGTTATTAAGTAATAGTTATGAAGGTCAAAATGTGTATATACTTATGAAAAGGTTGAAGGTTATACCTGCATACTTTAAGAACTGATGAGGGTTATACCTGTTTATGAAGGTTACTTTTGAAGTTTACATTAATAACTTGTTAGGGATATTTGAAGATCATATGAAGGTTATGTACGTTAAAGGTTAATGTACTAATGAACGATAGCTACATGCATTTATCTTGTTTAAGTAATATCAGTAAAGAAGGAGTTCATATTATCAAGGTAAAGAGACTCTTGCCTGATCCAGGAAGTGAATAGGGACCAGCATGCGTTGTCAGTATACGGTATCAGATTGCTTACAAGTTATTTGATAATACCAAAGTAACAATCATTTTGGAAGATATATCAGGGAATCCCATTATGTATTATGGAATGTTTGCTGTGGAATATTGTTAAGTATGTTAATACTAATAGAAGGATAATGAGGAAGTAACATTTTAAGTATAGTATGAGTCCTTGCGTATTCAGAGAGAGCGAGCGAGAGAGAAAAATCAGGTCCGGGACATGGTAGCACGTCCGGTGAACAGTACACTTTAACCCAAATCCTTTACTCAGTGTCTAGTCAGGAACCTCCCTTATTAAAAGAGCATCGATTTTACTTTGCCTTATGTTATCACAGAGACTTCTATAGTATATACTGTACCAATGATATAAACAGTACTGCCATCCATGCATTATCCATGTGAAATTCAGCCAATTATCAAAGTCACTCTGATGATACAGATTACAGATACTGACCAGTGAGGTTCAAAAGTGTGTCATGGAGTGTTACCAGTTATTAATTTCTAACTAATACAAAAAAAGTATTTATCTGTTGCCATTTTTATTTTATGTCATATTGTTGATGCATTCCATTCCATTTTGCGACATCATATATTTTTGTTTGCACTTAAGACATTTTACTTGCCCTTGTGTTACTACGCTGCTTTGTGTTTTACATTTGTTTTGATGTGAATCTTTTTTTTTTTACAGCAGTCAAATATTTTTTTAACACATTACAATTGTGCATCCATTCATCCTTTCTAGCAGGGTTGTGCTCAATTCAGAATTGAAGGAATGCCTCAAATTCCAATAAAATGTGTGAATTTTAATTGAAGTAGTAAACAGGATATATTCTTTGGTACCTGGAAGTGTGACTGTCAGATTCAATTCAACTTATGTTTTATGACTGAGTAGAATGTCTTTCAATTGCACTGAATTCAATTAAAATCTGAAAAGTAAGATGATCATAAAATCAGTGTGCATCGTGGCAGTCAAATATACAGTTTTTGCACCCAAAAAATGATTTGTGGTCTTATCTATCATACATATGAGTATTTTATAACTGTTGCAGTCTTACTATCATGATAACGATCAGCGGTAACTACAGAACCAATCTGCAGCCCTGAGAAGTGAACCTGGACCGCAAGAACCTGGTAAGTCAACTTGCAGCATCAAAAATACCTTTTCTGTAAAATTGCCTTTGTCAAGGTGTCCCCCTCCTCTCCGACCTAGTAGCTAACTGGAAATGCAGGGTTAGTCACATGACACTAGGCAAAAAAAAAAGACATGCCACCGTTAGGCACACCTGGCATGGCAAGCGCGGGAACCTAGCTAACTAAAATAATAGACTAGCCTGCTAGCATAGCAGTGAATAAGCCACCCCCCTAACTAGCTATGTCAAACATGAGGCCCCTGTATGTTTGACAGCACAATACTTTATATTTTTGGGGGGGGGGACAAACTCAATATACTTTGAAATGCTGAAAGCCAGATCGAAACAGTAGAAATTATAATGGACCTACATTCATACAGTTTGACTGTGACCAGCTCGCTAATAATCCACAAAATGAAAGCTAGACAGTCAGGGAGCATCGGAAATTAGTGGACAATTCTTTACAAATTTGGAAGGAAACTAAATTACACATTATGCAGCATATTTAGTTTAGGGACAAAGTAAACTAAATATAATTCAATTCAAATGATTTGTTTACAGGTCCACAACATTTTGCAATTGTTTTTTTTCTTCAGTAAATGTCAAATACAGCACGTCACTGAAAAGGTTTTAAACATTCTACCAACACCTCCAAGTACATTAGATCAAGTTTGCCATTGCTATTTCCTATAGAATCTGCCTTAACCTAATTCCAATAGGTCTACTTCCAAAGTATACAGCAAATAAGGGCATTATTGTCACAGTACCATCAGGAAGTATTCACACACACACACCTTGACTTTGTCCACATTTTGATGTTACAGCCTGAATGTAAAATTTGTGTCACTGGCCTACACCTTATGTCAAAGTGGAATTATGTTTTTAGAAATGTTTACAAATTCATTTAAAATGAAAAGCTGAAATGTCTTCAGTCAACAAGTATTCAAGCCCTTTGTTATGGCAAGCCTAAATAAAGAGTAAATATTTAGTTAACAAGTCACATAATAAGTTGTATGGACTCACTCTGTGTGCAATAATAGTGTTTAACGTGATTTTGAATGACTACCTCATCTCTGTACCCCACACATACAATTATCTGTAAGGTCCCTCAGTCGAGCAGTACATTTCTAACACAGATTCAACCACAAAGGCAAGGGAGCTTTTCCAATGCCTCGCAAAGGGCTGTTAGTATTGGTAGATTGGTTAAAAAAATAAAAATAATCCCTTTGAGCATAGTGAAGTTATTAATTACCCTTTGGATGATGTATCAATACACCCAGTCACTACAAAGATACATGCCTCCTTCCTAACTCAGTAGCCGGAGTGGAAGGGAACCGCTCAGGGATTTCACCATGAGGCCAATAGTAAAACAGTTAGAGTTTGGTGGCTGTAATAGGAGAAAACTGTGGATGGATCAACAACATTGCAGTTACTTCACAATAGTAACCTAATTGACAGAGTGAAAAGAAGGAAGCCTGTACAGAATATAAATATTCCAAAACATCCATCCTATTTGCAATAAGGGACTAAAGTATAACTGCTAAAAATGTGGCAAAGAAATGAACTTTATATAGTGGCGTGTATTCATGGATGCCAAGGGAAGCCAGGCTTCCCCCAAGAACTGGCAAATCCCCAAACAATCCATATACAGTACATTCGGAAAGTATACACACCCCTTGACTTTTCCCACATTTTGTAACGTTACAGCCTTATTCTAAAATTGTTTTTTTTAAATTCCCTCATCAATCTACACACAATAGAGGATTGGGGCGATAGGTAGCCTAGTGGTTAGAGCGTTGGGCAGTAACCGAAAGGTTGCTGGATCGAATCCCTGAGCTGACAAGGTAAAAATCTGTCGTTCTGCCCCAGAACAAGGCAGTTAACCCACTGTTCCCTGGTAGGCTGTCATTGTAAATAACAATTTGTTCTTAACTGACTTGCCTAGTTAAATAAATAATCACATAATGACATAGCAAAAACAGGTTTTTCGACATTTCTGCAAATGTGTTCAAAATTTCAAACTGATATCAAATTTTTTGTGCCTTCAGAAAGTATTCAGACCCCATGACTTTTCCCACATTTTGTTGAGTTACAGCCTTATTCTAAAATTGGTTAAATGATGTTTTTTTTCACTCTTCAATGTACACACAATACCCCATATCTGAAATAATCACATTTACATAAGTATTTAGACCCTTTACTCAGTACTTTGTTGAATCACCTTTGGCAGCCTAGAGTTTTCTAGGTTTTGAATACAAGCTTGGCACACCTGTATTTGGGAAGTTTCTCTGATTTTTCTCTGTAGATCCTCTCAAGCTATGTCAGGTTGGATGGGGAGCATTGCTGTACAGCTAATTTCTGGTCTCTCCAGAGATGTTCGATCGGGTTTAAGCCCAAGCTCTGGCTGGGCCACTCAAGGATATTCAGAGGCTTGTCCCGAAGCCATTCCTGCGTGGTGGTGGCTGTGTTCTTAGGGTCGTTGTCCTGTTGGAAACTGAACCGTCACCCCAATCTGAGGTCCTGAGCACTCTGGAGCAGGTTTTCATCAAGGACCTCTATGTACTTTGCTCCGGACTAGTCTACCAATCCCTGCCGCTGAAAAACATCCCCAGAGTATGATGCTGCCACCACCATGCTTCACTGTAGGGATGGTGCCAGGTTTTTTTCCCAGACGTGACGCATGGCATTCAGGCCAAAAAGGTCGTTCAATCTTGGTTTCATCAGACCAGAGAATCTTATTTCTCATGTTCTGAGAGTCTTTAGGTGCCTTTTGGCAAACTCCAAGCAGACTGTCATGTGACTTTTACTGAGGAGTGGCTTTTGTCTGGCCACTCTACCATAAAGGCCAAATTGGTGGAGTGCTACAGAGATGTCCTTCTGGAAGGTTCTCCCATCTCCACAGAGGAACTCTAGAGCTCTGAGTTCTGTCAGAGTTACCATCAGGTTCTTGGTCACCTCCCTGAGCAACGCCCTTCTCCCCCGATTGCTCAGTTTGGACGGTCGGCTAGCTCTAGGAAGAGTCTTGGTGGTTTCAAACTTTTTCCATTTAAGAATGATGGAGGCCACTGTGTTCTTGGGGACCTTCAACGCTGCCTTAATATGGTCTTTTACAAAATGGGGCAATCTTCAGTATACCAACCCTACCTTGTCACAACACAACTGATTGGCTCAAACGAATTAAGGAAAGAAATTCTACAAATTCACTTTTAACAAGGCACACCTGTTAATTGAAATGCATTCCAGGTGACTACAGTACCTCATGAAGCTGGTTTAGAGAATTCTTAAGAGTGTGCAAAGCTGTCATCAAGGAAAAGGGTGGCTACTTTGAATAATCTAAAATATATTTCGATTTGTTTAACACTTTTTTGTTTACTACATGATTCCATATGTGTTATTTCATAGTGTTGATGTCTTCACTATTATTCTACAATGTAGAAAATAGTAAAAATAAAGATAAACCCTTGAATGAGTAGGTCTGTCCAAACTTTTGACTGGTACTGTACATATTTGTGTGCGTGTGGATGAGTGTATATCTGTAACCAAAAGTAACATATCATACTCATTTGAGTGTCCCGGATTTATATTTACTATGCTACGTCTAGTTTTGAGACCAGGCTTCAGGGTGGCATGCCGAATTTCTTCAGCCCCTTGATCAGCGGCATTGCGCAAAATGGTACACAGTATTATCTGGATGTGTGCAACAAACGTTCAACATTCACCTTCTGCTACCATTTCTATCAAGCCGTCTAGCATACAATTGAATGCATACATTTGATAAATCCAAAAGGTTTGCACCACACAGAACGCACTGCAACGCAATACTGCAAACGCAGCGTTCCATTGGACATTAATGTACACTACATGGCCAAAAGTAGGTAGGCACCCTTTCAGATGAGTGGATTTGGCTATTTCAGCCACACCCGTTGCTGACAGGTGTATAAAATCAGACACACAACCATCCAATCTCCGAAGGAAACATTGGCAGTAGAATGGCCTTACTGAAGAGCTCAGTAACTTTCAACGTGGCACCATCATAGGATGCAACCTTTCCAACAAGTCAGTTCTTCAAATTTCTGCCCAGCTAGAGCTGCCCCGGTCAACTGTAACTGCTGTTATTGTGAAGTGGAAACGTCTAGGAGCAACAATGGCTCAGCCGCAAAGTGGTACAGTAGGGCACACAAGCTTACAGAATGGGACCACCAAGTGCTGAAGCACGTAAAAATCGTCTGTCCTCAATTGCAACACTCACAACCGAGTTCCAACCTGCCTCTGGAAGCAACGTCAGCACAATTTTAAAATGTTTTATTTAACCTTTATTTAACTAGGCAAGTCAGTTAAGAACATATTCTTATTTACAATGACGCCCTACACTATCTAAACGCAATGGCGCTATAGATGTGATCGAGGCATTAGGAAATAGAGACGCTGTTGCGCCCTCTTGACAAGAGTGGTGGTGTGTTGCTCCATGTCAAGTTCTCAGTGATGTGGACACAAAGGAACTTAAAACTGCTGACTCTACTGCAGTCCTGTTGATGTGGATCGGGGCATGAAGTCAACAATCAACTCCTTTGTTTTCAAAAATCAACAACCCGGAGAGATTGTTGTCCTGACACCACAATGCCAGTTCACTTCACCTCCTCCCTATGGGCTGACTCGTCATTGTTGGTTATCAGGCCTACAAACGTGGTGTCGTCAGCAAACTTGATGATGGAGTTGGGGACGTGCAAAGCCAAACAGTAGTGAGTGAACAGGAAGTACAACAGAGGGCTGAAGACACAGGACTTGATCAATGTTCCCTCTAAGCTGCGTCCCGCCCGAGACTGGTGCGCAGCGCCCCGGGACTGCCACGCAGAAATATCTGCCCACTGAGAGAAGCATGAGATTATACTTCATTCAACTTTCTAGAGCGGTGGTCATCAACCAGTCGATCGCAAGGCATTCCTAGTCGATTGCCAAACATTTCTGTAAAAACTTCAAAGATAAAGCCTTGTGTTCCTATTTTCATTTGTCTTAGGCTGTTGGCAGTAGGTGCAACCGATTCAGCTGCCCTGTGCGCCGGGTAGGCAAACTGTTGCCATTTTGGACCATTGCATGTGTCTGAAGGTCCAAAATTTGCCTTCCCAGTGCCCCCAGAGAGCAAATGAAGTGCACTATAGGCTTACTGCTGGCCAATCGGATGGCTCAGATAACCATGTCTGCAGTAATGTAGCAGGCATAAAAGAAAGCTACATCAAAGTAGATATTGTGAAAAACCATGACTAAAGAAAAGCTGTCAACAAGTACAGCAAAGAGATGCTGTTTTTATGACTGAGTTCATGTTTAAGTTCTTACTCAGCACTGTCAACACTTAGTATTCAACACTTTTATAAGCCATAAAATGCACTTTCTTCTTATTTCCACTCAGTGCTACAACAATCCCTGTAGCAGTAATGAATGAGTAGGAAAGTGTATCTATAGGCATTGTTATTATTAGTGGCTTGGATCTTTTTTTATCATCAAGGAATATTTCACTTTCTCTGCTCATAGGAGTAACAACATGAATTTGTCCATAAGGTAAAAATAACGCGGTGCGACTTGATTTTTTTTAATGGCCAGAACAACTTAAAGCGGGTACAGCCTCAGTGTTCACAGTAAATGCATGCTGGAAGTTGCACAGAATTTTCACAACATTCCAGTTTGCAGCAGACCTGAAATTCAGCAGACCTGAAATTTGCTCAGTGCCAATTTATTTTTGTGAGGGAACATTGGATGTGATGTCTCCTTCCATATAACCATGGCATTCGACCAGTGGCTGTCTGT
The DNA here is from genome assembly GCF_901001165.1 of Salmo trutta. Lineage (NCBI taxonomy): Eukaryota > Metazoa > Chordata > Actinopteri > Salmoniformes > Salmonidae > Salmo > Salmo trutta. Next base: position 29,168,524 of record NC_042972.1, on the reverse strand, counting down.
TTAATATTCACAGTGGAAGCTACCAGGAAGTGGAAGTGTGCATTTGCTATGGTCTTTATGTCCATCATAAAAATGTACACTTTTCAGATTCTGCACATTCTAGACTGGATTTAAGCCAGTCCACTGATATGTCCTCAGCACTCCTGGTGGGTTCCACGGTTCAAGGAAGGGTGTTATCACCACCAGCTAAGGCATGAACCATCCCTAGGAAAAACAAACACATCACAGAGAGTAAGACATCATACTGTACTTTTGAGGCACATGAATAACAAGACATTGAGAATGCTGAGCAGATTGACGGTAACTCGCAGTAGCCAAGGGAGACAATCTGATTCTGAAACAGTCTATGAACCTGTTGTCGATATGAAATGGCCAGCTAGCTAGTGGTGTGCACTAGTAGTGTTCAGTTAGTAACTTCACTTGCTCTGAGACCTATAAAAAGCCAGCGATTTTGTGGAGCGATAGGTAAAGAGGTTTCATGGGTAGGGCGGTGGAGGTCATGAAATTTTGTCAGCCAGTTATTGTCATGGAAAAGATTGCCGGTCTCATGGCAATTGACCGTTAATTAATATAAACATGTATAGCATCTCTAGGCCACTGATACGTCTTCGGAACGTCTACATTGTAAAAGGTAAAAAAATATATACATTTAATATACACCATCACAATAAATCCATGATTTATTTTAGGCAGGTCTAAAGAAACATTATGATATGAAGAACATGTATTTCAGAAGAACAGAATATGAGTTGCCCTACTGCATGTTATTTGGCTATGCGCCATGCCATTTGCTGAAGGTTTGTTAATTTAACAGAGAAGATATACTAATCAGTCCTGTGCCATTATTTTATATTCTATAGTAAGAAGAATATAAATTGAACTTTTAAATATTTGTTCCCATTCTGGAGCGAGTACGCATATGAAGTGGCTTTGTTGAGCGTAAAAGTGATCATTTGAAACAGGTCCTATACGCTAGATTTAGAGTTATTTGGCAACTTTACTTGTGAATGATACAAACCTTAGAATGTCTTTGAAATCCAAACATATCTGAGCTGCATGGTGCGACTATAGGCTATTGATGATTTGAGAAAGACGCAAAAAAAGCTTGTGCTCTGTTCCTTGCCTCAGGCTACACACACTGTTCTCTCATCAAATGTGATCATACACTACATGACCAAAAGTATGTGGACACCTGCTTGTCGAACATCTCATTCCAAAATCATGGGCATTAATATGGAGTTGGTCCCCCCATTTGCTGCTATAACAGCCTCCACTCTTCTGGGAAGGCTTTCCACTAGATATTGGAACATTTCTGCGGGGACTTGCTTCCATTCAGCCACAAGAGCATTAGTGAGTTCGGGCACTGATGTTGGGCGATTAGGCCTGGCTCACAGTCGGCGTTGCAATTCATCCCAAAGGTGTTCGATGGGGTCGAGGTCAGGGCTCTCTGCAGGCCAGTCAAGTTCTTCCACACCGATCTCAACAAACCATTTCTGTGTGGACCTCGCTTTGTGCGCGGGAGCATTGTCATGCTGAAACAGGAAAGGGCCTTCCCCAAACTGTTGCCACAAATTGTCTAGAATGTCATTGTATACTCTAGCGATAAGATGTACCTTCACTGGAACTACGGGGCCTAGCCCAAATCATGAAAAACAGCCCCAGACCATTATTCCTCCACCAAACTTTAGTTGTCACTATGCATTGGGGAAGGTAGCGTTGTCCTAAGGCATCCGCCAAACTCAGATTAATCTGTCAGACGGTGAAGCGTAATTCATCACTTAAGAGAACGCGTTTCCACTGCTCCAGAGTCCAATGGCGGCGAGCTTTACACCAGTCCAGCCGACGCTTGAAATTGTGCATGGTGATCTTCGGCTTGTGTGCAGCTGCTCGGCCATGGAAACCCATTTCATGAAGCTCCCGACAAACAGGTCCTGTGCTGATGTTGCTTCCAGTGACAGTTTGGAACTTACGCACTACAACACTCAGTGGTCCCATTCTGTGAGCTTTTGTGACCTACCACTTCGCGGCTGAGCCGTTATTGTGAAGTGGAAGCGTCTAATTCTGAGTTTAGGTTGTCCCAAACTTGGTGGGTGTCAAATTAGCTAGCCGTGATGGCCGAGATATGTACTCAGAATATTGCAAAATGTGCTTTCGCCAAAAAGCTATTTTAAAATCGGACATAGCGATTGCATAAAGAAATTCTGTATCTATAATTCTTAAAATAATTGTTAATTTAGTAAATTCACCGGAAGTTTTCGGTGGGTATGCTAGTTCTGAACATCACATGCTAATGTAAAAAGCTGTTTTTTTATATAAATATGAACTTGATTGAACAAAACATGCATGTATTGTATAACATAATGTCCTAGGAGTGTCATCTGATGAAGATCAAAGGTTAGTGCTGCATTTAGCTGTGTTTTGGGTATTTGAGATGCATGCTAGTTGCTTGGAAATGGCTGTGTGGTTTTTTGTGTCTATGTACTCTCCAAACATAATCTAATGTTTTGCTTTCGATGTAAAGCCTTTTGGAAATCGGACAACGTGGTTCGATTCAGGAGAAGTGTATCTATAAAATGGTGTAAAATAGTCCTATGTTTGAGAACTTTGAATTATGACATTTTGTGGTTTTAAATTTGGCGCTCTGATTTGTCACTGGCAGTTGAATAGTGTGGGACGATTTCGTCCCATCTCCCCTAGAGAGGTTAACTGCCTTGCCAAGTAAAATAAAGGTAAAAAAATTATATATAATTTAAATCCAGACAACAGAAGTATCGCGCTTTGAACTTCAGAGGAGAGAGACCATCAAAGAACTTTGAATTATGACATTTTGTGGTTTTAAATTTGGCGCTCTGATTTGTCACTGGCTGTTGAATAGTGTGGGATGATTTCGTCCCATCTCCCCTAGAGAGGTTAACTGCCTTGCCAAGTAAAATAAAGGTAAAAAAATTATATATAATTTAAATCCAGACAACAGAAGTATCGCGCTTTGAACTTCAGAGGAGAGAGACCATCACCTCGTCACCCCATCATCTCAGGGGTGACGATGGATGTTCAGGTTGAATACCTGAAGAGAATTCCATTTGTAGTTGGTACCTGGCGCCTGACCCACTAGGTGAATAGAGAAAAGGAATAGTCCGTCATTTCTCAATAGAGAGCACCTACTGTACCTACGCATGTAAAGCTAGGTTATTTAAGATATGCTGTAAGAGCTTTCATACACAAATCACAGAAGTGTAAACATTTTAAAGGATTTGGCCATGTTTCAAGTGTGTGTAGTCAGAGTATACTGAAGGACGGCGTGTAGAAGGTCAACGGTTTTGCAATTGTAGTGGGGACCATGATCCCAAGTTCCTGGAGTGCCCTGTAAGGGTGAAGGAGATTGAGGTGGCCCAGCAGATCGCCTATGTATGGAAATGTTTTGTACCGTCTCAACAGAAGTAAATTAATTTGACTAGATTTAGCCAGTCGATGTACCATTAGCCAAAAGTTGACTAATGCGTTAGCTATTCTTTTTGCCTCAATCACACTAGAACTCAATCAAACCGCTATGCCCTCAGATGAACCAACAAACAGGCAAAGCATAAATACAGGCTCTGACGCTCGTCAGATGTGGCAGGGCTTGCAAACTATTACAGACTACGAAGGGAAGCACAGCCGCGAGCTGCCCAGTGACATGAGCCTACCAGACGAGCTAATTCACTTCTATACTCGATTCAAGGCTGTCACGTCCTGACCAGTAGAGGGGGTAGTTGGGTCAGGACGTGGCAGAAGGGAGTGTGTGTTTTTTATTGTTTCATTGATTTTGGCCGTGTGACTTCCAATCAGGCACAGCTGTAGAGGGTTGTGGTTGATTGGGAGTCACACATAAGTTGCCTACGTTTCCTTTGTGTTTCGTGGGTAATTGTTCTTGTCATTGTGGTTGCACCTGACAGGACTGTGTTGGCTGTCAGTTTTTGTTGTTTTTGTAAATTGCATAGTGTTCGTGAAATTAAATATGACGAACCCTAACTCCGCCGCATTTTGGTCCACTTCTTCCTCAGACAGCCGTTACAGAATTACCCACCAAACCAGGACCAAGCGGCGGAAGAGGAAGGAGCAGCAAGAGTACAGCGTGATGGACCAATGGACTTGGGAACAGATCCTGGACGGAGAGGGACCATGGACTCAGGCTGGGGATTATCGCCTCCCTCAGTGGGAGATTGAAGCGGCAAGAGCGGAGAGGCGCTATTACGAGGAGAGAGAGCGCAACGAGCGCGAGAGGCAGCCCCAATAATTTTTTTGGTGGGGGCACACGGGACAGTCGGTGGAGCTGAGGTTGGAACCAGAGCCAGTAAGGATGACATTGGAGGTGAGCGAGGGATATGAGGCAGAGACTGTGATGGGGTTAATGGGGAAATTAGGAGAGAGAGAGATGAGAGAGCTGCTAGTGTGGTGCATAAAGTACGGCATTCGCCCTAATGAGCGTGTCGTGGGAATGATGTCACCTGAGGCAGCTCTCCATACTCGTCCTGAGGTGCGTGCTGGTTGTCTGGTAAAGACTGTGCCTGCGCCCAGAAACAGGCCTCCTGCATGTCTTCCCAGCCCTGCACGTCCTGTGCCTACGCCCAGAACCAAGCCTCCTGCATGTCTTCCCATCCTGGTCAAGCCCGTGCCTCCTCCACGGACCAGTACTCCAGTGGGTCTCCCTATCCTGGTCAAGCCCGTGTCTCCAGTGGGTCTCCCTATCCTGGTCAAGCCCGTGTCTCCTCCACGGACCAGTCCTCCAGTGGATCTCCCTATCCTGGTCAAGCCCGTGCCTCCTCCACGGACCAGTCCTCCAGTGGGTCTCTCCACCCTGGTCTCTCCTGTGCCACCTCCTCAAACCAGGCCTCCAGCGGGTCTTCCCAGACTGGTCAGTCCAGGGCCTGCGCCCAGAGCCAGGCCTCCGTTATGTCTCCCCAGCCTGGTGAATCCTGAGCCAGAGCTGCCAGAGTGGCCAGACTGCCCGGTTCTGCCAGAGTGGCCAGACTGCCCGGTTCTGCCAGAGTGGCCCGACTGCCCGGATCTGCCAGAGGTGCCCGCCTGCCCGGATCTGCCAGGGTGCCATGCCTGCCCTCCGGCCCAGCCCGAGTGGCCCTCCTGCCCTCCGGTCCAGCCCGAGTGGCCCTCCTGCCCTCCGGTCCAGCCGAGTGGCCCTCCTGCCCTCCGGTCCAGCCCGAGTGGCCCTCCTGCCCTCCGGTCCAGCCCGAGTGGCCCTCCTGTCCTCCGGCCCAGCCCGAGTGGCCCGCATGTCTTCCGGCCCAGCCCGAGTGGCCCGCATGTCTTCCGACCCAGCCAGAGTGGTCCGTCTGCCAGGGTCAGCCCGAGTGGCCCGTCTGCCCGGCGCAGCTATCGGCGCCAACAAAGTGGGCGACGCCGAAGGTGGAGCGAGGTCCACGTCCTGCACCTGAGCCACCTCCAGGATAGGTGGGTTGGGGAGGGAGGGTGTAGCACAGTGCCGTCGGTGACGGCAGCCACCCTCCCTTCCCTCCCTTATTGTTTAGGGATTATTTTTTGTTGGGGTATTGGGGATTTTCTTGTGTTTTCTTTTTTTAGGTGCATCCCGGGGTCTGCACCTTGAGGGGGGGGTACTGTCACGTCCTGACCAGTAGAGGGGGTAGTTGGGTCAGGACGTGCAGTTGTTTTTGTAAATTGCATAGTGTTCGTGAAATTAAATATGACGAAACCTAACTCCGCCGCATTTTGGTCCACTTCTTCCTCAGACAGCCGTTACAAAGGCAAGTAACACTGAAACATGTATGAGAGCATCAGCTGTTCTGGACGACTGTGTGATCACGCTCTCCATAGCCGATGTGAGTAAAACTTTTAAACAGGTCAACATTCATAAGGCCACAGGGCCAAATGGATTACAAGGACATGTACTGACTGCATGAGCTGACCAACTGGCAAGTGTCTTCACTGATATTTTCAACCTAACCCTGTCCGCGTCTGTAATACCAACATGTTTCAAGCAGACCACCATAGTGCCTGCGCCCAAGAATACTAAGGTAACCTGCCTAAATGACTACTGACCCGTAGCACTCACATCTGTAGCCATAAAGTGCTTTGAAAGACTGGTCATGGCTCAGATCAACGCCATTATCCCAGAAGCCCTAGACCCACTCCAATTTGCATAACGCCCCAACAGATCCACAGATGATGCAATCTCTATTGCACTCCATACTGCCCTTTCCCACCTGGACAAAAGGAACACCTATGTGAGAATGCTATTCATTGACAACAGTTCAGCGTTCAACACCATAGTGCCTTCAAAGCTCATCAATAAGCTAAGGACCCTGGGACTAAACACCTCCCTCTGCAACCGGATCCTGGACTTCCTGACGGGCCGCCCCAGGTGGTAAGGGTAGGTAACAACACATCTGCCATGCTGATCCTCGACACAGGGGCCCCTCAGGGGTGTGTACTCAGTCCCCTCCTGTATTCCCTGTTCACTCATGACTGCACGGCCAGGCATGACTCCAACACTATCATTAAGTTTGCCGATGACACAACAGTGGTAGGCCTGATCACCGAGAACGACGAGACAGCCTATAGGGAGGAGGTCAGAGACCTGGCCGTGTGGTGCCAGGACAACAATCTCTCCCTCAATGTGATCAAGACAAAGGAGATGATTGTGGACTACAGGAAAAAGAGGACTGAGCATGCCCCCATTCTCATCGACAGGGCTGCAGTGAAGCAGGTTGAGAGCTTCAAGTTCCTTGGTGTCCACGTCACCAACAAACTAACAAAGCACACCAAGACAGTCGTGAAGAGGGCACGACAAAACCTATTCCCCCTCAGGAGACTGAAAAGATTTGGCATGGGTCCTCAGATCCTCAAAAGGTTCTATTGCTGCACCATCAAGAGCATCCTGACGGGTTGCACCACTGCCAGGTATGGCAACTGCTCGGCCTCCGACCGCAAGGCACTACAGAGGGTAGTGCGAACGGCCCAGTACATCACTGGGATCAAGCTTCCGGCCATCCAGGACCTCTATACCAGGCGGTGTCAGAAGAAGGCCCTAAAAATTGTCAAAAACTCCAGCCACCCTAGTCATAGACTGTTCTCTCTGGTACCGCACATCAAGCGGTACCGGTGCGCCAAATCTAGGTCCAAGAGGCTTCTAAACAGCTTCTACCCCTAAACCATAAGACTCCTGAACACCAAATCACATGGCTACCCAGACTATTTGCATTGCCCCCCACCTCTTTTACACCGCTGCTACTCTCTGTTGTTATCATCTATGCTTAGTCACTTTAATAACTTTACCTACATGTACATACAGTTGAAGTCGGAAGTTTACATACACTTTAGCCAAATACATTTAAACTCAGTTTTTCACAATTCCTGACATTTAATCCTAGTAGAAATTCCCTGTCTTAGGTCAGTTAGGATCACCACTTTATTTTAAGAATGTGAAATGTCAGAACAAATAGTAGAGAGAATTATTTATTTCAGATTTTATTTCTTTCATCACATTCCCAGTGGGTCAGAAGTTTACATACTAATTGAGTGTATTTGGTAGCATTGCCTTTAAATTGTTTAACTTGGGTCAAACATTTTGGGTTGCCTTCCACAAGCTTCCCACAATAAGTTGGGTGAATTTTGGCCCATTCCTCCTGACAGAGCTGGTGTAATTGAGTCAGGTTTGTAGAATCCTTGCCCACACACGCTTTCTCAGTTCTGCCCACAAATCTTCTATAGGGTTGAGGTCAGGGCTTTGTGATGGCCACTCCAATACCTTGACTTTGTTGTCCTTAAGCCATTTTGCCACAACTTTGGAAGTATGCTTGGGGTCATTGTCCATTTGGAAGGCCCATTTGCGACCAAGCTTTAACTTCCTGACTGATGTGTTGAGATGTTGCTTCAATATATCCACATAATTTTCCGACCTCATGATGCCATCTATTTTGTGAAGTGTACCAGTCCCTCCTGCAGCAAAGCACCCCCACAACATGATGCTGCCACCCCTGCGCTTCACGGTTGGGATGGTGTTCTTCGGCTTACAAGCCTCCCCCTTTTTCCTCCAAACATAACGATGGTCATTATTCCCAAACAGTTCTATTTTTGTTTCATCAGACCAGAGGACCTTTCTTCAAAAAGTACAATCTTTGTCCCCATGTGCAGTTGCAAACCGAAGTCTGACTTTTTTATGGTGGTTTTGGAGCAGTGGCTTCTTCCTTGCTGAGCGGCCTTTCAGGTTATATCGATATAGGACTCGTTTTACTGTGGATATAGATACTTTTGTACCGGTTTCCTCCAGCATCTTCACAAGGTCCTTTGCTGGGATTGATTTGCACTTTTCGCAGCAAAGCACGTTCATCTTTTGGAGACGGAATATGTCTCCTCCTGAGGGGTATGACGGCTGCGTGGTCCCATGATGTTTATACTTGCGTACTATTGTTTTGTACAGATGAATCCTCAGTTTGGAAATTGCTCCCAAGGATGAACCAGACTTGTGGAGGTCTCCAATTTCTTTTCTGAGGTCTTTGCTGATTTCTTTTGATTTTTCCATGATGTCAAACAAAGAGGCACGGAGTTTGAAGGTAGACCGTGAAATACATTCACAGGTACACCTCCAATTGACTCAAATTATGTCAATTAGCCTATCAGAAGCTTCTAAAGCCATGACATAATTTTCAGGAATTTTCCAAGCTGTTTAAAGGCACAGTCAACTTAGTGTATGTAAACTTCTGACCCACTGGAATTGTGATGCAGTGAATTATAAGTGAAATAATCTGTCTGTAAACAATTACTTGTGTCATGCACAAAGTAGATGTCCTAAGCGACTTGCCAAAACAATAGTTTGTTAACAAGAAATTTGTGGAGTGGTTGAAAAATGAGTTTTAATGACTCCAACCTAAGTGTATGTAAACTTCCAACTTCAACTGTATTACCTCAACTAACCGGTGCCCCCACACATTGACTCTGTACCGGTACCCCCCTGTATATAGTCTCGCTATTGTTATTTTACTGCTGCTCTTTAATTACTTGTTACTTTTTCTTATTCTTATCCATATTTTTTAAAACTGCATTGTTGGTTCGGGGCTCGTAAGTAAGCATTTCACTGAAAGGTCTACACCTGTTGTATTCAGCGCATGTGACTAATAAATTTTGATATAGTGCTATAATAATAGCTAACTTTAGATGCTAGAGCTGAACTGGCTGTGGTAGCTACTGTCGTGTAGTGATGTGACGTACTGATATATTACGTCACCACGTCAGTAAAGGACCATGGGGCTTGTTACACGGACAGTGATGGAGTAAAGACATGTTGAAGTTTACGCAGAGTGGTTGATGGCGTTTGAGCTGTTCGTGGATGGTAAAGTATTAATACTATCCAGTGGCGTTGATGCGGTTACAAAACAACGGAGGGGTGCTTTGCTTCTACATCATGCTGGGACAGATGGGCCCTGGGCTAACATTAGCGCGGACACTCGAACTATGTTAAAATTGAAGTGCAAATGTCCACCATGCATGCGAGTACAGATGCAAAAGATAATGAGACCATGCATTGTGTTTTCAAAAAGGAGGGGAATTATCACAAAAAAGAGGCAGAGTAAGAAAACAGAAGGAAAGACAAATCAGAGAAGATGTGCTATCGTTGTGGACATGCAGATCATTTTGCAAAGGACCCTGCTTGTCCAGCACATGGGCAGACCTGCAAGAAATGTAATGGGAAGGACCATTTTGCTAAAATGTGCAAGACCAAAGGTTACTCAAAACAGACTGAAATATGTTGAATCAGACGAACAAAACCAAGACTATGCATTTGGTAAAAGAGAACTGTAACTCAGACAGGATCACGTTCTCAGTAAGAGGGGTCAATTTATTAATGTTAATTGACTCTGGGGCCACGAGTAACATACTGTAGTAGATAAGAGCACGTGGGAAATGTTGAAAGTCAAGGAAATCAGGTGACGTTCATCACCGAGTGAGAAAAACATATATGCATACTCATCAAGCAAGACATTACCAGTAAAAGGGGTTTTCACATGCCAAATAAAGTTAGGCTGAGTTCACTGTAATATGTGGACGTGGATAAACGTAACTAGGTAAAGAGACTGCCATCAAATTGGGTGTGCTAAAAGTGGGTGTTGACATAGCAGCAGTGACAGATATAAAAACGCAGATAAAACAGAAATACCCCAAGTTGTTTGAAGGGGTGGATAAGCTAAACACAAAGCAGATCAACCTACATGTTGATAGAAATGTGACGCCAGTAGCACAGGCCCTTAGGCGTGTACCATTCCACCTGAGAGAAGCTGTGGAGAGAAAGAGAGAGTAACTACAAAACATGGACTTAGTCGAGAGAGTGGATGGTGCGCCACACCATGGGTGAATCTGGTAGTGCCAAAACCAGACGATGACATAAGGCTGTGTCTGGACATGAGACAAGCAAACACAGCAATCATATGTGGCAGGTACCCAATCCCCACAGTAGATTAACAAGGAATGAATGGGTCTGTCATGTTCAGTAAACTGGATCTTTAATGGGGCTATCATTAATTGGAGCTAACACCAGAGTCAAGAGGCATAACAATGTTTGCAGTGCATAATGGGATATACAGATATAAAATACTCATATTTGGTGTTTCATCGGCGAGCATGGGCAGGCATCGAGGGGGCGTAGAACATTTCGGATGACATCATCGCCCCCAGACAAGGAGACCCATGACCAGCCTCAATAGGCTGGGGAACTGTGGGCTGACTCTCAACTCGGAGAAATGTCAGTTCAACATTGACAAATTGGTGGTTATGGTCATGTTACTCTCACAGAAGGGCATTGGGCCCACAGCTGAAAGAGTGAGAGCAGAGGTCGAGGCCAGGGAGCCTGAGACGGCATCAGAGGTTCCTAGCTTTCTAGGCTTAGTGGGCTACAGCAGTAGGTTCGTTCCCCAGTTCTCTACACTCTCAGAGCCTCTGCAGAAGTTGACCAAGAAGGACACAACATTCCACTTTGGACCTGAAAAGAAGGCATTTCAGACATTAAAAGAGAAACTTGCCAAAGCCGCGATACTCGTGTACTTTGACAAAGACGCTCCCACAAAAGTCAAATCAGACAGGACCAGTGGGCCTAGGAGCTTTGCTCGTGCAAGAACAACACAGAGAAGTGGTTCCAGTCTTATGTGAGCAGGAGTCTGTCAGAGTGTGACCGCAGATATTCACAAACTGTGTGTGAGGCCATTGATTTGGTTTGGGCTTGTGAAAGGCTTCACCCGTATGTACACGGCAGGGAATTTGATCTAGTGACTGATCATAAGGCGGTGGAGGCTATTTACAGTCCTCGCTCAAAGCCATGAGTTCGCATCGAACGGTGGGTGCGGAGACTACAACCGTATGACTTTTGTGTTGTCCACATACCAGGGAAAAACAACATTGCTGACCCTCTGTCTCGTCTAACTGGAAAGACTGCAGTGAAAGACTGTCACACACATGGAGCAGAGGAGTATGTGAGATTTGTGGCTGTGAACGCAACTCCAAATGCAATGACCGCAAGGGGAGTGGAGGAAACATCAGCTACAGATGAAGAGCTAAGAGAGGTGAGAAATGGGATACAGCATGGAAAAATTATGCCACAATGGGCACAGGCAAATGGTGAAGCGGAAAAATGCCTCCCTCATGAAACAGATTCGCATTGCAGTAGCTGAGGGGCTGGACTGGAAGCGGGAGCTAGGCAAGTACGTGACAGTCTACAGGTCCATTGATCACTCTACCAAGAGCAAGAGCCCAGCTGAACTCCTTTTCAAAAGGAAAATGAGGGGGAATCTTCCGGATATAGCTACACCACAGAGTGACCTGGAGACACGGGACTATGATGCTGAGCAGAAAGGGAAAGCCAAGATCTATGCAGACAACCGTTGCAGAGCCAAACACTCTGACGTGGACTTGGAGATTAGGTTCTCCTAAAACAGGACAAAACAGACAAGTTCACAACAACCTTCAACAAGACACCACACACTGATCAATAAAGAGGGAAACAATGTGGTTGTTTAATCTCCAACCTGAGCTAGGTATTCAAGGAATAAAACATTTGTGAAGAGGTATACAATTGAGGAACCATATCCACAACTAAAGTACACCACACAACTGAAAGAGACTGTGGAACAGAGTCCTACTCTGAGATATTACATTGAATCCAAACCAGAGACTATCTGTTAGGGATCACCACAAAGACCACAGACACCCAAGCCAGTCAGGCTTCATAGATAAATTAAACTGCCACAGAAGTTAACACTGCAAGTGGTAAAGAAAACCAGTATAAACTGAAAAAGGAGGGCAAATGCAAATGTTGTGAAAAAGGTGCAGAATGTTTTGCTACAGTAAGAAAAAAAGAACAATACTGTTTTGTTTTGCTTAGAAGTAAGCTGAGTAGCACAGCAGTCTAAGACACTGCATCTCAGTGCTAGAGGTGTCACTACAGACTCTAGTTTAGCTTTTTTATTCTATTTATTTCACCTTTATTTAACCAGGTAAGCTAGTTGAGAACAAGTTCTCATTTACAACTGCGACCTGGCCAAGATAAAGCAAAGCAGTGCGACCAAAATAACACAGAGTTACACATGGGTTAAACAAAGGTACAGTTAATAACACAATAGAAAAATCTATATACAGTGTGCAAATGTAGTAAGATTAGGGAGGTAAGGCAATAAATAGGCCATAGTGGTGAAATAATTACAATTTAGCATTAACACTGGAGTGACAGATGTGCAGATGATGATGTGCAAGTAGAGATACTGTGGTGCAAAAAATAATAATATGGGGATGAGGTAGTTGGGTGGGCTATTTACAGATGGGCTGTGTACAGGTGCAGTGACCGGTAAGCTGCTCTGACAGCTGATGCTTATAGTTAGTGAGGGAGATATAAGACTCCAGATTCAGTGATTTTTTGCAATTCGTTCCAGTCATTGGCAGCAGAGAACTGGAAGGAGAGGCGGCCAAAGTAGGTGTTGGCTTTGGGGATGACCAGTGAAATATACCTGCTCGAGCGGGTGGGTGTTGCTATAGTGACCAGTGAGCTGAGATAAGGTGGGACTTTACCTGGCAAAGACTTATAGATGACCTGGAGCCAGTGGGTTTGGCGACGGATATGTAGCGAGGGCCAGCCAACGAGAGCATACAGGTCACAGTGGTGGGTAGTATATGGGGCTTTAGTGACAAAACAGATGGCACTGTGATAGACTACATCCAATATGCTGAGTAGAGTGTTGGAGGCTATTTTGTAAATGACATCGGTGAAGTCAAGGATCGGTAGTATAGTCAGTTTTACGAGGGTATGCTTGGCAGCATGAGTGAAGGAGACTTGGTTGCAAAATAGGAAGCCGATTCTAGATTTAATTTTGGATTGGAGATGTTTAATGTGAGTCTGGAAGGAGAGTTTACAGTCTAACCAGACACCTAGGTATTTATAGTTTGTAGATCCCATAGGGCGGCGCACAATTGGCCCAGCGCTGTCCGGTTTAGGGTTTGGCCGGGGTAGGCCGTCATTGTAAATAAGAATGTGTTCTTAACTGACTTGGCTAGTTATTATAAAGGTTACATAAAAATAAAAAAAATTAGGAGAACAGAAATAACAACACATTAAACGGATTTCAGTTGTTTATTGGTAACAAAGGTTGCTATACAGGTAAAGAATGAGTGTGGTTGTGTATGTCAGGTTGACATTGAAGTTCATATCCAAGTAAAGGGGGATGTCGTGTATTGATGTGATGTACTGATATATGACGTCACCACATCAGTAAAAGGAATATGTGGCTTTTTACACGGACAGTGATGGAATAAAAACATGTTGAATTTTACCCCCGAGTCTGGTTGATTCAATTCAGTATAATATCCTAACTTAGCCCACATAGTAAGTATAGGATTGAACAGCTGCTACTAGCTGGCTAATTCATTCACATCAGTCGAGTGGGCTGAAACATTAACTAACGTTACATGTCAGTTACACTACCAGCTCAGCACTGGGAATAAACCAGCATTTCAAAGGACCCCTCATATGCTCATAGGTCCGCGGACAGAGCTCAGTTTTTATGTCATAAATAATTATTGATGTAGTTTAGGCTCATCAGAAATGTCCAGATCCTGAAATAGGAAAAACTAGAAACTGTTCTCCATGGGTCATGTGTAGATCCTAGCTTATGACGTGATTTTCAACAGACTGTGGCTGCCTGCCCATGATTAAATGCCTCAATAAATGGAATATCAAATGACATTCATGCTTTCCTGTAAAATCGAGTGGTTATGTTGTCTAAGCTCGTAGGTACTCAAGCTTGTGTTGATCAGTTGTATGTTATTGAGCCTATCCACAATTATATAGACTACAGGTTAAAGTGCTTAAGGTTGTAAAAGTTGTGGAAGTGTCTGTCTGTCTCACTGACCTAGGCCACTACAGTGACCGTCAATCATCAAATCATTAGAATGGAAAAAATGGGTTTATTCGATGACATAATATGTAAGATCAAAAACATTAAGAAAAAAACATGATCATTTCTGTGTTGTCAGGAAGCCACGACTATTAATTGGCCAAAATGTATGGTGCACGGATTGAACCAGAACGGATAATTAAAAACACATTTGAATAATGAAATCATTATTTCGTTTCTCGTTATTTAATATGACCTTCAGACAATAAAAAAATAAACATTTGTTGTTTGATTTCAGATTCAATCAAATAAATGAGCAACGACCCTTTGCTCGTTTTTTAAAATCTTGTCATCTAATAGGAAATATTGACCAGAAAGTACACGGACCCGATTAGATGCAATCTCTCTTTGGCAGGGGTAGCCTATTTGGACTAGTCTGCCGACAACACATTAATAGAGTCATTAATGATTTACTCAATATATTTACCTTTAAAAAACGATAATTGAATTTTGTTTGGGAGTTGGATTGTGAGAATAAAGGCTAGACCTACATACAGTATTTTCTGTGTACCGTCTATGTGGATTGTGGTTAATTTGGTCCATCCATCCGGATACAGTACAGTGAGTAATAATTTTAGCAAATTAAACCCTACAGTGGGCCATAGGCTACAATAGCTGTGATACTCCCCCTCTTTTGACAGAAAGTGCCTCTAGCCAGCTATAGTGTTGCATTCTTGAATCATCGTTACTTTCGTTTTCGCTTCCACTGTTTGAATGTTAAATGATGAGACAGAGGCATTGATGGGAGCAACCAGTCTATTGCAATTACATCCGGGTATTTCAAGTACACCGGTAAAAACACTGGAGCTGCAGTAATTAACATTTACCAACAGATGGCATCACTGTGCCATCTTACACCCATAACGTCCACGTCTATAAATTAGATAACATTAAACTGAGACAGCTGTACACGCCTGGTATGTAACCTAGACAATATTTTAGCAAAACATCGGGCACCGAAAACTATTTAATAAACTATTGTATAGCCGTACTATTAAAATAGGAAATATGCATAGAAAATTACAAGTTCATAATGTTTTATTTTTTAATCAATTGAATAATATAAAAGAACAATGTATTATTCTCGATGTGTATTATGTTTTAATCTAAAACTACACGCGTTATATTCTAACTAGGCCTATTCATTCGGATTTAGTAGCCTCGAGTTTTGTAGGCTACTAAATCGACATAGGCTATCGTCAACCTTGGGCTGTGTTGCAACTTGGGAAACGAAAGTGATACTATTTTCTGTGGCGTCGCGCAGTTGGCCCAAAACGGCCAAGATTTTCGTATTGATGATATTCATCCAACGAATAAGGCCTATTTCCTGTGTAGGACACACGGAGTTTGACTGGGTGAAGCAAGAAGACTTAAATCTACATGGCAGAAAATGACGTTGACATGGTGGAAGTGGGTGATAATGTGAGTAGGCTGGTTTGAGGACAAATGCATGAGTACCTTTAATATTGCAGCGACCAAAAGCAACACCCAGCGAACCTCGTTAGGAGGTTCGGATCTCTTGGCGTAACCATTAACATGCTGACCACATCTCTCGTCCATGTTGATTTTGTCCGCCTACTAGACACGAACTCTGAACCAACTATATTCATTTGGGGACAGGCTAGCTTCAAATGTTCCCTGGGATATAAACATTGGGTTGTTATTTTACCTGAAATGCACAAGGTCCTCTACTCTGACAATCCACAGATAAAATGGTAACAGTTCGTTTATAGTAATATCTCCTCCTTCAGGCTTCTTCTTTGAACTTTATATGGCGGTTGGCAACCAACTTTAAGGTGCATTACCACCAACTGGACTGTGGACCTCGGTTCACCTATCAATCACCCACATAGGTATATGCTCCTAAAAACTGATGGGAGAGGTGGGACTTGCAGCATGTCAAGCTTCACAAGTAAAACCAAGTTCTATTGTAGCGCCTGGCTACACTGATGCTCAATGACACACACGAGCAATGTGGGTGCAATGATTGAATAACATGTATGTGTACATTTCTTATGCAACGCGTGCTGTGTGGTCAGTATGTAAGGTGTTGGGTTAGGGTCCCGGCTACTTCCAAATTCATTACACTGGTGTCAGAGGTGGGGTTGGGTGGTGCGTGAGGGACTTAGTAATGAAAAACGTGCGGAGGCGCTCTCCCGAAGGAAAGGGGGTAGTGTATAGCCCAACACCTAGCAACCTGGTCAAGAGGTTTGGATCTCTTGGAGAGTAACTGTGTTGGGTTGACAGTCACTGGACCCGGGTTCCTGGAATATGAATTCACTACAATATTCATACATTAACTTATTTTTAGTCAAACAGCAGCTTGTTTGATATAATGGGTATATTATTTTGGATATTGAACAGCAGTAATAGATAAGTTGTTTGACAAGTTCTCCATTTCTAACAGAGTTTTTAATTAAACGTATCATTTTAGTAGACACTCTTATCCAGAGCAATTTAGGGTTAAGTGCCTTGCTCAAAAGCACATCGACAGATTTTACGGCCTGAGGGGGTGTGGTGTATTGCCATTATATACTAAACAAAAATATAAACACAGCATACAACAATTTTACTAAGTTGCAGTTCATATAAGGAAATCAGTCAATTGAAATTAATTAGGCCCTAATCTATGGATTTCACATGACTGGGCAGGGGCGCAGCCATAGGCCTATCCACTTCGGAGCCCCACAAAAGGGCTTTATTAGAGTCAGAAATACTCCTGAGTTTCATCAGCTGTCTGGGTGGCTGGTCTCAGACAATCACGCAGGTGAAGAAGACAGATGTGGAGGTCCTGGTCTGGCGACAGAGGCAGCTTATGGTAGAGAAATTAACAAATTCTCTGGCAACAGCTCTGGTGGGCATACCTGCAGTTAGCATACCAATTGCACGCTCCCTCAAAACTTGCCACATCTGTGGGATTGTGTTGTGACAAACCTGCACATTTTAGACTGGCCTTTTGTCCCCAACACAAGGTGCACCTGTGATCATGCTGTTTAATAAGCTTCTTGATATGCCACACCTGTCAGGTGGATGTCACTAACAGATATGTAAACAAATTTGTACAAAACATTTGAGAGAAATAAGCTTTTTGTTCATATGGAATATGTCATGTTTTTTTCAGCTCATGAAACATGGGACCAAAACTTTACATTTTGCTTTTATATTTTTGTTCAGTATACCATGGCTAAGAGCTGTTATTAAAGGCTCTGCATGGTCAATCCCATGTCTGCAGTGGCCGTACAGCATTTACCGCAATACAGCCTCTACAGAAGTCAGGGCATTCATACTTCTTGTGCTGCTCAGAGCAGAGTTGTTGTAAAGGTAGTGGTCAAGGAAGTGAGTTCGTGTTTATGCAGGACCTCCCGCTCCCACCTACCGTCAACCAATCATGTCTATACGGAGCCCTCCACCTTCTTTAAAAATGTATGTAAATATAAAGCTGTTCATGAGAGGGCATACTTAAGTTACATATGTGGAACTAGACGAACCAAACAGTAGTTTGCTTGTGTTCGAATTAGATTATATGAGAACCACATTTCTTCAGGAAGAGAAACTGCACAACAAAAATTGCACTGTATGTGAAAACCTACAACCCGTACACATCTCGCTCTTCTCTTGCAGTCTGACCTAGCCTTGGCTGCCAGTAGAGCACTGCACCATCCACAATGGGCATCTCCGAGCCCCCATGGGAGAGGTGATAGGGTAGGTATTGTTTTTCTTATAAATAATTTAAGACCACAATTATGAAATGTGCTATTCTGTGATGATTGAAGATATTAACCCTCCTATCTCTCTCAGACCTATTCTTCAGGAACAAGTGGGGAGCCAGTGATGGTAACACAGCCACGTTCATGTCACACCCAAAGTACTGTTTTGACTGATGATCAGCAAAAGGTATTGAGTAAAGTGTAATTATGATCATGTCAACTAGTCTGACTCAGGCCTGAGAAAGCAGGTGATCTTATCGTTATCATACCTGCTTTCATAGACTATCCCATGCTGTTTCATGAAGTTGCCAAAACGAATCACAATTCAAGTTAGGATAAGATCAACGTCATACTGATGTCCAGTTATTCTTTCAGGACCTGTATTTGACAGATGATGAATCTGAAGGAGGACTGGATACACCACCCCAGGTTAAGACCACAAGTTGACAATAGATTTTGAAATATCTGAATGACATAAGACGTTATATAGTATGTAAAGTACATGTTAAAGAATAATCATTTTTCATTAGTAAATGTTTTTTCTAAAGTTCTGACAGAAGTAACTATCAGAGCTATGCTTTCTACAGCTCACCTTTGAAGACTTTATAGTCCAAATGGAGTTAAAATTGATTGTTAGGTCAAAATCATATTGAATCTCTTATTTTTTCAGGGCACAGATCTGTATTGGTCAAAGGAGGAGATTGAGGGAAATGAGATGAGTGTGTATCCTGCTGGAGGAGCTACTGGCTCTAATAAAGACAGCCAATCACAGAGAGATCAGCATTCTCCCATCAACTCCCAAAGGACTCAACATGTGGTAATTCTATCCAACAGATCACAGGATTTTCTACATTTCACATACTATAAAATGTTCTATTTCAATCAGCCTACTATTTAGAACGCACGTATGGGTATTTGGACACGGACAGTGTTCCTGTTATTGCCCTGAAAATTAAAAAATCAAAATAGATAAATAAAAATCGGGCTCTGATTTGTACCCAAGGAGCAAAATGAGATTATCCGGAATGAATTTCAATGACTAAACTACAGGTCCTCTAGGACTGAATAAGCTGTTGCGCCAACAACCATATTTATGCTCAGACATTTTTTTCAGGATCTGAATCAAGCTAAGGTTGAAGAGAGAAAGCAGCCATCAGCATCTCCAGATGAAGCTACAGTCTACATCACTGTGAAGTGGCCTAGGGAAAACCTTCCATCAAAATGGGAATCTACACTAGAGAAAACTCTCCAGTCATGGCTCAATAAAGACTTTGGTGATAAGACTACAGATTGTACCGTGAAAGGTCTTTATTACAATGGGTCATGGGCTGAGGTCAAGATAACTCCCTCAACAGGTGAGAATGATGAAGTCAAAAATACCTAGTACCCATTTTAAATGTTGAGGATAAACAAGCCATGGTGGTGCTGCTAAGAAGAAAATATTCACATCAACAGTACATTATTAATGTGTCCTCAAATGCATGCTTTTATCTGGGAACTAATATTTTATTAGATATGTCAGCATGTTTGATTTGGTTACAGTTATTCCTTTATCTTAAATCCTTAATGTTAATCTTAATATATTAATCTGCCCTATTTGAAGATCTAAAAGTACTTCTGAATCAGAGGGAAACACAGATGACCTTCAAAGACCAGGCCAAGACAACCGCTACTGTGCAGTTTCACAAGACTGCACCGTCTACACCCTGGAACCAATCAGACTGTAAACCTAGCTCAATGGATGGCTCTCCTCCAACGTCACACACTCCACAGGATGTAATTGGCTTTGCTTTTGTAAATGTTTGATTATTTGATTGCATTTTAAAATCAAGTATAGATGTAAGATATCTAAATCTTTTTAATATTATATTTTCCCACTAGGTCAAACTCCCAATAACTGTACATACTATCATTGACCTCAGTGGCATCCCACATGAAGCACAGGTTGCCCTTCAGACCAGGTTCAGTCAGTACCACACTTATCACTCACTGACCTTTACTGGGAACTTTGATGAAGTGGAGAAGTTCCACAGAGAGGTGAACAAGGTCATCAAGGAAGCTGAGGCTGGGCCAGCAGGTGATTGGAATGATTTAGCAGCGACACCAAGCATGACTCATAAGGGAATGAACACCCATGAAGCCCCTGGGCAAAAGGACATGAGCTTTCCAGTCCCACTGACCCTCTTTGGGTACATGAACCAGGCCTACCAGAAGGAGATGAAGGACATAGAGAAAAGAAATGGAGTCAAAATCGATGCAGATGTGAAGGTGTCTGTCAAAGAAGATTCAGAGAAAACAGGCAGAGATTTTCTGATGTCCGAAGCCTACCAGGAGTTAATTGACCTCTTCCAGAAGCGTGCAGGTGATTTTGACAGCATCTCCATACATTTGCCACGCATGAATCCAGAAGACCTCCAGAATACGCTGAAGAACATCCAGAATGAGGAGTCCAGGCTGGTGCTGAACGTGTCCGCCAACAGTTGCAATGTGTTCGGGCCGAAGCAGAGCATGGTAGCAGTCGGGAAGGCTTTCGGGGTGGGCCATAGCTCCACAGTGAAGACCTTCGAAATGGATCACAGCTCCACAGATAAGGCCTTTGGATCTGGAAGGAGATCTACAGAGATTGTGCTTGAGATCAAAGACCCACTGGTGTCAAGTGGGCTGTCCATGGACCCAGCCCACTGGGAGCTGATTAAAAAAATATTTAATGAAAAAATAACAGCAATCCAAAATAAATTTGGAGTAGTTTTCATGAATAATCCCTCTCAGGGGAAGGTCAGAGTGACAACCAGAGCTATCAAGTCCCAACACACTGTCTCTCTGGAAAGCCACGCCATCAGAGCTCTCATGCACCTCTACCAGAAGGTTGCCACGTCAACAATGAGCTGCTACCTGCTAGACACTACCCAGGCAGGGACTGTGGGGGATATGCTGGAGAAGGTCCGCTCTCGACACCAATGTGTTGGGGCAGGAGAAAACTACGGTCCCTGGAGGCTGATCGGCCTACCGGAGCATTTAGGCCCTGCTGTCAAAGAGCTCGAAGAGAAGCTGGGTGGGCCTGTGTTTAAAGAGGAAGACAAGCAGAGGATTGTGTATCCTGAAGACTTCAACACTGGAGCAGCTGAGGTGGGAGCAACTGGAGAAGCAATATGCCCCATATGCATGGATATATTTATCAACAAGGAGAAGTTGTCGTGCACCCATGAGTTTTGTAAAGAGTGTCTGAGGCTGTCAGTGGAAACCTTGGGCCCCAGCTGTCCTGTGTGTAAGGATGTATACGGGAAGGTGGAGGGAGACCAGCCCGATGGAACAATGACACACACTATTTCTTACACCAGCCTACCTGGATTCACTCAATGTGGCACGATAGTTATCAACTATGATATTCCAGATGGAAAACAGACGGTAAAAGCCTCAGGTTCTTCATTATACTGTAAATGTAAAAGTTGACAATACATTTATCTCCCAATTTCCACTACAGTGTTTTATATTTACACAGCCATTTGTTGCCATTGCTATTAGTTTTTGTTTACATTGTCTGTTTTCAGAAGAAACATCCCAACCCTGGAAAGCATTTCAATGGGACCAAAAGAAGCGCTTATCTACCCAATAACATTGAGGGGAATGAGGTGCTAAAGCTGCTGAAGAAAGCATTTAATCAGAGGCTGATTTTCACAGTTGGGATCTCCAGAACCACTGGGGCAGAGAACGTAGTGACCTGGAACGACATTCACCACAAAACCAACATCGGAGGAGGGGCACAAAAGTACACCATCTAAGACTATAGATATGAATAAACTTCTGTATGCCTCTAGTGACTAACACAGTTAACATTTTCTTATGTCATGTAGAAATGTTTTTTCTATATTTTGCATTGACTTAATTCAGGTTAAGTGTCTACTACTACCTTGCCTGGAGGAACAACATTGATCCCTCATGAGATTTGAACCAGATGCAAGCTCAGAAATAATTGGAGAATTTGTTTAATTCAAAGTTTTGTGTGCTTTGTGTTTCCCCACAGTTATGGCTATCCTGACCCTGGCTACCTGAGCAGAGTGAAGGATGAGCTGAAAGCCAAAGGCATCAAATGAAGACATTTTTGGAAATAGATCAGAAGACTAGTTCAGTTGAGATTCAAAGCTGCATACATTAAAATTAAACAGAGGGGAAAGCTATACTATGGATTCAAGATGTTTGTTGATTGTTTGCCATATCACTGTTCCCTCTCTGGGTTGTGACAATACTACAGTACAAGAGTCTTTTGGAAAATGTTTTTTGGTGTCCGGGACCTTTTTGGTCAAGGTTCTTTGTTTTATGAAGCCATTTGTCTAAACAAATGTCAACTTTCGGGGATTTAGTTTTGATTGGTATACTGGTAGTTCTTTTTATTATAGATGCTTGGATCTAGGCTAACGTGTGAGCTATGACAATATATCTCGAATGATTAGAAATATGTAACATTAAATCTTGTTTGATTATTATGTCAGTGCTTTTAAACAGAATGGTAACATTCAGATTTAAAATCAACCTCAACATATTAGAATTACCAGGTGATCTCATTATTAGATAAACAGATCCACTTGCTCACTTAAGGCCCAATACACGTGTTCTTGTGTGATTAACGATTGGTAATGAAAATAAAACGTTCATTTAAGACTGATCTCACATTTGGTTAATTTGGTATTAATTGTAGTAAACTCTAGTCCAGTCCAGTTAGATATTAAAACACATCCACAGAAGTGACCAAACTGATACCAACAATGTAACATCAAACTCAAAATAAAATGACGACATAAAAGGCACTAAAAGAACACAAATCCAGTTGATTGTTATGAATACAATTTTAAAAACAATCTTATTTAGCTTGTAAAGTACTCTACCAAAAACATATTCTCTTTCCAGAATAAAGTTTGAGCCTCCATGCATTTTGTACTATAAAAGCTATGTGTAATTTCTCAAAACAAGGACTAATCAAAAACAACTTAAATCCAAGAACGCATGTATGTACTTGTATCTCCTTTCAATTAAAAAAATTAAATAACATGCGACCGCAAATAAAACATAACTTGCTGACAGGTAAGCAAAATACGGATTTGTTATTGTTACTTGAACATTTGTTTGCCTTTTCTCACATGCATTAAAATATGGCTGATCACCTGACAGAAGCAGCATTTTGGGACAGAGGCTGAGCTTAAAGACACGTCAAGGCAACCAAAACGGCAGCGTTAGCAGCAGGGTACAGAAGACAGAGATGATCAGAAACGGCTAAAGGAAGAACAGTGGAGGGAAATGCTACATGACAGTCAAAAAGAAAGAAAAATGAATGCCCTTCAGAGGGAGCTGTTACAAAACCATTAAAGCAAAAAACTAATTTTCTCAGGTTAGAAGGATTCATCTTTACTGAAGTCTGACAGGGCCAGGTGGACAGTCAAGCCCTTACATAAACCAAATGAGGAAATGCTGCGAAAAACAAAACATACATTAGACCAAACGTTATCCCATCTCCTTTCTCTGTCCATCCACACAGCTGTAACTAAGACACTTGTCCTCTGGCACCACAGTCCACGGAAGGGGTGCAGATTGGTAATGTTCTTCTCAGCGAAGGTGTCACACATTTCCTCACAGTAGCTCTGGTCCGTCCCATCGTTAGTATGCTCTGACCTGCCGTGACATGGGCACTGGGCACACCCACAGCCCACTATATGGAAGCATTCCCAAGCCTGGAAACTTCAACATCGTCATAATCATCACATCTCACCAGTAATCAGTCAGTCACTCATCCTCAGTCGCTTCAACAACACTTTGATTACACTATTTTAACATCACATGAGCCCTACACACCTTAAGGATAGAAACAAACATATTTACCTGCGTTACATCTTACGGTATATACACCGTAAAACCTTGTCTGTGCAAGAAAGAAAACAATTTCATTAACATAGTTTTCTGAGAAAATAATATGGAAATAAGTTGCCATCCGGTATTGACATTTTACACGTGCTGTACACAAATCGTACTGTATTATTCCTGTCTTACACACTCCTGCAGACAAAACTGTCATCAAGACAACATTGGTACCGACTTACAAAACTGAGTTCGACTTCCCCTGCTCAAAATTAACAAAATTAAATAAAAACATTGTTCTTTCTCTATACAATTCATACAAAACAAAATAAATTGCTCCAATGAGGATGTTTTTCTTCTAATTGTTTTTTTCCATTTCCTTGTGCACAGAGGTAGTGGCTATTTAGGTAAAGGGACAAAAATAGTAAATTAAAAATATCTTCTATAAAATGTTTTTGTTCATTTTTGACCAGAGGAATCGCAAAAGAACAAAATATAATACTGCAACCACATACAAAAAGGTGCATTTTTGTACAATTTATACAGTGTGCACGCTTTTTCTGTTGATTTTCTTTCCGTTTTTCTTTCAAAGGCAAAAAGAGTGGTGTGTTTGGAATGTTACGCCCCAGGCTAATGGACAGTTTATGCTAGCGGGTCCACCAGGGGCTCCTCATCCCCCCGTGACAGAAGCTCCTTCTTCTCATCCGTGCTGGCCAGGGAGTTGCGGCTGTTGTGGGCTCCCATGTACAGGGTGGCGTACACTGGGTTGGTGAAGTTGGTGGGCTGGGAAGAGACCAGGGAGGACCATTAGATCATGTGTTTGTATGTTGCCTCATTTGTATCCAGGATGTGTGTGTTTGCTTGTGCAGGTATGTGTGACATGGTGCAAGTGTCTGCGTGTGCTTGCTTGTATTACTTTGTGTTTTACCTTGTCTGGGTCTAGTGTGAAGTCTGAGTCTAGAAGATCCCCGGCATCATCGTCTGGCTCACCCTCGTAGATCTTGTACGCTGGGTTTCCTATCTCTACGTTCATGGCCCCGTTAGTCATCCTCTGGTGCTGGAAGCCCTTGGCCCTGCAGATACAGAGGTGAAAGGACATGATCCCTTAGACACGGACGGGTCCTGAGAGCGTCCACACAGCGCGGGCAGCGACATGGCCACATCACGGGGGTCAGGGCTCACATCACTGTCACGGTAACCCAGGAAGCCTGGACCGAAAGCCACAGCCCAGGCAACAACGCATATTCAGCATTCACCAGCTAGTATATACTACAGGACACACTGGTCCTGGAGAGGTGTATGTAACAGTACCAAGTAAGCCAACATTACACACACACCCTGTGTAAGTGGTACTACTTAATGCCTACTTCAAAGACACAAGAAAGGTCAAATCTATCGATGTTTGAAAATCTATAGACATCTTGGACAGAAATCCACATTGTCAGTTTGGAGCATTACCATATTGGTTCAAACCATGGACTTGAAGAATGGAGAGAAGTAAGAAATCAACCAACTACCATTGTAAATGCTGGATTTTTCATGTTGCATTTTCCAAATCCTGGCTTGAAACATGCCAGTCAGAGCGTCCTCTCTCTCAGTATGATAAATACAGTAGCATTCTACACAACCCAATACAGTACAGCATGGTGGAGAACAGCATGGGGTCCATTAAGACATCCTGGGGCCATAGACTGATCCATTTCACAACCTCTTCAATAGATCACCACCTGTTACACCCCTAGAAGTACAGTAGGGGTTTTGGAGAGGGTAGACCAGTCCTGAACAGGTATTTAGATCAGGAGAGGGAGGGGCAAGCTGAACTAGAGGGTCATGACCCCTTAAGCACAACAGAGAATGAGAGCGACATTGACCACAGGACTATACACTGCGCAGCAAAAGAGACTGATGAAGAGAGAGAGAGAGATGGATGGGATGCCATATTGAGTGAGAGAGGATGGAAAGCGTAACGTGGCAACCGTTACCGCGAGGGTCTGGAGAAGGACTTGCCCGGCCTGCCAGACCTGAGGGACAGAAGAGATGCAGTTACTCACAGCAGAGAGGGGTGGGTGACCACATTTAAAATACTCAAATGCGGGACAACGGGATGATTTTGCGGTACAGTGTAGCCTACATGTTCTTGGCAGCGCTCCAAGCGAGCTAACTGAAGTGCACAAAGCCTACTCTTTTGCCGAGTGAGCACCTTATTTGGTGATGCAGAAACGAGAGACCACATGTGTGGCTGTTTTATAAGAATCTGGGAATATTTGGCCAAGTAAACATTTGTGGTTGGTCTCAGGGAATGTAAAACAGTTCGGAAGGGAGACTTTTAAAAACGGGATTGAGTGAAGTACCAGCAAATATGTTGAATGAGCAACTAATGAGCTTTACAAGTTTGATGAAATTACCTTATCTTTCAGTCTAATACGGCTATTTACGTCTCGTCTTGTGCAGACAGAATATTCAATCTCGTCAACGATTGGAGAAGTGTGTAACATCACCAGTACCACATACTTATGATATATATATTATTAGCGCAATGTGACTGCAAAAGAGACAGATTGGAATGTCAATTCTCAAATGAATAGGAAGTCTGACTTAAATACAGGACAAATCTAACTTTTTGTGTAAAGTAGTGGTGTTTTAAATTGTTAATAAAATATGGGACATGATTGTTTGGTTGTCGGACGCACAGTCCGGGACGTGGTCACCTTAGGAGAGAGATCGAGGGAGGGAGGAGAGAGAGAGTGCAGAGACCATAAGAAGAAGCATTAAAGACAGCCTGAGAAGAAGAGAGAGCTTGATGGGGGTTAAGGTAGATTTTGTCCCAGTGTTCCACTAGTGCCCCGGTGTTGTATTGTTTAGTGTAGCGTTCCTCACCCACTCATCCTCCTCCTGTACCAGAACACAGCTCCTCCCACCAACATAACCAACAACAGCAGCATCAGCAGTGGGATCACTATGGAGGCAGTACCTGCACATGGACACACAGAAACAGTATACATACACAGTTGGGCAGGAGACTTCAGGTAGCGTCAAGTCGATGTGCAGCCACAATAATATGTGTAAAATGTAGAGCAGCAGATCTTCTTTTTGCAAACCTTCAGAAAAGTTGAGGACAGTTTACTTACGTCCACCAGACTCTGAGGAGTCGACACTAGAGGCCACCACCTCACAGCGATGCCCCACCCAGCCTGCAGAACACCTGGGGGGAGAGAGATAGACACAGACAGATGTAACCGCACAGTAACCAGAGGTACTATAATATACGTATGTGAGAGAGTGCGAGATAGAAAGAGAGAGAACTTACTTGCACTCTGGTAGGTGTGTGTGTGGGTTGACAGAGCACTGTCCATTAGCACAGTATTCATCACATGTGTAGCAGCTGGGCTGGACTCTGCCATTTGTGCAGCTACAGGACACACATAGGTAACAATAGGTTAGGAGGATGTGTGTGTTTGTGAGTGTGAGTGTGACACTTACATGCAGGTGACCTCTCCTGTGGGCTGGAAGGAGTTGGTGGGGATACACTTGCCGTCGCGGCAGTAGTGACACTTGTCCACCTCGCAGGTGCTGCCGCTGAACTGGGGTAGACAGCGACACTGGCGCGCCCCGCGGGCACTCTGCAGACAAGTGCCTCCGTTCAGACAGTGGCCCTCGCAGCTACCTACTCACACACACACACATACATGAGAGACAACTATCTGTCTGAGTATAGTGAGAGCAAGGAGTCTTGAGGTGGATATGTAAAGAGTGCCAAGCAGTTAACATTTTGTAGTCCTCCACTACTCTAACTCAGTAGTGTTTGAGTATTATACTGCCAGCTGGTGGCAGTAGAGAGACAGTTTTAAATGTTTTGTGTATTAGGAGCCCGAATTAGCTGTTACACATGCAGCAGCTATTCTTTGTGGGGTCCATGCAAAACATAAAATACATTAACATTTCAGTCATTTAGCAGATGTTCTTATCCAGAGCAATTTACAGTTAGTGCATTCATCTTAAAAGTCCTAAAAAATGCTCACCTACCCCTAATCATGAAGTAGGATTAAATGCCCACACCAACTAAAATCATCCCCTTTTTCAGCTGAAAGATGATGCCCATAGCTTACCCCTGATATTGCACAACGATTTAAGTCAATAAATCATCGTTTTAGTCTATGTGTAATATATTGGGTCTATGCCTTGTGTTTCATTATAAGATTAATTAAATTGATATCTGACGAGGGATGGCTTTAGTTCATTTGGAACCACCTGCAAAACATGTACATGTGTGGGCTCATTACTTCCTGTTTACAACCTGGTACTACTGCTTACTGCTCTCTGTAATGCACTTAGTTCGATCTGAAGCTGTTGAATGAGCTGATGGTGAAATGGTGAGTAAGAAAATAGCTAATATTATTATGAACTAATGTCATTCACTTGGCTATAGTAAGCAGCCCGGCAAGGCACATGTTAACCGAACAATGTATCATCACCTAGCTAACATTAGTGACATCAAAAGTGGATGAAGACGTGGAGAGGTGAAATGTCAACACGGCTGCGATACATCGTCGTTTCTGGAGATGTTATGCACGGCAGCGCTAAAGTAGCAGCAAGAGTTGGCCTATGGGTCACTAACTATATATAAGTTTGGCTTCCTAGTTAGCTGTAGTATAGGTGACTGTGCGGTGAAGTTCCTTCAGGAAGTATTCATACCCCTGGACGTATTCCACATTTTGTTTTGTTAAAGTCCAAATTGATTTGTTTTACCCATTTACACACACCATAATGACAAAGTGAAAACATGTTTTTAGAATTTTAGCAAATGTATTAAATGAAATACAGAAATATCTAATTTACATAAGTATTCACACCCCTGAGTCAATACATGTTAGAATCACCTTTGGCAGCGATTACAGCTGTGAGTCTCTGGGTAAGTCTCTAAGAGCTTTGTACACCTGGATTGTACAAGATTCTCTGGTCTGATGAAACCAAGATTGAACTCTTTGGCCTGAATGCCAAGCGTCACGTCTGGAGGAAAACTGATACCATCCCTTCGGTGAAGCATAGTGGTGGCAGCATCATGCTGTGGGGATGTTTTTTAGCGGCAGGCACTGGAAGACTAGTCAGGATGGAGGCAAAGATTAACTGAGCAAAGTACAGAGATCCTTAATGAAAACCTGCTACAGAGCGCTCAGGACCTCAGACTGGGGCGAAGGTTCACCTTCCAACAGGACAATGACCCTAAGCACACAGCCAAGACAACGCAGGAGTGGCTTCGGGACAAGTCTTTGAGTGGTCCAGCCACAGCGCAGACTTGAACCCGATCGAACATCTCTGGAGAGACATGAAAATAGCTGTGCAGCAACGCTCCCCATCCAACCTGATAGAGCTTGAGAGGATCTTCAGAGAAGAATGGGAGAAACTCCTCAAATACAGGTTTGGCAAGCTTGTAGCGTCATGCCCAAGAAGACTCGAGGCTGTAATCGCTGCCAAAGGTGCTTCAACAAAGTACTGAGTAAAGGGTCTGAATACTTATGTAAATGTGATATTTCCGTTTATTTTTAAAAACCTGTAGAAATATATATATTTAATTTTTTTGACTAAAGTATTGCACTGTCCCTTTACTTGCATCTCCGCTTTGGCAAAAGAAAAGGTAGTTGTATAATTAAAAAGAGTATCTTGCAGGATTCAGTCGTTGGAATTTTAAGAGTTGTTGCCCTGTCCCTTTCTCTGCGATTGTCATTCTAATGGAATCCACAAACAACAAAATCCTGTTCTGAAACATTTACATCAAAAATTGCAAAGACCCAAAACATTCACATCAAACTTCATATTTTTCTTGATCAAATAACATAGAAAACAACCACTTTTTGCCTACAGGTTTGTTCCTGTAGAGTATGAAGAAAAACAATGCACAATACAGTAATTGAGTACATTGAGACATCAAGTGGTTTGTGATGATGTGGCTCAGTTGGTAGAGCATGGTGCTTGCAACGCTAAGGTTATGGGGGACCAGTACGAAAAAGTATGAAAATGTATGCACTCACTACTGTATATTGCTATGGATAAGTGCATCTACTAAAATGTAAAAGGAATGAATAGGCCATTTCAGTTTTAACATAGAAATAAGTTGCATTTGCAAAGTATTTCAAGAAACTAGAAAACATATCAAGCCAGTATTTTAATATAAGTATTATCAGATTAACAGTTTTGTACAGATAATTATCGGACTCAAGTTACAAATGATGGTAAACACTCAAATAGAATACATTTAGTTAAACCATTTTCTCAAAAGTAGTGCATTGATCCTTTACTAGTCCTGTATTAGCGGACCAATATAGACAGAGGTCTGTAGCACGGGCATTTTTTTATTTTATTCCTGCATCACCTGCTAATTTCTTGTTGTTTATGTCCCTTTTGTTTATTGTCTATTTAACTTGTTATGGCAATGTAAACATATGTTTCCCATGCCAATAAAGCCCTTTGAATTGAATGGATGGTCCTCTGCCTTGTCCAAGCTAGCTGTGCTGTGCTTCGTAAGTTAGCGATTAGCAAAGCTACCCTGACTTTTTAGTGTGTTTACAATTCGCGGAATATGATGGTATGGGCCGTGCACACAGAGGAAGGTGGAGATGTGCATGCCCGATGAATCAATATTTAAGGAGCCATACGTTGCTGTTCGGAGGGTGGAACCAAACAGCAATTCCGCACTAGGACAGGAATTAAGTTGAAATAGTGATGGCAATTTCCTTTGAGAGGTCCTTTAAAACAAAGACCCATTTTTATTATCAAAACCTGCAATGAGTTTCTAGCCAGAGGGAGGGTATTTTCTTGCTCCCCATGTCACCGCAAATCTAATAGTGTTTGAAAATAACTGTTTTAAAAATGTAACGTTTGATGCCATCGGGTGTAACTAACTGTATGTTGTTTTATAAAAAAAATGAAATGCTAACAGTTAGACAAGAACAGCACAAGACAATATTGTCTATCCCTGTTCTCTCCCCTCTGCACAGGCCATACAAACGCTTCACACCGCGTGGCCGCTGCCACTCTAACCTGGTGGTCCCAGCGCGCACGACCCACGTGGAGTTCCAGGTCTCCGGCAGCCTCTGGAACTGCCGGTCTGCGGCCAACAAGGCTGAGTTCATCTCAGCCTATGCTACCCTCCAGTCCCTAGACTTCCTGGCGCTGACAGAAACATGGATTACCACAGATAACACTGCTACTCCTACTGCTCTCTCCTCGTCTGCCCACGTATTCTTGCATACCCCTAGAGCATCGAGCCAGCGGGGTGGTGGCACTGGAATCCTCATCTCTCCCAAGTGGACATTCTCTCTTTCTCCCCTGACCCATCTGTCTATCTCTTCATTTGAATTCCATGCTGTCACAGTTACCAGCCCTTTCAAGCTTAACATCCTTATCATTTATCGCCCTCCAGGTTCCCTTGGAGAGTTCATCAATGAGCTTGACGCCTTGATAAGTTCCTTTCCTGAGGATGGCTCACCTCTCACAGTTCTGGGTGACTTTAACCTCCCCACGTCTACCTTTGACTCATTCCTCTCTGCCTCCTTCTTTCCACTCCTCTCCTCTTTTGACCTCACCCTCTCACCTTCCCCCCCTACTCACAAGGCAGGCAATACGCTTGACCTCATCTTTACTAGATGCTGTTCTTCCACTAATCTCATTGCAACTCCCCGCCAAATCTCCGACCACTACCTTGTATCCTTTTCCCTCTCGCTCTCATCCAACACTTCTCACTCTGCCCCTACTCGGAAGGTATTGCGCCGTCCCAACCTTCGCTCTCTCTCTCCCGCTACTCTCTCCTCTTCCATCCTATCATCTCTTCCCTCTGCTCAAACCTTCTCCAACCTATCTCCTGATTCTGCCTCCTCAACCCTCCTCTCCTCCCTTTCTGCATCCTTTGATTTTCTCTGTCCCCTATCCTCCAGGCCGGCTCGGTCCTCCCCTCCTGCTCCGTGGCTTGACGACTTACTGCGAGCTCACAGAACAGGGCTCCGGGCAGCCGAGCGGAAATGGAGGAAAACTCGCCTCCCTGCGGACCTGGCATCCTTTCACTCCCTCCTCTCTACATTCTCCTCTTCTGTCTCTGCTGCTAAAGCCACTTTCTACCACTCTAAATTCCAAGCATCTGCCTCTAACCCTAGGAAGCTCTTTGCTACCTTCTCCTCCCTCCTGAATCCTCCTCCCCCTCCCCCCCTCCTCCCTCTCTGCGGATGACTTCGTCAACCATTTTGAAAAGAAGGTTGACGATATCCGATCCTCGTTTGCTAAGTCAAACGACACCGCTGGTCCTGCTCACACTGCCCTACCCTGTGCTTTGACCTCTTTCTCCCCTCTCTCTCCAGATGAAATCTCGCGTCTTGTGACGGCCGGCCGCCCAACAACCTGCCCACTTGACCCTATCCCCTCCTCTCTTCTCCAGACCATTTCCGGAGACCTTCTCCCCTACCTCACCTCGCTCATCAACTCATCCTTGACCGCTGGCTACGTCCCTTCCGTCTTCAAGAGAGCGAGAGTTGCACCCCTTCTGAAAAAACCTACACTCGATCCCTCCCATGTCAACAACTACAGACCAGTATCCCTTCTTTCTTTTTTCTCCAAAACTCTTGAACGTGCCGTCCTTGGCCAGCTCTCCTGCTATCTCTCTCAGAATGACCTTCTTGATCCTAATCAGTCAGGTTTCAAGACTGGGCATTCAACTGAGACTGCTCTTCTCTGTGTCACGGAGGCTCTCCGCACTGCTAAAGCTAACTCTCTCTCCTCTGCTCTCATCCTTCTAGACCTATCTGCTGCCTTTGATACTGTGAACCATCAGATCCTCCTCTCCACCCTCTCCGAGTTGGGCATCTCCGGCGCAGCCCACGCTGGGATTGCGTCCTACCTGACAGGTCGCTCCTACCAGGTGGCGTGGCGAGAATCTGTCTCCGCACCACGCGCTCTCACCACTGGTGTCCCCCAGGGCTCTGTTCTAGGCCCTTTCCTATTCTCGCTATACACCAAGTCACTTGGCTCTGTCATATCCTCACATGGTCTCTCCTATCATTGCTATGCAGACGACACACAATTAATCTTCTCCTTTCCCCCTTCTGATAACCAGGCGGCGAATCGCATCTCTGCATGTCTGGCAGACATATCAGTGTGGATGACGGATCACCACCTCAAGCTGAACCTCGGCAAGACGGAGCTGCTCTTCCTCCCGGGGAAGGACTGCCCGTTCCATGATCTCGCCATCACGGTTGACAGCTCCCTTGTGTCCTCCTCCCAGAGTGCTAAGAACCTTGGCGTGATCCTGGACAACACCCTGTTGTTCTCCACTAACATCAAGGCGGTGACCCAATCCTGTAGGTTCATGCTCTACAACATTCGCAGAGTACGACCCTGCCTCACACAGGAAGCGACGCAGGTCCTAATCCAGGCACTTGTCATCTCCCGTCTGGATTACTGCAACTCGCTGTTGGCTGGGCTCCCTGCCTGTGCCATTAAACCCCTACAACTCATCCAGAACGCCGCAGCCCGTCTGGTGTTCAACCTTCCCAAGTTCTCTCACGTCACCCCGCTCCTCCACTCTCTCCACTGGCTTCCAGTTGAAGCTCGCATCCGCTACAAGACCATGGTGCTTGCCTACGGAGCTGTGAGGGGAACGGCACCTCCATACCTTCAGGCTCTGATCAGGCCCTACACCCAAACATGGGCACTGCGTTCATCCACCTCTGGCCTGCTGGCCCCCCTACCTCTGAGGAAGCACAGTTCCCGCTCAGCCCAGTCCAAACTGTTCGCTGCTCTGGCACCCCAATGGTGGAACAAGCTCCCTCACGACGCCAGGACAGCGGAGTCAATCACCACCTTCCGGAGACACCTGAAACCCCACCTCTTTAAGGAATACCTGGGATAGGATAAAGTAATCCTTCTAACCCCCCCCCCTTAAAAGATTTAGATGCACTATTGTAAAGTGGTTGTTCCACTGGATATCATAAGGTGAATGCACCAATTTGTAAGTCGCTCTGGATAAGAGCATCTGCTAAATGACTTAAATGTAAATGTAAAATATTAAATAAAAAAAGATAAGACAGCGAGACAGACAGCGAGACAGCTGATCCTCAGCACAGGGGCCCCTCAGGGGTGCGTGCTAGGTCCCTCCTGTACTCCCTGTTCACCCATGACTGCACGGCCATGCACGATTCCAACACCATCACCAAGTTTGCCGATGACACAACAGTGGTAGGCCTGATCACCGACAATGCTGAGACAGCCTATAGGGAGGTCAGAGACCTGACCATGTGGTGCAAGGACAACAACCTCTCCCTCAACGTGATCAAGACAAAGGAGAGGATTGTGGACTACAGGGAAAAGGAGGACCGAGCACGCCTACCTTTCTCATCGACGGGGCTGTAGTGGATTAGGTTGAGAGCTTCAAGTTCCTTGGCGTCCACATCACCAACAAACTAACACGGTCCAACCAAGACAGTCGTGAAGAGGGCACGACAAAACTTATTCCCCCTTAAGAGACTGAAAAGATTTGTCATCGGTCCTCAGATCCTCAAAAGGATCTACAGCTACACCATGAGAGCATCCTGACGGGTTGCATCACTGCCTGGTATGGCAACTGCTCGGCCTCCGACCGTAAGGCACTACAGAGTAGAGGTCGACCGATTAATCAGACTGGCCGTTTAATTAGGGCCGATTTCAAGTTTTCATAACAATCGGTAATCGGCATTTTTGGACACCGATCATGGCCGATTACATTGCACTCCACGAGGAGACTGCGTGGCAGGCTGACTACCTGTTATGCGAGTGCAGCAAGGAGCCAAGGTAAGGTGCTAGCTAGCATTAAACGTATCTTATAAAAAACAATCAATCTTAACATAATCACTAGTTAACTACACATGGTTGATGATATTACTAGTTTATCTAGCTTGTCCTGCGTTGCATATAATCGATGCGGTGCCTGTTAATTTATCATTGAATCACAGCCTACTTCGCCAAATGGGTGACTTAACAAGCGCATTCGCAAAAATAGCACTGTCGTTGCACCAACGTGTACCTAACCATAAACATCAACGCCTTTCTTAAAATCAATACACAAGTATATATTTTTAAACCTGCATATTTAGTTAATATTGCCTGCTAACATGAATTTCTGGCTCGTTGCGAACTAATTTGCCAGAATTTTACGTAATTATGACATAACTTTGAAGGTTGTGCAATGTAACAGCAATATTTAGACTTATGGATGCCACCCGTTAGATAAAATACGGAACGGTTCCGTATTTTACTGAAAGAATAAACGTTTTGTTTTCGAAATGATAGTTTCCGGATTTGACCATATTAATGACCTAAGGCTCGTATTTCTGCGTGCTTATTATATTAT
This sequence comes from Salmo trutta, assembly GCF_901001165.1. Classification (NCBI taxonomy): domain Eukaryota; kingdom Metazoa; phylum Chordata; class Actinopteri; order Salmoniformes; family Salmonidae; genus Salmo; species Salmo trutta. The sequence goes on along the minus strand of NC_042972.1, from coordinate 29,133,164 downwards.
AATTAAGTCTATGATTTGATAGAACAGTCTGAGCGGTGGTAGGCAGCAGCAGGCTTGTTAGCATTCATTCAAACAGCACTTTCCTGCGTTTGCCAGCAGCTCTTTGCAATGCTTCAAGCATTGCGCTGTTTATGACTTCAAGCCTATCAACTCCCGAGATTAGGCTGGCAATACTAAAGTACCTATTAGAACATCCAATAGTCAAAGGTATACAAAATAGAAATGGTATAGAGAGAAATAGTCCTATAATAACTACAACCTAAAACTTCTAACCTGGGAATATTGAAGACTCATGTTAAAAGGAACCACCAGCTTTCATATGTTCTCATGTTCTGAGCAAGGAACTTAAACGTTAGCTTTCTTACATGGCACATATTGCACTTTTACTTTCTTCTACAACACTTTGTTTTGTCATTATTTAAACCAAATTGAACACGTTTCATTATTTACTGGAGACTAAATTGATTTTATTGATGTATTATATTAAGTTCAAATAAAAGTGTTCATTGAGTATTGTTGTAATTGTCATTATTACAAATATATACATATAAAAATCGGACGATTAATCGGTAGCAGTTTTTTTTGGGTCCTCCAATAATCGGTATTGGCGTTGAAAAATCATAATCGGTCGACCTCTACTACAGAGGGTAGTGCGTACGGCCCAGTACATCACTGGGGTCAAGCTTCCTGCCATCCAGAACCTCTATACCAGGCGGTGTCAGAGGAAGGCCCAAAAAAATTGTCAGACTCCAGCCACCCTAGTCATAGACTGTTCTCTCTGCTATCGCACGGCAAGCGGTATCGGTGCGCCAAGTCTAGATCCAAGAGGCTTTTAAACAGCTTCTACCCCCAAGCCAAAAGACTCCTGAACATCTAATGAAATGGCTACCCAGACTATATGCATTGCCCCTCCCCCTTTTACGCTGCTGCTACTCTGTGTATTATCTATGCATAGGTCACTTTAACTCTACCTACATGTACATATTACCTCAATTACCTCAACTAACCGGTGCCCCCGCACATTGACTCTGTACCAGTACCCCCTGTATATAGCCTCGCTATTGATATTTTACTGCTGCTCTTTAATTATTTGTTACTTTTATAACTTATTTTGGGGGGGTATTTTTCATAAAACTGCATTGTTGGTTAAGGGCTTGTAAGTAAGCATTTCACTGAAACGTCTACACCTGTTGTATTCGGCACATGTGACTAATGCAATTTGATTTGATCTGACAGACTCACGGTACTGGCACTGGTCTCCCAGGAAGTCAGCAGGGCATCGGCAGGTGGGCTGGTTGCCAGCGTTGACCGTGCAGTTCCCTCCATTTTGACAGTAGTTCTTACAGGTGTGTAGGTTACAGTTGGGACCAGTGAACCCTGTCAGACAGCGACACGTAGGGGAGCCTGGGGAGGGAGAGACAGATGGTCAGACCGAGATGGACAGGACGAGAGAGGAAGTGGAGAGAGAAACTCGGGAGACTTGGCCTCTAACATCAAACTAACGTCAGGACTGCTCATTGAGGGTAAAGTCCTTGACTCAATACACGGCTGTCTAGTTGTATTATTATTATTATTATTATATATATGTCTCACTGTTCCTGGCTTAATGGTCTATTCTAACTCCTCTCAAACAGCCTCCTGTCAGGGTAGTGGTTTTCTGTAGCTCAGTTGGTAGAACATGGTGCTTGCAACGCCAGGATAGTGGGTTTGATTTCCAGGACCACCTACACTTAAAATGTATGCACGCATTACTGTAAGTCGCTATGGAGGAAATCATCTGCTAAGTGGCATATACAGTGCATTTGGAAAGTATTCAGAACCCTTTACTTTTTCCACATTTTGTTACGTTACAGCGTTATTCTAAAATTGATTTAATTTTTTTGCCCCTGAATCTACACACAATACCCAATATGACAGAGCAAAAACAGGTTTTTAGATTTTTTTGCAAATGTATAAAAATAAGAAAAACTGAAATATCACATCTACATAAGTATTCAGACCCTTTACTCAGTACTTTGCTGAAGCACCTTTGGCAGCAATTACAACCGAGTCTTCTTGGATATGATGCTACAAACTTGGCACACCTGTATTTTGGGAGTTTCTCCCATTCTTCTCTGCAGATCCTCTCAAGCTCTGTCAGGTTGGATGGGGAGCGTCGCTGCACAGCTATTTTCAGGTCTCTCCAGAGATGTTAGATTGGGTTCAATTCAGGGCTCTGGCTGGGCCACTCAAGGACATTCAGAGACTTGTCCCGAAGCCACTCCTGCGTTGTCTTGGCTGTGTGCTTAGGGTCATTGTCTTGTTGGAAGGTGAACCTTCGCCCCAGTCTGAGGTCCTGAGCGCTCTGTACTTTGCTCCGTTCATCTTTCCCTCGATCCTGACTAGTCTCCCAGTCCCTGCTGCTGAAAAACATCCACACGGCATGATGCTGCCACCACCATGATTCACCGTAGGGATGGTGCCAGGTTTCCTCCAGACGTGACAATTGGCATTCAGGCCAAAGAGTTCAATCTTGGTTTCATCAGACCAGAGAATCTTGTTTCTCATAGTCAGAGTCTTTTAGGTGCCTTTCGGCAAACTCTAAGCGGGCTGTCATTGCTCAGTTTGGTCTGGCGGCCAGTTCTAGGAAGAGTCTTGGTTGTTCCAAACATCTTCCTTTTAAGAATGATGGAGGCCACTGTTTTCTTGGGGTCCTTCAATACTGCAGAAATGTTTTGGTACCCTTCCCCAGATCTGTGCCTCGACACAATCCAGTCTTGGAGCTCTACGGAGAATTCCTTTGACCTCATGGCTTGGTTTTTGCTCTGACATGCACTGTAAACAGTGGGACTTTATATAGACAGGTGTGTGCCTTTCCAAATCATGTCCAATCAATTGAATTTAGCCCAGGTGGACTCCAAGGATGATCAATGGAAACAGGATGCACCTGAGCTCAATTTTGAGTCTCATAGCAAGAGGTCTGAACACTTATGTAAATAAGGTATATGTTTTTTTTATATAAAAAAAACTGTTTTCACTTTGTCATTATGGGGTATTGTGTGTCGATTGATGGAGAAAAAAATGATTTAATCCATTTGAGAATAAGGTCGTAACGTAACAAAATGTGGAAAAAGTCAAGGGTTCTGAATACTTTCTGAATGCACTGTATATTTACTCCGTATATACTCTGTGTATATACTGTATATAGTGTACTACCTGTAGGAGAGGCTGTACAGGTGCCTCTGTTCTGGCAGTAGTCCCTGCACTGGTCTACCTCACACTTGTCTCCTCCAAAGTTGGGCTGGCAGCGACACTTGGGCTGCTTCCTGGCATTGAGGAAACAACTGCCTCCGTTCAGACACTGGACATTACATGTACTACTGGGAGGAGCTGGGGGAGGAGAGGAGAGATGGGGTGAGTGTGTGTATAATTACAGGTAGAGATGAGTGTGGATGTATGAGTGTGTGTACTCAGACAATGCAATACATGTTGAATATAACAGTTTAGGTATAAGGGTGTTAGTGTATACTCACAAATAGGGGAGAGTGTAGGAGTAGAGAGCTCCACACAGGTGCCGTTGTCCAGAGTGTGTCCGTTGGGACAGGTACAGACTGGACCACTGGGGCTCAGCAAACACAACCACTCACACTTCTTCCTGTCACATGGGTTGGCCACTGACAGACAGACAGAGGCCACACACATTAACCAAGTGATACTGGTCTGTAAGACTATCCATCTCTACATCATCTGTATCTGAGACCAAACACCTATGTATAACTTGAGATCCTTGCAAGCCAGTCAGTTACATTGAGAGAGCAGTTGGATATTAAAGTCTACTAGCAGTATAAAGGGACTGTGAAAGTCAATGCACCAGTATGCATCTACAGTATATGTATTTGTTAGTGAAGAATATGCATGCATCATGTCCAGTTTGGCCGGCGATGTCCACTCACTCTCTGGCTGTTTGTTGCGGTGGTAGAGCACAATGTCTGTGGCGTGGTTCATTCCTGTGGTCAGGTCCTCCATGAGGCCTTTGCCATACTTGTTGACCCGGAACACAAAGTTGTTGATGTAGGTGACGCCATAGATGTAGTCCTCAAACACGTCAATACTGAACGGGTGGTGGAGCTCTGGAACAAACAAGACCGAACACCACCGCTCAGACCAACTCTTTACCACTTAGATATACTATACCCTATGCTAAAATACATGATTTTTCACTTGCTGAGGATATCTGCATTTTTTTATTGTTCCGATGTCAGGAGAAGACTTCACATCCACAAATGGGCCCACTTATCTAGGTCTTCAGACTCAGACCAGAGCAGGTCACTCAACTGTTCTTTATGCTGGTCACAGCCACCACCGGGTCGCTGCCATTCAACCTCACACTGCCTATCACTGACAGCTTAGCATCGGCCCAGTATAGACGCTCGTTGAAGTAATCCACCGCCAGGCCTGGAGACAGGGGGAGAGAGACAGGGGGAGAGAGAGGGAGGAAGGAGAGAGAGGGAGGAAGGGGAGAGAGAGGGAGGTAGGGGAGAGAGAGGGAGGAGGGGGAAGGAGGGAGGAGAAAGGGGGAAGGAGGAAGGGGAGAGAGAGGGATGGAGCAGGGAGAGAGCAGTCATTGAGACATGTCAGTTGAGGCTAAGCCTATTGAGGGAAACAAAGCTCAATACAACACATCCACTAATTTGTGGAAGGATGGAGCTGTCAATCAGCCTGTAAAATGTGTGTGTATGTGTGTGCGTGTTACCTGTGGGCCACTGGATGTTGTCCTGTACCAGTGTCTCTCTCATGGTTCCGTCCATGGCAGCAGTCTCAATCTTGGGGTGGTTTCCCCAGTCAGCCCAGTACATGGTCCTTACGGGTACACAGGGTCAACAACCGGTTAAATAAATATCTACTTGATGTACAATTGATTTGTCACTGTAAAACTGTTTCTATCTTGAATTATCATTTAAATACAGTATCAGAATAAAGATGTGTTTGAGTACTCAGGAATTCTCTTCCAGATCCATCTATTTCCACACTCCAGACTGCTCTCCTACCCCCACTGTCCTCCCCTCCTCTCCTCTCCCCAGGCAGACTCACCCTCTCTGGGGGTCCACTACGATGGCATAGGGCTCGTCGATCATGCCGGATACGAGGGTTTTGCGGTGTTGGCCTGATATCTGGGCCACCTCGATCACATCCCGGCCAGAGTCTGTCCAGTAGATGTTCCCTGCCACCCAGTCCACAGCGATGCCACGGGGCATCTTCAGACCGGGGATCTGAACACAAGGAGAGGGGGAGAATGCAGAGTTAAATCATTGTGTGACACAGGGCATGGCACACAAGCAGTCAGACAGAAACAGGGATACAAATGCACACACACACTTACTTTTAAAAACCCAGCTAGGCTACAACTGATAGCTGAGCAAACATGCGCGCACACACACACACACACACACCTCCAGGTTGGTGACTCTGGAGTCACTCTGACGGCGGTGGCGGTTGTTGTTAGGTGAGGAGGATGAGGATGGCAGCTCGTAGGAGGAGATTCTGCCCGTGTGCCAGTTGGTCCAGTAGAAGCGGTTGGTCTTGACGTGCAGGTCCATGGCATCAATGCGCACATTGGCATCACCCTGGAAGGCCTGCTCGTAGCGCCAGTTGGGTATGCCAGGGTCCAGGCTGCGGATCTCATTGTCGTCGGCGATGTAGAGCACCTGTCTCAGGTCTGGGAGGACACAGGAAGTGAGATCCCAACCTGAGCTAGGACATCACCTCTGACTTATGGTTATAAGACTATCACTATACTGTTAGGTTCTGAACAAATAGAGTAAAAACTCAAAATCGGACGACTAGAAAAAGCTCAAACCAAGTTTATTCAACACCTCGGTCAAACAGCCGTTGTAGTGGGCCCCTCTGGCCCCCCATCCCAGAGGTTTCCTTTCACTTCACCTCGAGCCGAATTCCTTGCTCCTCCCTAGTTCCGCAGCTGGCCTGCCTTAAAGACTAACTAAACTGTTGCCCTTTGCCTACCTCCTTAGGAACAGAATATGAACTTTCTGCACTTCCCTTTGTCTCACTCAGTACCTTTACATACATACATACATACATACATACATACATACATACATACATACATACATACATACATACATACATACATACATACATACATACATACATACATACATTTCCTATCCACCCTTCATTGACCCAACATATACATTCCTTAAACATCAATACGTTCTAGTCTGGTAACATGAATAAGTATATTTCAAGCTAGAATCCAACAATACAATGCAATTTTCTTGCGTCGTTAAAAGCTACTTCACTCACACACACTTTAGACTATTTAACCACACATCCTGACTCAGGCTTCAAACAGAGACAAATTCAGTTAGTTACTGTTTCTCTGTCTTTAGAAACCTAACTGATTCACTGGTATTACTGATCCGAGCAGTACTCACTGTCAGCCTTGCAGGTGTCGTTGATCCTGGTAAAGTACTTGTGGCAGCTGCACTTGTGGGAGCCCTTGGTGTTATTGCAGGTGTGGGAACACACTCCAAACTGCTTACACTCATTCTTATCTGAGAACAAACACCCAGCAAAATAATTCAGGTTACAGATCACTAGACTACACCAGACATTTAGTCATAACAGTAACAGAGTGTATTTGAGCCAGTGCTGTGGTGCTATAATGTACCTTCACATCTGTTGTTGCCTGTGGTCTGGAAGCCAAGTTTGCAGGCGCAGAAGGCCTCAGTGCCATTCACCACACAATGGGCCTCATCACCGTCGCCACACACTGTCCTGTTACTGCGGCAGTCATTCAGGGCAGAGTCTGAATAGGACGAGACAGGATAAAGAGTTAAACTTACAGACAATTGCATGTACACACAGAGACAGACAGACAGGACTGACGACACACGCACACTTCTCTTGCATGCCGAGATGTGACACACCTTTCTTGTTGCAGCCGATCTCGTCAGAGCCGTAGTCCTCACAGTTGTTGAAGTAGTCACAGCGCAGGTTGGAGCTGATGCAGCGGCCGTTGGAGCACTGGAACTCATCCTTCTGACAGACTGGGGTGGTAGGAGGAGTCTCTGGAGGTACAGGGGACATTATGTCAAGTCCATAACCATCCAGTCAACTCCAGAACTCTCTACCACTAGAAACAAACTCACGGCAGTTGATCTCATCACTGTTGTCCCCACAGTTGTCAACACCGTCACAACGCCTGGCTAATGGCAGGCAGACGCGGTCGTTGTGGCAGCGGAACTGCCTTGTGGGAGGGCACTGGAATTTCGCTGAGGGATGGAACGCGAGATAGAGGAGAGCAGAGATGACAGGTGTTAGGTAGGAGTTGAAAGATCCTCAGGGACAGTGTTCTGTTATTGATGTCAGGGGTAATGGTGGGCTCACTGCAATCATCTGGGTTCTCATCAGAGTTGTCTCCACAGTCGTCTTCTCCGTCACACTTCCAGGCCAGGGGTTTACACAGAGTGTTGTTACACTGGAACTCATCCAGGGGGCAGTGTCTACCCACTGAGACGGAGAAAGAGTTACTTTTCTCTATGAAATACATACCCACAACTTGTACTTAATGAACAGTATAAGTACAGTACAAAAATGTTTGTGTATAATGAATGAAGCTGTATTTTCATGTCAAATTGCCAGTTAGCAACCCATCCCTTACGGGATTAACTGACAAACAAACATTACAATAATTCAGTGATAATTCTCCAGCGTAAGTGTTTGTGTAAAACTCACCTCCGATGTCACACTTGTCCTCGTCACTGCCGTCCATACAGTCAGGGTCTGCGTCACAGCGCCAGCGGACGGGGACACAGTGGCTGTTCTTACACTGGAACTGATCACTGTCACACTTCACATCACAGCCATTCTGCAATAGGACACACAGGACATCATTATCATATCACTCTGATTCAGAAGGGTCAGGTTAAATGCAGAAGACTCATTTTGGTTGAATGCAGTCAGTTGTACAACTGACTAGGTATCCCCCTTCCCCTTAATATGTTACTCTAATGACAATGCCATTCATGTGTAAATGAACAATCCTCTATGGTCCATCAACAATGTATTCATTGTGACAATGAGCTAGGACATGTAGGATGGCAGTGATTATTCATATCACTAAGCTTTAACAAGAGAGCACGTTTGGGAGCATGGAACAGTGAGGGAGCTTTCCCTTTCCAGTCATTTGATGTGTGTAATTCTTCACTATTTTCAATAATGCTTTGTGTCACTGTACCTCGTCTGATCCATCAGCACAGTCATGGTCTCCATCACACTTCCACCTCCCGGCGATGCAGCGACCGTTTGTACAGGAAAACTCACTCTCTGAACACTGCCTCGGCACTGGAGGGAGAGAGGAGATGTGAGGAGAGAGGGAGGAGATGTGAGGAGATGTGAGGAGAGAGGGAGGAGGGGAGAGGGAGAGGGAGGAGGGGAGAGGGAGAGGAGATGTGAGGAGAGAGGGAGGAGGGGAGAGGGAGGAGGGGAGAGGGAGGAGGGGAGAGGGAGGAGGGGAGAGGAGATGTGAGGAGAGAGGGAGGAGGGGAGAGGAGATGTGAGGAGAGAGGGAGGAGGGGAGAGGAGATGTGAGGAGAGAGGGAGGAGGGGAGAGGAGATGTGAGGAGAGAGGGAGGAGGGGAGAGGGGAGAGGGAGGAGGGGAGATGTGAGGAGAGAGGGAGGAGGGGAGAGGAGATGTGAGGGGAGGAGGAGGGGAGGGAGAGGGAAGAGGGGAGAGGAGATGTGAGGAGAGAGGGAGGAGGGGAGAGGAGATGTGAGGAGATAGGGAGGAGGGGAGAGGAGATGTGAGGAGATAGGGAGGAGGGGAGAGGAGATGTGAGGAGAGAGGGAGGAGGGGAGAGGAGATGTGAGGAGAGAGGGAGGAGGGAAGAGGAGATGTGAGGAGAGAGGGAGGAGGGGAGAGGAAGGAGGGAAGAGGAGATGTGAGGAGAGAGGGAGGAGGGGAGAGGAGATGTGAGGAGATAGGGAGGAGGGGAGAGGAAGGGTTGTGGGAAAGAATACGAACTACCGGACACAGACACGTCACAGAAAGTCATGAGGGTAAATGGCTGTAACGATGGGGGAAAAGACTGGTAAAGGGACAAATTAAGGATTGGGGAATGGGAGTACAACGGGTCACATGGTACAGGAGGGGTCTAGAAGGGCTAATAGGATTGGACAGGATCTTGGAATCTGGATGGAGTAAGTCTACCTTTTAAGATACGAGTCAGGGAGGATAGTTACTTTTTAAATATTTTGTTTATCCATTTTTCCTGATGGGTATAGGAGGGATAGTTACTGTAGGAAGACGTTTGGGTAGATTGGGGGGAGGTCAGAGGTAGGTTGGGGGTTTTGGGGTGTTAGTGCTGATAGTGAAGAGACCTACCTCTAACCCACATCAACAGGCCAGTGTGAAATGCAGAATAAACACGAGATGAGGTGTGCAAATGGTCACAAAGTAAATCAAAGCAAATCCTAATCTTGACCGTGCAGTGCAGTTGAGAGAACACACATACACAATCAACTATGTATCCTTTACAAACTACTAAATGATCTGTTAATGGGAACCTATGTGGCTGAAACCATTCAGTGAAAGAAAGTCTGTCCAGATGAAGGCAGGTGTACTATACACCTATTCTGTAGCTCTAATCAACCCATAATGATAAGGGATATGAGGCAGGAACACTAGCGATAGCCCTGGCCTCAAATACATCAAGGGAAGCCTAAAGGCAGGACAGAGAGGACATACCACATTTATCCTCATCAGAGTTGTCTCCACAGTCGTTGTCATAGTCACACTGCCAGCGACCAGGGACACAACGGTTGTTCTTACAGCGGAATTGGTATGGCTCACACGTCCTCTCTTCTGAGGACACAACAAATACTGTCAGAGTAGGAAGGGATTATATCAGATATTGTAATAATAGACAATTATGTAAAACACAGAACACAAAAGATGCTTGGGAATCTCTCCATTCCTTTCAGTCTCCCCCCCATCCCTCCTGCGTCTTAATGTCTCTACCCCCATCCCTCTCTCCATCACTCACCACACTCCTCCTTGGGTTCGTCTGATCCGTCTCCACAGTCGTCCTCTCCGTCACACTTCCATCGGGCCGGGATGCAGCGACCAGAGTCCTTACAGCGGAACTCATCCACACCACACGCCATCTGGGCTGGGGAGGGAGGGAGGGAGATATCGGGGGATGTTAGATAGAGAATAAAAGCAGGGAGGTATAAAGAGGGAGGGACAGTAGTCAAAAACTGTAGAGAAGATGTTAAAATTTTTCCATAGTGTGGAGAGAAATGTTTGTATCTTTTAATAAGATATCTGATTCAACCATAAACTACAAGTTTAGATAGCTTGCTAGACTAATTTACTACAATATATATATATAGCTGGCATGGGCTAATTGAGTGACTGTCAGTGACTGATATAAGAGAAACTGCATAACCAAATTTCAAAATTGCACCTTGTGTATTGTACTATTCTAACTCACAACAGTAAGTCCATCCGGACCTTTGCCACCTAGAACATTTGTGTGACCGGACCTTCTTAAATAGTACTCGAGTACCCCTGGTATGAAAAAAAAAATAAGGAAGAGGAATCGAGGAGAAGGGAGAAAGAGAGCGATGTTAGATGTCACAGTAGACTGGGTCCTTACTGCAGTTGGCCGGCTCATCAGATCCATCCACACAGTCACTGTCCCTGTCACACACCCAGACACGAGGGATACAGCGCTTGGTGATGGCACACTGGAACTGGTTAGGAGCACACGTCACATCCGCTATGGGGGACAGAAGAGAATTAACAGTCACTTACCAATATCTGTACATGATGCATGGCTTTTTCTCCTAGTCTCCAAGTCTTTGTAAACATAGATTTTAAATAATTATACATTTAATTTCAATGTGCGTAGAAAATATAGCAGTTCGAAAAGAACATGAAACACGGATGTAAAAAGACTAGAAGTTGGTGCAGTACACTACAGGTTGAATATCCTCCATATTCAGGGGTTAAAACAAAACAAATCCCATGACTGAAACTTAAGTGGATCTCAGATGGATTGTCTGGGGCCAAGTTAACCTCCCTTTCATGTAAGAAAGTCATCACGCTTTTATGGAAAGAGGATCATTTTGTACATGTATTAAATTGCGTGTTTGACCAATTCCAATCCCTTGCTCAGGGTCCTTTCCCATGGTATGTTTTATGAAGAAGGACTGAGAAGCTCAGTTAAAGTACACTACATGACCAAACATATGTGGACACCTGCTCGTCAAACATCTCATTCCAAAATCATGGGCATAATATGGAGTTGGACCCCCCTTTGCTGCTATAACAATCTCCACTCTTCTGGGAAGGCTTTCCAGTAGATGTTGGAACATTGCTGCGGGGACTTGCTTCCATTCAGCCACGAGCATTAGTGAGAGCAAGAGCAATCCCATTCTGTGAGCTTGTGTGGCCTACAACTTCATGGCTGAGCCATTGTTGCTCCTAGACGTTTCCACTTCACAATAACAGAACTTACAGTTGACTGAGGCAGCTGTAGCAGGGCAAAAATGTTAAACTAACTTGTTGGAACGGTTGCATCCTATGACAGTGCCACGTTGACAGTCACTGAGCTCTTCAGTAAGATCGTTCTACTGCCAATGTTTGTCTATGAAGATTGCATGGCTGTGTGCTCGATTTATACACTTGTCAGCATACATACATACACAAAAAATATATATGGGGGATTGGAAATAATGCAGATAATTACATTGATGGAAGCTACAATCTGCAATAGTAAAACTGATCTACCCCCTAAAAATTTGAAAACAACCTCTCCAGAATCCATATGACGGAAATCCGTTGCAATGACGGAGAACTTTAACACCTGTACATATTCCCTCTCTTTAACCCATTCATACTAGTCAATACTAGAGTCAAGGCAGTCTACTCACGACAGTCTTTCTCATCCTCTCCCTCTCCACAGTTGTCCTGGCCGTTACAGCGGAAGATCCCAGGGATACAGCGGCTGGGGTGGCTACACTTAAACTGACTGGGCAGACACACGTGGATGTCGCAGTTGGCCTCGTCAGAGTTGTCCTGGCAGTCGTTGTCTCCGTCACAGATGTAGGCTGGGTTGGTACAGATGCCTGTACCACACTGGAACTGGCCGGGCCTGCACTTGAACTCAGCTACAGGGGATACCAATACAACATCAGTCAACCAGGACTCCAAAACAGTGCAGCTATGATAGATAGTGTTCATGGTCTAGGACTGTGTCACTCACGGCATTCCGCAGGCTCGTCTGACCGGTCCCCACAATCATCCTCTGTGTCACACTTCCACCAAAACGGAATGCACTTGTCGTTCTTACACACAAACTGCAGAGAAAAGAGAGAAGAAGAGACGGATAGAGAGGGGAAAAGCAAGCGTGACCGAGGAAGAAAGAAACAGATAGAGAGGGGAAAAGCAAGCGGGACCGAGGAAGAAAGAAACAGATAGAGAGGGGAAAAGCAAGCGGGACCGAGGAAGAAAGAAACGGATAGAGAGGGGAAAAGCAAGCGGGACCGAGGAAGAAAGAAACAGATAGAGAGGGGAAAAGCAAGCGTGACCGAGGAAGAAAGAAACAGATAGAGAGGGGAAAAGCAAGCGGGACCGAGGAAGAAAGAAACGGATAGAGAGGGGAAAAGCAAGCGTGACCGAGGAAGAAAGAAACAGATAGAGAGGGGAAAAGCAAGCGGGACCGAGGAAGAAAGAAGAACGGATAGAGAGGGGAAAAGCAAGCGGGACCGAGGAAGAAAGAAACAGATAGAGAGGGGAAAAGCAAGCGGGACCGAGGAAGAAAGAAACAGATAGAGAGGGGAAAAGCAAGCGGGACCGAGGAAGAAAGAAACGGATAGAGAGGGGAAAAGCAAGCGTGACCGAGGAAGAAAGAAACAGATAGAGAGGGGAAAAGCAAGCGTGACCGAGGAAGAAAGAAACAGATAGAGAGGGGAAAAAGCAAGCGGGACCGAGGAAGAAAGAAACGGATAGAGAGGGGAAAAGCAAGCGTGACCGAGGAAGAAAGAAACAGATAGAGAGGGGAAAAGCAAGCGTGACCGAGGAAGAAAGAAACGGATAGAGAGGGGAAAAGCAAGCGGGACCGAGGAAGAAAGAAACAGATAGAGAGGGGAAAAGCAAGCGTGACCGAGGAAGAAAGAAACAGATAGAGAGGGGAAAAGCAAGCGGGACCGAGGAAGAAAGACGGTGGAGGAAGAGAGGAAATATTCAATCTGAGCACAAAGGCAGAGAAGGACACACAACATCATGAAACAGCTAAGAGACAAGTTGGCTAAAATCACCTGACTGGCAGTGCAGTTGGACATACACTGCCTCCCATCACTAGCCAGGTAGAAGTTAGTGGGACAGGCACACTTGTACCCCCCACCAGGCGACAGCAGGCACAGGTTACTGCATCCTCCGTTGTTGGTCTGACACAGGTGGTTGGCCACTGTGGGTCAACCAAACACACACACAACAGGCCCAGGTCAGGGGAGTGCAGGCACACGTCGATACATGACGGGGTGTTCAGCTGGTGGTAACAGTAGACTTACTCATACCCTCTGGCTGGCGGTAAGGGTGGTAGATGTGGACGTCCATGGGCCGGTGCAGCGTGCTGACCAGCATGGTCTTGTTGGTGCCCTGGGTCTTGTGACACCTGTTGATGGACTTGGTCTCCCAGTCGGTCCAGTAGATGTACTCCTCAAACAGAGTCATGGCAAAGATGTGGGGGATGTCCTGGCGCAGCACTGCAGGGTGGGGAAACACACAGGTCAGAAACAAGCACAAAGTCTGCTAACAGTGATGTATTTACTGATGAGAATGTGTGGTGTGTATGTGAGTTATGTTTAATGAGTGTGTTGTAATATCAATATATGTATCAAAGGATGTGTGTGTGATATTGTGTGTGAGACAGTATGTTACCAGTGTGTCTGTTGGTTCCGTCCAGGCTGGCGAACTCGATGTAGTCCTCTCTGGCGTCGGCCCAGTAGATGCGGTCGTTGATGAAGTCCAGAGTGAGGCCGTTGGGCCAGGTGATCCTGTCCTCTACAATCACAGTCCTGTTGGAGCCGTCCATCCCTATCCTCCCTATGTGGGGGTTGTCACCCCAGTCTGACCAGTACAGGTACCTGGTAGGGACACAGCTCAGTGTGAGGCATCAGAACCACAAAGAACACCCATGCGAGTGGTCATCATATCACACTAAATGTTCAGCAAAGTGAGGATGCCATTCTCTCTTGTACTAAAAGAATCAGCCCTATATACTCAACATTTGAAACGCTATAGTCAATATTTGAGCAGCACTCATCAATGAGCAAATATGAAAGGAATTGAACCTGTTCCCGCTTCTTATTTATAGTTAGTTCATGTTCATACCCGTTTCGTACATCGACCGCCACAGCGCGTGGTTCCCTCAGACCGGTGTTGACCAGGACCATCCGGTAGGCCCCCGTCAGCTTGGACACCTCAATGGTGTCCCGCCCCTTGTCACACCAGTACAGGTTCCCTCCCACCCAATCAACAGCTAGACCGTCAGGGTTGCTGAGAGATGTGCGGTGAAGAACCTGCCAGAGAGCCAATCAGACGTCCTGGTTAAGTTCCTTTCGGCCAAACGTACCAATCAAATGTTGTATATTTCTAAGAGGTCAAAAAGGTAAATGGACCCACACTGACCTGTACATCGCTGCCGTTGATGTGCATGCGTCGTATCATGCTGCCCTGAGTGGTCACGTCTGTCCAGTAGATCCTCTGCTGTCTGTAGTCAAAGTCCAGCGCCACCGCGTTGTTCAGACCCTAATGCATATACACACAATGGGAGAGAAGTGATCAATTTAGCGTGATGGTCAGAGGGTGCAATGGTTTATTTTAATCTGTTTCTAAGTCTATGAGGTGTTGAGGCTCCAGTCTCACCTGTTTGAGCAGGGTGTAGTTGGAACCATCCAGGTTGAGTTTCCTCAAGTAGTAACGATTGGCAAAGATCAGGAAGGGCTCCTCCTCTGGACAAAATATATATTTTTATGTAGATTAGGTCAACAAGCTCAAACTGAGTCCCTCTTCACCCATGCATGCAGCTTATTCATTAAGATGTGATTGGTTCCGTGGGTAGAGCTCTATGGTGCAACCAACATAACCCCCCCATACACCCTTCAGAGCTTAACCCCCCCATACACCCCTTCAGAGCTTAATCCCCCGTCAAATCTTAACCTCCCATACACCCCATTACACCCCTTCAGATCTTAACCCCCCATACACCCCTTCAGATCTTAACCCCCCATACTCCCCTTCAGATCTTAACCCCTCATACACCCCATTACACACCTCCAGGTCTTAACCCCCCATACAGCCCTTCAGATCTAAATCTCCCCATACACCCCTTCAGATCTAAATTCCCCCATACACCCCTTCAGATCTAAATTCCCCCATACACCCCTTCAGATCTTAACCTGTTGGGGCTAGGGGGCAGTATTTGCACGGCCAGATAAAAAACTTACCCGATTTAAACTGGTTACTACTCTTGCCCAGAAACGAGAATATGCATATAATTAGTCGATTTGGATAGAAAACATTCTAAAGTTTCTAAAACTGTTTGAATGGTGTCTGTGAGTATAACAGAACTCATATGGCAGGCCAAAACCTGAGAAGATTCCATACAGGAAGTGCCCTGTCTGACAATTTGTTGTCCTTCTGTTGCATCTCTATCAAAAATACAGCATCTGTGCTGTAACGTGAGACTTTATAAGGCTCCCATTGGCTCTCTAAAGCCACCAGAAAGTGGAATGGGGTGTCTGCTGTCTCTGGGAGAAGAACAGCAGGAGAGTTTGTGAGTGGTCAGCCTGGGGACAGTGAGACTGAGATGCGCGTTCATGAGAATTCTCACATTTTTTTTCTTTCAGCCTTTGAATGAATACAATGTTGCCCGGTTGGAATATTATTGCTATTTTATGAGAAAAATAGCATAAAAATTGATTTTAAACAGCGTTTGACATGGTTCTAAGCACGGTAATGGAATATTTTGATTTTTTTTGTCACGAAATGCGCTCGCGCGTCACCCTTCAGATAGTGACCTGAACGCACGAACAAAACTGAGCTATTTGGATATAACTATGGATTATTTGGAACCAAAACAACATTTGTTGTTGAAGTAGAAGTCCTGGGAGTGCATTCTGGACAAAGAACAGCAAAGGTAATAACATTTTTCTAATAGTAATTCTGAGTTTAGTGAGTCCCAAACTTGGTGGGTGTCAAAATAGCTAGCTGTGATGGCCGAGCTATGTACTCAGAACATTGCAAAATGTGCTTTCGCCGAAAAGCTATTTTAAAATCTGACACCGCGATTGCATAAAGGAGTTCTGTATCTATAATTCTTAAAATAATTGTTATGTATTTTGTGAATGCTTATCATGAGTAATTTAGTAAATTCACCGGAAGTTTTCGGTGGGTATGCTAGTTCTGAACATCACATGCTAATGTAAAAAGCTGGTTTTTGATATAAATATGAACTTGATTGAACAAAACATGTATGTATTGTATAACAATGTCCTAGGAGTGTCATCTGATGAAGATCATCAAAGGTTAGTGCTGCATTTAGCTGTGGTTTTTGTGACATATATGCTTGCTTTGAAAATGGCTGTGTGATTATTTTTGGCAGGGTACTCTCCTGACATAATCTAATGTTTTGCTTTCGCTGTAAAGCCTTTTTGAAATCGGACAATGTGGTTAGATTAACGAGAGTCGTCTTTAAAATGGTGTAAAATAGTCATATGTTTGAGAAATTGAAGTTATAGCATTTTTGAGGTATTTGTATTTCGCGCCACGCGATTCCACTGGCTGTTGACTAGGCCCAGGGAAGTTAACCCCCCATACACCCCTTCAGATCTTAACCCCCCCATATACCCATTCAGATCTTAACCCCCCCATACACCCCTTCAGATCTTAACCCCCACATACACCCCTTCAGATCTTAACCCCCACATACACCCCATTACACCCCTCCCCATCCAGGTCTTACCGGAGGTGGACTTGCAGATGGTTGGGTTGCTGGGGCTGAGCTGGAAGCCCTCCACACAGAGACAGTGGAAGGATCCGTGGGTATTGATGCAGCGCTGGGTGCAGGGGTAGCTGGTCGTACACTCGTCTATGTCCACGCACGTCTTCCCATCAACCTTCCGAAGGAAGCCAGGATGGCATCTGCACTGCACAGTCACACAGGAGTGGAAAGGACAGGAGGGGACAGGTAAGGCTGTGTGTACTACTTCACACTTGTTAACCTTTCGGTCAATAATTGTTACGTAGATAACAATATAAATGGTAACAACAAATAGGTGCATCCTTACCTTGAAGCCTATCTTGAGGTCCTCACAGAGCTGGGAGCAGCCGCTGAGCTTGCTGTTCAGACACTCATTGATGAAGCAGTTGAGCTCGTCAGTGCCGTCACCACAATCATCATTACGGTCACACAGCTGCGTCTCGTTGACACAGTTCCCGTTACCGCAGGCGTATGCCGTGTCATTACACTTCTTCTCTGTTTCGGGAAGAGGGGTTGGAGGAGAGGTGGAAGGAGGGTGGGTCAGAAGAGGAGAATAGTGAGTGAATATCTAAGGAATAGGGGACTTGGCCCACACATTGGTCTACATCTGATTTAGCAATTTAGCAGGGATTTAGTAAATCCCTTGCAAATAGTGGGCTGAGAAGGAGATCTCTTAGTCCCTAGAGCAAATAGAAAGTAAGCACCATCTGTGTGTATATGTGTCTCTCTAACCTGGGCCATTGCAGCGGGGGTTCTTAGGTGCTTCGTCAGATTGGTCGTGACAGTCGAACTCTCCGTCACACTCCCAGGAGCTCTGAAGGAGGCATCGGCCATTGGCACAACGGAACTCATTGGGCCCACACTTAGGGTACTCTGGAAGGACAATGCTAAGGTTACTTCCTATGATAACAACAGTTAATTCACTCATAGGGTACTAAAGAGAATGCAGAGGTTACTTAATACGATAAAAACAGAACATTCACTCTAAAATGTTAAAGACTAACAATTATAATTTAATTTACATTTTAGTCATTTAGCAGACGCTCTTATCCAGAGCGACTTACAGTAGAGTGCATACATTATTACATACATTTTTTATTTATTTTTTTAAATAATATATGATAGTGTGTGAGTGTAAGAGACAGGGTACACTGGGACAACGGAAGTCAAGGGTCATCCACTCACCACACTCCATGAACTCGTCAGAACTGTCACTGCAGTCATTGTCATGGTCACACACAAAGTGCTTGGGGATGCACTGTCTGTTTTGGCACATGAACTCATTTGCATCACAGGTGTTGTTGAACACTGACAGACAGACAGAGGGACAGTCAGTCAATAAGGACCTGCATTATGAAAATAATCTATATAACAAGTAATGATTTAACTATGATTTGCATAAGACTTGGCATAGGACATACTTCCATAGGTAAGCATCGATCAGGTATCAGTAATAATCCATTCCTCGGACTGATCCACTACTCACCACATCCAGCCTTGACACTCTCATCCACCCCATCAGGACAGTCCTTGTCCCCGTCACACTTCCAGTGCTGGGGGACACACACATGAGAGCCAGGACACTGGAAGGCATGTGGACTACACGTCTTATTCTCTGTCAGGAAAGATGCAAGTGGGGAGGAGGGGAGACAGAACAGTTTTGAGTGCATTTGTTTTGAATTAGTCTAGTATTTCCACTCTGCCTTTTTCCATTTAAGTGTCCTCCCTGTTTAATAGTGAAAGGTTGCTAGTGTGACGTAAATGACACTCACTGCACTTGCCGTCCTCGTCAGTCCCGTCACCACAGTCGTCAGCGCCGTCACAAACCCAGCGGTTGGGGATACAGCGGTGGTTACCGCACTGAAACTGGCTGGCCGAGCAAAACTTATCTAAAGGAAAGAGCAAGAGGAGAGGGTGGTGTGATGGAGAGAAAGAAAGTCAGTCAGAAATGTGTGTTGAAAGAGTGAATATTAGCAGTGAATCCAGTAAAAAGGCAGCTGAGTTGAACTGACCACAGTGGGCCTCGTCAGCGCCGTTCTCACAGTCGTTCTCCTTGTCACAGGTCCAGCTCATAGGGATACAGTGACCACTGGGACACGCAAAGAATGGAGCAGAGCACTTGGTCTTCCTCCGGTCTGTTTGACAAACAGACAGTGGTTAATATAGTATTATTAAAGTAGATTGGCACTAAATAAAAAGATGTATGAAACTCACGGCAAGACTAGCATGTTTGTAATAGATTGGCACGTTTGTCTTGTTTAGTGAAAGTTATATTTTTCAAATTTTGCAGTAGTATAATGTCTTCAGTCCCTCTTTACTTTTCATACTCATCTTGTATTTGAAAGAGTTTAATAGATGCAACACGTGCTGTTTGTTAATGGCTGTGTTCTCTCTTTCAGGTGAATACAGAGATTCATCCATGCTTTTATTACAAGCAGGCTTGACTACTGTAATGCTCTCCTGTCTGGTCTACACAAGAAAGCCATTGGTCAACTCCAAAACATCCAGAATGCTGCAGCACGGGTACTGACCAAGACCAGATGGAGAGCACACATTACACCGCTTTTAAGGTCTTTGCACTGGCTGCCTTCGAGTTTTACAATTCATTCTAAGATAATTATATTGGTTTTTAAATCAATCCACGATTGTGCACCCCAATACATGTCAGACATGCTTTTAGGTTATGTATCCAGTAGCTCCCTCAGGTCCTGTGGCACTGGCCTTTTAACTATCTAAGACCAAGAGGTATGGAGAGGCAGCCTTTAGTTATTATGCCCCCTGCCTCTGGAATAGCCTCCCAGAGAGAACCTGAGGCTGGCCGAAACTGTGGACATATTTAAAACATATTTTTAGCCCTGCTTTTCCTTAGTGTGCTTATTAGTCGTTCAGTTTTTGTCATTGTTTTTGAAATATATTTTTTCATCTTATCTTTGTTGTGTAGTAAATATTTCAGAGTTTTTTTTCTTCTTTTTTTTCTGTTAAGAACATTGTGTTACATCCCATGTCTGAAATGTGCTGTATAAATAAAGCTTGATTTGATTTTGAAGAGCCCAAATGTTTGTCTTTTAATGTACACTGAGTCCAGAAGGACAACACCCAGGAAACATTTTAGATCTTGCAGCTCATTGTGTGTGTGTGTGTGTGTGTGTGTGTGTGTGTGTGTGTGTGTGTGTGTGTGTGTGTATGCGTCCGCATGTGTGTGTTCACCTGGGCAGTTCCTCTCGTCAGAGTAGTCTCCACAGTCGTTGGCTCCGTCACACACCCAGAAGGGGGCGTAACAGAGGCTGGTGAACTCACACTTCTTGAAGATCACACCCTTCACCCCCAGACGGAAGTAGCTGGAACAGTCGGTGGCTGCAGAACAGAGGGCAAGGTTACATTATACAGAGCAATCCTGACTGAGGTAGTCTATAGTTAAGTCTGGTTTAGAGTTACATTTGATGTTAGATTTAGTTGAGTCTAGTCTAAAGGTTAGTCTGTGATCTTTCATGAGTCAAGAGTTAAGTCTGGGTAAGAGTTGAAACTATTCTTAGGTTTAGTTGAAACTAGGGTCTTAAGTTTGTCTGGCGTCCAAAGTGACTCACAGCAGTTCATCTCATCGCTGGCGTCCTCACAGTCCACCACCTGGTTACACTTGCTGGAGTTGGTGATGCAGCGTCCGTCTCTGCACTGGAACTGCTCTGCTGTGCACAGGGTGGCTGGAACACACACATAATATGCTGGTGAAATACTACACACAAACATACAAAATGTCCACAGAAAATCACCACAAACTAGCCTCCAGAGAGTATACTGCATGAGATAGCTAGCACTGCTTACTGTTGCAAAAGAGTTCGTCTGAGTTGTCCCCACAGTTGTCCTGTCCATTACACCAGGAGCTGTGTCCCACACACCGGCCGTTTACACACCGCCTGTAGCCCTTCTTACAAGTACGGTTAGCTGGAGACGAGGGTCAGGAGAAAATAACATTAGAAACATGACATTAGGCCTCCCAAGTGGCGCAGTGGTCTAAGGGACTGCATCGCAGTGTTGCCGCGTCACTATAGCCTGGGGTTCGATCCCAGGCTGTGTCTTTGCCGGCCATGACCGGGAGTCCCATAGGGCGGCTGGCTTTCGGGTTAAGCAGGCGGGTGTTAAGAAGCGTGGTTTGACGGGTCATGTTTTGGAGGACGCACGACTCAACCTTCGCCTCTCCAGAGCCCGCTGGGGGGTTGCAGCGATGAAACAAGATCGTAATTGGGGAGAAAAAGTGGGTAAAATGTATATTATGGCTAATAGAGGTACTGTAAAGCAATGTCCCTTTCTATCTCACTCACCGCAGTAGGACTGTTTCTCGTCTGACTTGTCCTTGCAGTGGGCCATGCCGTCACAGGTCAGAGTGTAGTTCACACAGTCTCCGTTCCCACACTCAAACTCATCTACACTGCTGCATGTGGTGTTTTGGGCTGAGAGCGATGGAGGGAGAGAGAGAGCGATGGAGGGAGAGAGAGAGCGATGGAGGGAGAGAGAGAGCGATGGAGGGAGAGAGAGAGCGATGGAGGGAGAGAGAGAGCGATGGAGGGAGAGAGAGAGCGATGGAGGGAGAGAGAGAGAGCGATGGAGGGAGAGAGAGAGAGAGGGAGGAGAGAGAGAGAGCGATGGAGGGAGAGAGAGAGAGCGATGGAGGGAGAGAGAGAGAGCGATGGAGAGAGGGGGGAGAGAGAGAGAGCGATGGAGGGAGAGAGAGCGAGCGATGGAGGGAGAGAAGAGCGAGCGATGGATGGGAGAGAGAGCGAGCGATGGAGGAGAGAGAGCGAGCGATGGAGGGAGAGAGAGCGAGCGATGGAGGGAGAGAGAGCGAGCGATGGAGGGAGAGAGAGCGATGGAGGGAGAGAGAGCAAAGGAGAAAGAGACCATCATAAAACAACAGTGCTGAACGTTCCAAAGTAGGTTTGAAACATGACCCCCATTGGCTGTTCTTTCATCATTAATGACATGACAAAATGCTCTAATCATCTCTCCCTCCCATGCACTACTGTAGTTCTCTCATTTACTCATACCCTTCCCCACTCTCGTTTCCTCATACCCTTCCCCACTCTCGTTTCCTCATACCCTTCCCCACTCTCGTTTCCTCATACCCTTCCCCACTCTCGTTTCCTCATACCCTTCCCCACTCTCGTTTCCTCATACCCTTCCCTATTCCCTCTTCCCCGCTCTCTTGTCCTCATACCATCCCCCCTTCCCCGCTCTCGTTTCCTCATACCATTCCCTCTTCCCCGCTCTCGTTTCCTCATACCCTTCCCTATTCCCTCTTCCCCGCTCTTGTTTCCTCATACCCTTCCCTATTCCCTCTTCCCCGCTCTCGTTTCCTCATACCCTTCCCTATTCCCTCTTCCCCGCTCTCGTTTCCTCATACCCTTCCCTATTCCCTCTTCCCCGCTCTTGTTTCCTCATACCCTTCCCTATTCCCTCTTCCCCGCTCTCGTTTCCTCATACAATTCCCTCTTCCCCGCTCTCGTTTCCTCATACAATTCCCTCTTCCCCGCTCTCGTTTCCTCATACTATTCCCTCTTCCATGCTCTCGTTTCCTCATACCCTTCCCTATTCCCTCTTCCCCGCTCTCGTTTCCTCATACAATTCCCTCTTCCCCGCTCTCGTTTCCTCATACAATTCCCTCTTCCCCGCTCTCGTTTTCTCATACTATTCCCACTTCCACGCTCTCGTTTCCTCATACCCTTCCCTATTCCCTCTTCCCCGCTCTCGTTTCCTCATACCCTTCCCTATTCCCTCTTCCCCGCTCTCATTTCCTCATACCCTTCCCTATTCCCTCTTCCCCGCTCTTGTTTCCTCATACCCTTCCCTATTCCCTCTTCCACGCTCTCGTTTCCTCATACTATTCCCTCTTCCACACTCTCGTTTCCTCATACCCTTCCCTATTCCCTTTTCCACGCTCTCGTTTCCTCATACCCTTCCCTATTCCCTCTTCCATGCTCTGATTTCCTAAACCCTTTCTCACCAATGCAGGTGTTGTCCTCCAGCAGTTTCCTCTTGCCATCGCCACGGCACGTACAGTTGACCCTGCCTTCTGAGGTCAGGATACACAAGTCCTGACAACCTCCGTTGTTCAACCGACACGCGGAGAACTCACCTACACACAGAGAGAACATGTACAACATGCAAACATACTCCCACACACGCATTCCACACACAGTGTTCAGAAACCAACAGCTCTCCTGCTACTTGAGTGTAATATAAACTGACACAATCTAAATAGGATTTGTTGCAATTACCACAGGTTCACTGTGTGTTGTGAGTGAGAGTGGGGAGGAGGTAGGCAAGTAGGAAGTTAATGTTGAGGGGGGGGGGTAAGAAAGACAACCATTGATTTGGAGTGAAAGAGGGAGATGGAAAGCTCACTGAGATGAACAAGTGTGAATTGACCTGCGTGAGGTGGTGAGATGAGAAGGAATAATGTGTGGCATTGAACTGTTGGGGCAGAAGATGGGGAGTGTGCGTAAGTGTGTGTGTGTGTACAGGGTGATGGATTGGGGCAGTGGATTATCAAGTGGTCTCATTCTCCACGTGTATGGAGCTCCTCTCAGCTGTGTCACACTCTCTGATTACTTCTGGCACCTCATTAACTTTGGTGGCGCAGCAGTGTTTGTGTGTCTGTGTGTGTATGCAGGTATGTGTGTGTGTGTGTGCGTGTGTGTGTATATCACTCTGTTTGCCCATGCCAACCCCACAATCCTTTATCCACCCCAAAATTTAAAAAAAAAAAATCACATCCACCCAAACCCCACCCTCTTTTCCTTAGAACTCACAGCTATTGGTGTCGTTGGCCACAGCGACGATAGCCATTGGCTGCTGTGGGATGTCGGCTCTGAGGAGTTTCATGTCTCCTCCCACGTATTTGTTGGCCCTGAGGACAGCCCTGCGGACCCAGTCAGTCCAGAAGATGTAGTCCCCATACACCGCCAGGCCAAACGGATGGACTGGCTCATTCTTCAACACCACCTACAGGGAACGTTAAACCAATGAGTGGGCTTTGAGAGTGTGGGTGGGTTTTTGTGTGTACATATCTCTGTGTGTGTGTGTGTGTGTGTGTGTGTGTGTGTGTGTGTGTCACTCACGTAGCGGCGGCTGCCATCGTACT